>NW_021703781.1:44346570-44510116 GCF_005190385.1 Monodon monoceros
CACACACACACACACACACACACACACACACACACACACACACACACGCACATATACACACACCATTTCTTTTTTGTAGGAAAGAGGCTTCATTCCACATCCCTGAGTTCCAAAGGCAGATTCAGTTGCTAATCAGGGAAGGGAGGGAATGCAGAAACAAAGGAGGTGCAGTCAAGAAACAATAGCGCAGCCATGGAGCAGGGTCCTGGTTCCTACTCAAGGAATATACATAACAACACCTTTGAGTTCTTCTGTAGGAAATAAGGCCCGCACCCCTGTGGAGGATGGTAATGTCAGGCTAAGCACAAGATTCCTGGAATAGCGCCCTGTTATCTCACCACCAACCAATTAGAAGAAAGTCAACAAACAGTCAAAGATAACGAGGACTCTGACCCCCTCTCTTCCTTTAAAAACTTTCATGGTCAAGCAGAATCTTTGGAGTTGGTTTTTGGACAAGAGTCCACCTTCTCCTCAGGTTGCTGGCCTCTTGAATAAGGCAACCTTTCCTTTCCAGCCAACATCTGTCTCTCGAGTATTGGCTTTTAAGCAGTGAACAGCCGAACCTGAGTTCATTAACAGCATGTATCAGAATTTCATTCCTTTTTAAGGCTAAATAATATTCCATTGTAGAGACACTGCTTTGGGAAAGCAAGTTTTCCTCTTACTTGCTGCAAGAAATAAATCCTTCTTTCTCTGGAAAAAAAAAATTCCATTGTATGTATATACACTACATTTTGCTTATTCATTCTTCTGTTTATGAACATTTGGGTTGTTTCTACCTTTTGGCTATTACAAACTGCTGTTATAATCACTGGTGTAGAAATTTCTGTTTGAGTCTCTACTTTCAGTTCTTTTGGGTTCATCCCTAGAAGTATAATTGCTGGATCATATGGTACTTCTGAAACAGGAGAGAAGGGGGCAGGTCACAATCTTTGAAAGAATGACATAGACTGAGAACATGACATAAACTGATTAGAACCAAATGGGTCCAAGATGGCAGACAAATCAACTTCCACTAGACCTTGAGCCTCAGTATACACTCACTGCAACACATCAGCAAGCTAAATGACACACCCACAGGTACCATGACAGTTCCAAGGCCAACCATAAGGGTCAAAAAGTGGGTGGTGGCCCAATTCCTGGAAATCGCCACTCCTTCCTGAAATAGCTGTAATACTCCTCCCACTCATTAGCCTATGAAATTACCCACCCCTATAAAAACTGACAACCCCGTACCCTGGTGCCTTTCTCACCTTCTGAGATGGCCCATACTCTGTCTGTGGAGTGTGTTTCTCTCCATAAATCCACATCTTACCTATCACTTTGTCTCTCACTGAATTCTTTCTGTGATGAGACATCAAGAACATGAGCTTCATTAAGTCCTGAAACCAGGTGTGTGATCTCAGTTGGAAGACCATGGGTTTTGGCTGGTTCGAGTCCTAGCATATGGGTTCAAGTCCCAATCTCAGGTGCACGGTTTCACTTCTATGTTTAACTTTTCAAGGAACCACCAAACTTTTCCACATTTTACATTCCCATTAGCAATGCATAATTTCTCCACATCCTCACCAACACTAGTTACCTTGTTTTTTTAATGATAGTCATCCTAATGGGTGTAAAGTGGTTAGATTTTGTTTGTATCAAAATTTTTTAAAGCACAGAATTTAAAATTTCAAATACTTTCTTATGGTTTATTAGGAAAAGCATCAGTCTTATATCCCTTCTCCCTTCACTTGAAGCAATAATTTTTATTTCTTTTACTGGTCATGTTGGTGTCTATTTCCACTCTCTAAAGAACATGCCTTTACTTTTATTTCTTGACTTACAGGTTTTAGTATTATCCATTGATTCCCCACTATGGAATATGACTGCTTCCTTCCTTCTCCTTCAGGTTTCTTCTGGAGAATACTTCCTTAGTAAGTCACTTGGACAGGAATCTTGGTCTCAAGAATTTGTTTCAAGAGCTCAACCTAAGACAGTTGATACTGGTAGTCCTATAAATCTGAGTGTAAGGATGAATTTTGGAGTTTGCTCATTTGCCAGCTGGTTCAACAAGGACCTCTTCAGTGTAGATAGTCTGTGGCACACTGCTACAGTGCAATTGCTAACACTTTCACTTGTGGTGACAGACAGGATATAAGTAGAAGGAGATACATTAACTTGTGCCATGTATCTAGTATTTGACAGTACAGGAGAAAGAGTAACTTGAGAGATTATGGAATTGGGAGGCTGTTGCTAAGCACCACTGATGTATTGAGCAGTGTAGGTGACAGGAACAGAGGTATAAAGCACCAATTGAAATCCAAATGCAAGTCAAAGGGCCTTTTTGGCAGCTTTTAAAGAAAACCTCATCACTGGCAACCAGAGGACAGACTGAGGTGAAGACCAGGCATAAGCCTTAATTAATAGTGGCAGAACTTCAGAGAAGGTGAATTCTCAGCCTGGGCAAGTCTCTTTTACAGAGTCAGGGCCCTCATAGGAAAAAAGTGGGACCGTGAAACTTGGGATGCAGATATCTGTTTGCGTGGTCAGGCCACTCACCTGCAATTCACCCCTACATACCTGAGCCCAGGGATATGGAGGAAGAGGGGCAGACCAAGATGTAAGGGTCATGCAGGGTCTGTTGAGGTGGAGTGTTTGGTCAGGTCACTCAAGATGGCTGTTCTCTTGCTCTCTGTACATCCCCTGCTCAACCAGTGCCTGCTTCACCTATACCCTATTCATATGACTGACTTTCCTACATACTTGCCCCAGGCCCCAGTTAGTGATTATTCTTATCAAAGGGGCAGTGAGGGATATGCCCCTCTGCTAGTTCCCCTGATAACCAATTAGCCAACCTGACATCAATTCCTCCCATAACTGGTAATCTCCCTTCCTCCCACCCCCACCCTGTGGAGGAAAGACTGCCACCATATCCTGTCTGCCCTCCGCCACAGATGATGGGGTGTCACACCAAGACTTTGTTTCAGTCACATAGGCTCCCCCATCCACTAAACCACTGATGTCTCTGTAGCTGACTCCGAGCTCTTTCTTCAGTCTTGAAGCTGGGCAAGTACAGGCCTTGTAGGCCTGAGGGGTGCAGCCCAACACTGTTAGACACACTTGAGGACCTTGATCACCCAATTTCCCCTGAACACTCTGGACCTACAGAGGTGGCCCACTCTCTCGTTGGAAGACAGAAGAATTTCTTTTTGCTTGAAAACTATATAGAAGCTTCAAATGAGTCAAGTATCTCACAAAATAATGCTGGCACTGCTCAGAATTTGCCTTACTTCTCCCCTGGCCACCAGCTAATTCTAGGATCAAATTTTAGTATGACCCAACTGGGGAAGTGCAGGGTCTACTAAGGGAAGAGAGAAATATATGGCAAAAGATCTGCTGGATCTGGCTGACATCTACCAGCAGGAACCCAGAGAATAAGCCTGGAAATGGATCCCAAGGGTGCTGGATCAAGAGGATGGAATATGAAATTGGGAAAAGGCGAGTTTACTGATATGGTGGTGGTATTGTCAAGGGACACAGGATTTAACACCCTGACAAGGGCCCTGGAATGACTCTTGGAAGCTTGGCTTTCCTACTATTTCTGTGACATTAGTCACATTTTAATCTCACCTGCCTCATCTATAAAATAGAGGACTTGACACAACATTGTAATTCAACTATACCTCAATAAAAAATAAATTTAAAAAAAAGGCAAAACCCCCACAACATTGTAATTCAACTATACTTCAATAAAAAATAAATTAAAAAAAGTAAAATAGAGGACTTGAACAATGTTTATTAATCAGTTGTTTCAACAAATATTTATTGGCCATTCAACATACACTAGGCAACGGGTCTTCAATGTTCCTCAAGATAGACGTGGCCCTTGACCTCTTGGAGCTTAGTGGGAGAGACTGATAGTAATCAAGTAAACAAAACAGTAAAGTAATTCAGACTGCAACAATCTCTCTGAAGAAAATAAACAGGGTACTGTAATAGTGACTAGTGGAAGGGAGGGCCCATTTAGCTAAGATGATCAGGAGGGGTCTCTTTTAGGAGGTGTTATTAAGCTTACAACTAAATGATAAGAAGTCAGCCATGTAAACTGCTTGAGTAAAAGCTTTCCAGGACAAAGGGAATGGAAATATAAAGGTCTTGAGGTGTGAAGATTTCCAGAAACTGATAAAAGGTCAGAGCTACACTGCTATGTTCCCTTACTGTTGTTTTGTTGCTTATGTTTTAGAACTCTACTTAATATTAGAAGTGTTGTGCTTATAGGAAAAACTACCTTTGATGTATAGTATAGATAAAATAAAGTTACTACTGTGAATGCACACATTGTTATTTTCAGATATAAACAATAATATTAGATTCCATTTATTTATCCTGCTAAATGCCATGTACTTTACAAATATTCCTTACCTTTAATTTTCCCAACAATACTGCAAGACGGCTAATATTATCCCATTTATAAATGAGGAAACCAAGGCTTAGAGAGGTTAAATAACTTGACCAAGGTCACTTAATACCAGCAAGAGGATTTTTTTTCTACTACCTGCACCAAAAGCCTACCCCAGCAGACCTGGTTGTGTATTTCCAAATGCAAAACTCAAAAGGCTTTATTTTAATTTAAAGCTTTAACCCTGAAATACAACATATTACTTTATGATAGAGAAGGAAAAAAAAAGAGCCTTTCCTTGATGGATACAATGAACACCAAGTTGATTTTTCTAGTCTGTATCTAACAATTCTCTTCTTAAGATAACAGGACATTATTTCAACAAATTAGCCCATATTCAATTTGGATGGCAGGGCTAAAAAGAACCCAACTTAGTTTAAAAGTTAAATTCAGGGACTTCCCAGGTGGCGCTGTGGTTCAGAATCTGCTTGCCAGTGCAGGGGACATGGGTTGGAGCACTGGTCTGGGAAGATCCCACATGCCACGGAGCAACTAAGCCCGTGCGCTACAACTACTGAGCCTGCGCTCTAGAGTCCTCAAGCCACAACTACCGAAGCCCGCGTGCCCTAGAGCCTGTGCTCCACGACAAGAGAAGCCACCACAATGAGAAGCCTGCGCACCACAACAAAGAGTAGCCCCCGCTCACCGCAACTAAAGAAAGTCTGCGTAGCAACGAAGACCCAATGCAGCCAAAAATAAATAAATATTTTTTTAAAAAAGTTAAATTCAGGGCTTCCCTGGTGGCGCAGTGGTTGAGAGTCTGCCTGCCAATGCAGGGGACACGGGTTCGTGCCCCGGTCCAGGAAGGTCCCACATGCCATGGAGCGGCTGGGCCCGTGAGCCATGGCCGCTGAGCCTGCATGTCCGGAACCTGTGCTCTGCAACCGGAGAGGCCACAACAGTGAGAGGCCCACGTACAGCAAAAATAATAATAATAATAATAATTTAAATTCAGTAAACAAAGAAGCAGGAACTATGCAACAACAACCACAAAAAAGATAAGTAACCAATAGCCTATTAAATATTTAAATTTTTGATGATTATGTCTGAAGAAGCTCCTCAGTATTTTATATTCCAAAGAGATGCTGCTGGTGACATATTAGGGAGTTCTGGAGGGCAATAGAAAAGAAGTTACAAATTAAACTTATATTTTAAGTGCCAATCCAAAGGCCACAAATACAGTAGCTAAAATTCAGGTGTGTATAGACATATAAACAAGCAAACTTCATATTGTTGCTGAGCTTCAATTTCTTAATTATAGAACAAAAAGTCAATGTTATCTTTTCAGAATCCCTAGGAAAAATACAAAGGACTAAATGAAGGCACATTTTCTTGGCCCAGAAATATACTTGTTGAGTTAGCACAGGATCAAACTCAAAGGCTATTACCTACATGTACTGAGGCGAGGGTAATAAATGGGTACATTTGGTCAAGTAATTTAAGGTGGTAGAAGAGATAGTGGCAGTTTCAGCATAATAATGAAAAGAAAACATGCTGAGAGGAGGTCTGTCTAGTCTTTCTAGTCAAAATGAGAAACATAATGACTTCGAAACTACTCCATTCTAAATTCCAATGACTCTCATTCCACCTGGAACAGAACCTGATAGAACTGAGTGACTGTCCAGGTTAACTGGATAAAGTGGGACCCAGGGTGAGAGAAGCAGAGGTGGGCAATGTTTCTCAAACTAAACTGTGCATTGCCTTGGTGGAATTTTAAGGAAAAAAAAAAAAAAGATGCCCAAGGCCTCACCCCAGATCAAACGAATGAGACCTTGTAGGAATAGGGCCTAGGCATTAATAAATTTGAAAAACTCCTTAGGAGATTCTAATGTATAGTATGGATTGAGAATCACTGGGTTAAAGAAACTCAGGGACTTTGAAGCAGAGTAGAGGGAGAAGAGGAAGGGTACAAAGGGAATGGGCCTTGAGAGACTGAAGGAGCCATACCCCTTAAAGGGCTGGGGGACAGGTTGAAGAGGATGAAGGAGCCACTCCCCAACCCCTTGATCCCCTGTGAACCTTGTATGGTTTTGAAGATATGATTCAAGCATCAGTTAAAGGACCAAGGCTTCTTCTGACTTTTCATGTGTGCGACTGGCTGAGATAAAGTTTAAGACTGAACCGCCCCTCCTTTTCATTTTTAAGTACATAGTACTGAGGTTTCATTCTTTTCCAAGGTTGTTCTTAAAATGGAAATAGGAAAGTTCCAAATGGATTCACTTTCTCTGCCATCCAACATGTATTGTTTTCACCTATAAATTATTTCAGTTTGAGCTGGTATCTGAATACTGATTGGGTTTTGGTTGCTAAGTGTCTATGGTAACCAAACCCTTCATAGGCTTACATTGGAGTGTTTATATTGGAAAGTTTACATATGAGCTACCTGTGCATGGTTGATAAGAAAAGATTACAGAAACTCCATCAATGTGACTAATGCCCACAAAAAGAAATTCTGAGGAAACAAAGGTTCCTCTTTAGGCCCTGAATTGATGCAAGTTCAGAATAAAGAGTAAACTAGGAAGCTGAGGTTTTAAGCATCCCAAGACAGCTTTTCTCCCCCTAACATAAAATGTCTCTACTGGTCCCGATATGTCCCACTTGAATCATGTATTGGACCTGAGGACAAGTGCAAATGTTACTTCAGATAAATAGCAGTATTAGCTCAATTTATCACACTAGCCAGTCAGCTAGCAGAACCTGGGAGAACAGGAAAAATCAGTAAGTTCTAATACATGAAGAGAAAGATCTTATGTTTGGGATGTTACCTTGTACTGGCAAGACTCTAAATTGTAAGGCTCCAGACTTAAGTAATTCCTCTGAACTCAGCGGGTATATGTGGGTGCCATACATGTATTAGCTGCTTTATACTTCTAAAAAACAAAATCCAACTGAGTAAATTTGAAAGATATTATAGGCTTTATTCAGTGATTCATGAATCAGGCAGCGCCCAATCTAGCAGATAGAAAGGAGCCCTGAGGAGCTGTACAAAATGAAACACTTTTATAGACAGAGGGAGCAAGAACAAGGAAGTTATACTAGGCAAAAACCAGATTGGTTATTGGAAGTTACTTTCCCTATAGGGAAAAGCAGGGGTTTTTCAGGCAGATTACCTACTAATGCCAATCAGGTGATTCCTGATTGGCTGGTTTAAGATTCCATTTCTGGGAGAGCTGAAACTGTTAAGTCTGGGTTTGGTGACATGGGGGCTTAGCATGAGCATCTCCATTTTGGGGCCTGTTGTCTTTAACATACTGCTTAATCTGGAGAGTGCTTAAACATAATGAAGCCTGCTCAACTAAGAGGAAAACATAGGATTAGGATGAAGTCTCTTGAGTTCTGTTCCCTGAGGTTCATAGTAAATCTGAGCTCATTCCGGGAAATATGCTAGATACTCACCGTGGATCAGTCTTTGAACTGCTCTTTGTGAATCATACATTGCACTGGAGACTCTACCAACGGATAGAAAGATGATTAAACTTTCTTACCCCTTTGACAGACAAGGGTACATTTTGGTTACGACACTCAAAACATTCTAATACTTAAACAACCTCTTTATGCTAGGGATAGAAGGTACCAGGTTAAACAATATTAAGGACCAATCTTTAAGGATTTCTAACTCCATGGGGAATAAACTCTGATATGGAAGCAAAACATTTTATGCCTAATATTCCATTTGTTAAACATCTATCCTGCTCTTTTCTTTGCCATACTGTAAGTTTTAAGATTCTCAAGCCTCCTTTAGTCTCTAACTAATCGAATAAATTTGAGAATACATCTCACAATAAGACTCTCAGAAAGAGAAGAATATATTTCCTTGGGTTGCAGAAGAGCACACATTATCCTGTATTGTAAAGTCAATTCTGATAAAGTAAAGAATTTAGGACATTCACAAAAGTATCACTCCTATCTCTTATCCAATGTGAAGACCTGTAAAAACTATATAATCTATTTTAACCTTTTTCTGTCTAACAGAAGAGTCTTTTAAGATACCTGAACTTCTGAGTATATTGCTATATCCTGTGAAAAGAGCCTTATAATTGCTAGAATTCTGTAATTCTGATTGGTGAACTTATGTAATAATTTCTTGCTCAAATAATAACATTTAAATTGGCCTCTCTTTTCTGAAAAGTATAAATACTTGCAGGATTTGTTCACTAAGTATGAAGAGCTTCATAATATCATTCTTTTCCCTTTATATTTAAAACAGTAATAAACCCATGATTCTATTCCATTCCTTATTCAAGAGTTTGAGAGTCTTCGTCTCATTTAAATTCACACTGCTAAGTGCTATGATAGAGGTTAAACTAAGAATCATAGCTGTCAAGAGGAAATAACAGTTCTGTATGAGAATGAGGACCTGAGAAAGCTTCACATAGGAGATGACATTTAAGATGCTGTGATGAAGCAGTAAAATCTCTGCGAGCAAAAAAGAGGGGAAAGGGTTGGACAGAAGAAGTTGAAATGCCTTGAAAACATAAAGTACCATATGTTTAAAGAATATTGCTCATTTCAATGTGGTAAGGGGTGGGAACTGGTTACTGAATGAAGCTGGAAGAGTTGATTGGGTCAGATCAAATGCCTTATTAAGTATTTTGGAACTTTCTAAAATTTAAGTTGTGATATACCATCAGATGTCTGTGAGTAAAGGAGTAACATGATTATCTATTTACTTAGAAAAATAAATAGCAGTAGGATGGAAGATAGATTGAAGAGGGGAAAACCTAGATACAGATACCACTTAGTAAGCTACCTGAATAGTCTCCATGAAAGATGACAAGAGCAGTAGCAATGGAAAGATAAAGACAGTGAGAATTCTAAACACATTTTAGAAGTGTAATCCTCTAGAAATAGAAATTGAAGAAAAGAAAAGGGTTGGATACACCTAAAGGCTTGGTTACTGAAAGGAGTTAAAGCATCTCTCTCTTTTGAAATTTATACTTATAATATTTGCACTGTATACCTATGGGATGTTTCAGAGGTGAAAGGGGAGTGAAAATTACTTGAAATTTTCCCTAATTCTATTATCTGTGATTAAAAACCTAGGGTCATAAATGTAGCCTATTTTAGAGGAAGTCATCAACAGCAATTAAAATATCTTATACTCTCTTTTCTATGAGACCATCCCAACATTTCTGCTCTAGAGGACTCTAATATTCTTGCCCTAGAATGCCCATCTTCCACCATAGTGACTTCCAGCTTTACTCATATCCCAGAATGTAGCTATGTGAATAATGTAATCACTTTTTTACATATGCAAAATGAGTTTTGGCTTTACCAAGGCTCAATAATTGAACATTATAAGATGCTTCCTTCATTCATTCTTTTAGAATTAATGGTTCCCATCCTCTGAGTCATTTCTCTTTAATTCTAATTTTATTATTTTTCTTTTTCTTTAAGTTTCACTCACTTTTATGGTAAATACTTCTGGTAATATTTTTCATGAAGGATGAATTATGAAAATAAATGATACAAAGTAAGCCGTTGATGTGTTATATCATCAGGATAAATGATGCTAGGTAATTTTAGAGTTCCAGTTTGATAAAAGAGGCTCATTCAAGTGATAAGCCTTAGCATTAAGGTGTTCTAAATCATTATATATACAGATTTAATTTTAGAAAAGTTATGATCATGGAATATGCATCAACCAAATAAGTTGATAAATTACCTTCATCTCCAGCCAACCACATTATATAATTTTCCAAGAGATGAATTTTAATGTAATGCAGGGAAGCTTTATTCTGTGAGTTATCTGTAACATTTGTCACTAGAGCCAGACCTTGTCAACATTCTCATTTTCATTATAAATTCCAAACTATCAATAAAAATAAAAAAGTCAACACCAATTTACAAAAGAAGGAGTAAAAGAAGAAAACATGTATATTCCTACATATTTTGGAGTCATCCAAGAGAAAAAATAATTTTCTCTGCAAAGGCAAGACTGAATTGGGTATTCTGAATGCATATTGTTGAGATAAGCAAACCATTTGGTCCTAGAAGCTGAAGGACATATTATTGAATGAATATTTAGCACAAAAGGTTTATCTTCAAGGAAGTCTTGAAATAAGAATACATAATTATTTTTTACTTCTATCTTTGCTGAATGGATTTTACCAAATTTTATTCATGCAAACACTATCTTACCAAAAATGTGTGCAGGTGCTGTGTTAGGTATAGGAATGCAGAAGTAAACAAGGCAGAAGATCCTTCCATCTGTGAAGTTTATGGTCCAGGAAAGAGACATTCAATATATAATACCTAATTCATTCATTTACTTATTGACAGATATTTATTGAGGTTCTATCATGTGTCAGGCATTGTTTATGCACTGGGACTATAGCAATGTACAAAACTGATAAAAATCCCTGCCCTCATAGAGCTTAACTTCAATGTGTAGTAAATAATACAGAGGTAAATGCAGACTGCTACAGGAACTCATTCAACATAAGCCCAATAGTCGGTCTAATCATTTGCTCAAATACCTCCTGGAAAGGGCTGGGAAACTGATCTCTGCTGTTTCCTGAGGAGTAACTTCAGGCTGTAGTAGACTACAGAGCCTGAGAATGAGGGAGTAGGGCTTTGTTTATGCCTGAAGACCTTGTTGTACCTTGCAATTATATTTTTTGCGATTTGTAACCACCACATTGATGAGGTGCACTTGGTCAGTTAAGGATGTCTCTTACACAAACCTAGACTGGGCTACACAAAGGAATATGCCAGCATTGTATGTATGTATGTATATATGTATGTAAGTATGTATGTATGTATGTATGTACATACGTATGGCTGGACTGGGAGAGACTTCTCTGCTTCCAGATCATGTGATAGGATCCTCACTAAACAGCCATTATCATCTGCGACTCTACATCCTCTGGGGAGGCATTTGAGATTAGGAAGCTACACATCTTGATTTGTTTTAGAAAAAGTTGCCCATGTATTTTAATTGTGTTGACTTTCTTCTATGCCCTTCAGATAAATAAACTCTTTTATTTGTCTGAGCAGTATCTATGCCTGATCTTTCCATCTATCTAAACCTGCTATTGAAATCAGTCAATTTAGCAGATGTGCAGATTAAGGTAGATTTAAGAAATAGGATACGTGACCTAGATTTTTCACACTACTTTAAAGGTGATAATAGAAATTATGAGAAAAATTTTTTTAAATTTCTAATTTAGGCATTCATTATAGGGGCTATGGAACAGGGACATCTCTAGTCCAGGGCATCCTCTTCAGTATAAAGCGTCATCAGAGGGCAAGAACAGACCCACATCTGCATGGAATGTACAGTTGCCTTGATGGATAGTTTGAGGCAAGACGGAAAATACTGCTTTTAACCAAAAATTCTTCCATCATTGCTTCTCATTCAGGGTTTAAACTTAATACATTGCAGGTTTAGCTTGGGTTTCCTCTAAAGCAGGGCATTCAGTAATGACTTGGGAGCAGACATTTGAGGGTGATCCTAGGAATCAGAAGTGAGGGAGTGGAAGGAGTAAGACAGGGAAGGGAGAAAACCTCCCAAAAGGATAATGGGCAACTGAGCCCAATCCCACTGGGGCCCCTCTGATGAACTGTATAGAATTACCCAGAACAACTCGCCAAAGGACAGGAAGGTGGGGACATTTATCCCCCACTGATTGCCAATTGCTTCCAGTGTTAACTCCCCCAAACTCCAGAACTGAACCTGCAGGCTATGAGCAGCTTTCCCACGTTTCAAAGAAAGCCTAAGACAAAAAAGCAAGAGTAGCCAAGGTATGCATTTGAAGTGGGACGCTAGCCACATGTGTAGAATTGTCTACCATGCTGCGTTAAAATCTGATGGGCTGAGGAATGTGGCACGAGGCACCAAAAGCATCTGCTGCAGTCAGACAGAATCCCTTTTCTTGTATTCGGAGACCTGGAACACACTGACTCTCCTTAATGGGAAATGGCACACAAGAAGTCCTGTATAACTGATGAGATATTTGATGGTATGCTTCAAAATGGAGAGACAGAAAATTTTTTAGCATACTGATGTATAGAAAATATGCTAAGACAACCAGTTTGGCGGTGTGAATGGTTCTGATCACCTTGTAGATGTTCTCCCTAATGGAATTTGGAGGGAGCTGATCCTTGAGAAAACTGGGACAATTTACTGACATGTTTTATTGTTTTATCGTAGTGAGGGATAGTTATTTGAAAACATTTACTGAGCACTTACTCTATGTGGGCACTGTTTTAAGCCCTCTACATGTTCTAGTACAGGTGTGGGATATCTCTGCGTGAATGTGAATAGTAGGTATTAACATTCCTGGCCTCATGTATTCTTTCAATTAATGTTAAAAAAAGACACATAGAACCAGAAATTACATATCTAAATAGAAAAAGATGACTTGTAAACAAAAGAGATGAGATGAATCTTATAGAGGCTATGATTAGAACTGAAACAACCTAAAGCCACACAGCTTAATAAAACTAGGAACTGTTTTCATTAACACGACTTTATTCCAGGAAATTCTTGCCCAAGAAAGTTAAGTTACAAATAATGTTTTTGTTTGTTTTAGGAACTTCCTGAAAATCTGTAAATCTGAATAAAAAACTACTTATATAGCCCTCATCAGTGTAAACAGCTCCCTTTTCAGAACAATGGATCACTCAAACGACTTTTCAAATGGCTTTACCCTTCAAGTCTGGCTTCATAATCCTTGCCTCACCATATAAATCCTAATGTTTGCCCATCCTGAAGTTTGCCCTATCCCAATCAGACCACACTACCTCACATTGAAAGACATACTCTAAAATCAGTGAAGGAGATCAGAATATGCCACCCCAAAATATGCCACTTTGGCATACTGTTTATTTTGAGCTGAAGGCACTTACACAGCAAAGGGGACTTTGCAGATGTGATTAAGGTTACAGACCTGAAACGGGGAGATAATCCTGGATTATCTTGGTGGACCCAATCTAATTACATGTGTCCTCTGTCTGTAGTCAGAGGGAGATGTGACAATTGAGGAAGGGTCAAGAGAAATGCAACTTTGCTGGCTTTAAAGACAGAGGAAAGGGACCATGAGCCAAGGAATGTGGGCAACACCTAGAAGCTAGAAAGACCAGGAAACAGATTCTCCCTTAAAGCCTCCAGAAAGAAGCACAGCTCTACCAACACCTTGCTTTTAGTTCAGTGAGAACCATGTTTGACTTCTGACCTACAAAACTACAAAATAATAAATTTGTGGATTTTTTTAGCTACTAAATTTGTGGTAATTTGTTATGGCAGCATAGGAAACTAATACATAGTGTGATGTAAGGGTAAAAGTCCATCCTTTTTGTGTATGGATATCCGAAAGAACCAGCAGCACAATTTGTTGAAAAGACTATACCTTCCTTATTGATTTACCATGACACATTTGTTGAAAATCAATTGACCATATATATATATATATCTATTTCTGGACTCTTCTTTGCATTTCATTAATCTATATGTCTATGCATATGCCAATACCACACTGTTTAGATTACTGTAGCTTTATAGTAAACCTGGAAATCAGTTAGAGTCCTCCAACTTTGTTCTACTTTTTCAAAATTCCTTTCGGCTATACTAAGTCCTTTGAATTTCCATATGAATTTGAGAATAAGCCTGTCAATTTCTAAGAAAAAAGTATGCTGAGATTTTGAATTGGATTGTATTGAATCAATACATCAAATGTGAGTGAACAATACTGAGTCTTTCAACCCATGAATATGCTATATTTCCCCATTCTTTACATCTTCTTTATTTCTTTCAGCAATGTTTTGTGCTTTTTGGTATACAGGGCATGCAGATATTTCATTAAATTTTTTTTTATGTCATGATTTTTTGATGCTACTTGGGATGGTTAATTTTATGTGTCAACTTGGCTGGGCCTTGGTGCCCAGATATGTGGTCAAAGATTATTCGGATGATTCTTTGAGGATGTCTTTGGATGAAATTAACATTTAAATCAGTAGACTTTATAAACCCACGCACCTATGGTCACCTAATCTATGACAAAGGAAGCAAGAATGTACAATGGAGAAAAAGTCTCTTCAATAAGTGGTGCTAGGAAAACTGGACAGCTACATGTAAAAGAATGAAATTAGAACATTCTCTAACACTATACACAAAAATAAACTCCAAATGGATTAAAGGTCTAAATGTAAGATGGGACACTATAAAACCCTTAGAGGAAAACATAGGCAGAACACTCTCCGACATAAATTGCAGCAAGATCTTTTTTGATCCACCTCGTAGAGCAATGAAAATAAAAACAAAAATAAACAAATGGGACCTAATTAAACTTAAAAGCTTTTGCACAGCAAAGGAAACCATAAACAAAACAAAAAGATAGCCCTCGGAATGGGAGAAAGTGTTTGCAAATGAAGCAACTGACAAAGGATTAATCTCCAAAATATACAAACAGCTCATGCAGCTCTATATCAAAAAACAAACAACCCAATCAAAAAATGGGCAGAAGGGCCTTCCCTGGTGGCGCAGTGGTTGAGAGTCTGCCTGCTAATGCAGGGGACACGGGTTCGGGCCCTGGTCTGGGAAGATCCCACATGCTGCGGAGCAACTAGGCCCGTGAGCCACAACTACTGAGCCTGCGCATCTGGAGCCTGTGCTCCGCAACAAGAGAGGCCACGACAGTGAGAGGCCTGCACACCGCGATGAAGAGTGGCCCCCGCTTGCCACAACTAGAGAAAGCCCTTGCACAGAAACGAAGACCCAACACAGCCAAAAATAAAAATAAATTAAAAAATGAAGGCTCAACATTTAAAAATATATATATATATAAAATAAAAAATGGGCAGAAGAAAAAATGTTCATTGCAGCACTATTTACAGTAGCCAGGACATAGAAGCAACCTAAATGTCCATTGACAGAGGAATGGATAAAGATGGGGCACATATATACAATGGAATATTACTCAGTCATAAAAAAATGAAATAATGCCATTTGCAGCAACATGGATGGACTGAGAGATTGTCATACTGAGTGAAGTAAGTCAGAGAAAGACAAATATCATATGATATCATTTATATGTGGAATCTATAAAAAAGGGTACAAATGAATTTATCTATAGAACAGAAATAGAGTTACATATGTAGAAAACAAACTTACGGTTACCAGGGCTTAACGGGAGGGATAAATTGGGAGATTGGGATTGACATGTGTACTACTATATATAAAATAGATAACTAATAAGGACCTACTGTATAGCACAGGGAACTCAACTCAGTACTCTGTAATGGCCTATATGGGAAAAGAATCTAAAAAAAGAGTGGATATATGTATATGCATAACTGATTCCCTTTGCTGTACACCTGAAACTAAGACAGCACTGTAAATCAACTATACGCCAATAAAAATTTTTTAAAAAATCAGTAGACTTTGAGTAAACCAGATTGCCCCCCATAATATGGGTGTTAACTGAAGGCCTGAATAGAACAAAAGACTGACCTCCCTCAAATAAGAAACAATTCTGCAGCAGACAGCTTTTGGACTTAAACTACAACACCTGCTCTTCCTTAGGTCTTCAGCCTGCCAGCCCTCCCTGCCTATTTTGGACTTGTCAGCTTCCATAATTGGGAGCCAATTCCTTCAAATAAATCTATTTCTTTTGCTCTGTCTATACAGATCCCATTGGTTTTGTTTCTCTGGAGGACACTGACTAATATACTATTGCAATAAATGGTATTGTTTTAAAATTGCCATTTCCAATTGGTCATTACTAGCATCATAAATTAGTTTTGAAAATTCAAAATAAAATGAAGTAGGGATGATAGTGTATTTTTTTCTTTCTATAAAGAATTCACAAAAGCTTATTTCAATATGGAAGGACACATCGTAGTTTTGGGGAACACTGATACTCTGAGAGGAATGTGGTCTCTTTTGGGAACTCTTTTATGTTCTTTAATGTTCCAGACCTTCTCTGTGTAGAGAGGAAGAATTCACTACCATTTATTAATCTTATATATTGTTATGGGCTGAATTGTGCACCCCACCCACCCCCAAAATTCATATGTTGAAGTCCTAATCCCCAGTACCTTAGAATGCCACTGTATTTGGAGAGGCATCTTTAAAGAGATGATTAAGTTAAATGAGGTCATTAGGGTGGGCCCTAAGCCAATTTGACTGGTAGCCCTGTAAGAAGAGGAAATTTGCAAATAGACAGACACAGAAGAGTATGTGAAAATACAGGTAGAAGACTGCCATTCACAAGAAAAATTACCACAAATTTAGTGGTTTGAAACAATACAAATTTGTTCTCTTACCGTTCTGGGGTTCAAAAGTTCGAAATCAATTTCACTGAGCTAACATCAAGGTATTGTCAGGGCTGGTTCTTTCTGGAGACTCTAAGAGGAGAATCTATTTCCTTGACTTTTTCAGCTTCTAGTGGCCTGCTGTATTTCTTTACTTGTGGCCCCTATCTCCATCTTCAAGGCATTGTGCTACGTTTTCTTCTTCCAGCATCACATCCTCTTCTTCTCTGACCTGAACTCCTTTGACTGTCTTATAAGGAGCGCTGTGATTATATCAGCCCACCTGGCCAATCCAAAATAGTCCCCATCTCAAGGTTCTTAATCACATCTGCAAAATCCCTTTTGCCATGTAAAGTAAAATTCACAGGTTCTGGAGAATTAGAACATGGACATCTTGAGGAACTTTATTCAGCTTACATCATTATCCTTCATATACATCATATGTATAGATTTCAATTTTAGAAAATGCAGGGGTTTTACTATAATTGAGGCATTCTGTAAGCTGGCTGTACCTAATTTTTATCCTTTCATGATGATTATTGACATGGTATGTTGGTATACTTGGAAACTTATGTATGTCTTAATAGAACTTCATTATAATTATAAGGTCATCTAAATGTTTTATTACCAGGCAGATGAGAGAATGCGTGTGTGCAGTTAGCTTTCGTTTTGGGGGACATTTGTCTAATTTGTCATCTTGAAGCACATCTTGAAATACACTGTTGGATTCTCATTTAAATGGTTACTGTATGTGACCAGTGGTGCTAATCTGTTAAACTGCCCACCCCTAGGGAAATTCCACTTGCTAACTGGCCCTTCTTTTGTTTGATACAGTTTCCTTTTTTTTTCAGAACTGCTGGAAAAAATTCACAAATGGTTCATTCTTTCTGTTCACACTGAAACAGGAACTTACCTCTTCTTTATGAATGAATATACTTAATAGAAATATTATTATATTATAATATTAACACTGTATTATATAATAAGCATTTTCCTACTTACTAGAATTAACAGAAGCTAAACATAATCTATTCAACTTTTTATATTACGACTATCATCTTTATACCTTGTATAAATTTTCCTTTGGGGCATTATTAGAAACTTATGGTCTTTTAAAAATTCAATGAGTTCTAATTTAACATGATTATTATAATGTTTTTTTGATCAAATTGCCTCAACTTGGTTAAAAGGAACCCCCTTAAACTGGCCTGTTTGGCTTTTTTAGAGTTGCCTCTAATGATCCCAAGAACATCCTGACTTTCTTGAAAAAAACAAAACAAAACAGGAATTCCTGGATGCTTCCTGATTTTTTTCCTGCTGAAGGGCATGACATTAACTATCCTCAAAAATCTTGGTTTCCTCTAGAAGAGAATGACATTAGAGATCAAACTATGGGCTCCAGAGGTATATTTATAAGCACTGGTGATAAGCAAAAGTGCTGCTACTGTGGCTGCACTGGACTGCTTTCTATGGTTCACAGTGGTAGTTTCAATTTAACACATTCTTTCGTACTTTACTTACTGCTGTATGGTTTCATCAATCACTAAGACTTTTCATATTAACACTTCTAAACAAAATAAAAGCCAGGAGTGGGATATCATTTTTCATCTCTCACACTGGCAAAGATTAAAAAGATTGATGATGCTCAGTGTTGGCCAGAGGGAAGGGAAACAAGACATTCCCATAAACTGTTGGTGGTAGTGTAAACTGGTATAACACTCTTATAGAACAACTTGGTAACATCTATTGATGGTGAAACACCTGTTAACTTAGAAATTCCACTTTTAGAAATTTACCTTACACATAAACTCATATACAAGTATGTATGATTACTGCAACATTGCTTGAGGTAGTGTATAACAGGAAACCATCTAAATGTCATCACGAGGACTTCCCTGGTGGCACAGTGGTTAAGAATCCGCCTGCCAATGCAGGGGACATGGGTTCAAGCCTTGGTCCAGGAAGACCCCACATGCCACGGAACAACGAAGCTCTAGAGCCACAACTACTGAGCCTGCATGCCACAGCTACTGAAGCCCATGCTCCACAAAAAGAGAATCCACTGCAGTGAGAAGCCTGTGTACCTCAACGAAGAGTAGGCCCTGCTCACCCCAACTAGAGAAAGCCTGCGTGCAGCAACAAAGACCCAACACAGCCCAAAAAATAAATAAATAAATAAACAAATAAATGTCATCATGGGGGGACTCGTTAACTAATTATGGTACAACCATACAATGAATGCTGTGGAACCATTAACAAAATCCCATGTGTATGTGTGTGTGTGTGTGTGTGTGTGTACATAGATACATATTTACACACATAGATATACATATGTTTGCATTCTAATAGCAAATGCCTGGATATAGAAGAAACAATGGTTTTACCTTTGGAAATTTGAATAGGGCAAATTAGATAGAGGAAGACTTTTACTCCTCACTTTATAATCTTTTATACTAATATTAAACTTTAAAAAATACTGTCAATTAAATACTGTCAAATTAAAACAAGGAATAGAAAAGAAGGTTGTGATTACAGCACAGCAACTTTCTAACAAAGAATTAGCTGCTGAAAGATGCTTTGGAATCTTATTAAGCCCAGGTTGAAATGTGAAGAACTGTGACATTTATTTACTGGATATGGAAGCCATGGGAAAGAGCTATGATGGAAGAGCTTATGTTATCACCGGCATGTGGAACACCAATGAACCAATATTTCTGGCACTTAATGAAGAAACTCCAAAAGATAAACGAGTGTATAGGACTGTGGCAATGGATATGGTAGTCATGGACATGATGGAGCCTGTCTATTTTCACCTGGAGACAGCAGTACATGTGTACCCTGCAAATAAGTGATTTTGGCATTTTAGCAGAAAGACTTTCACGGAGACTTTCTTCATGAGGTTGAAACAGTCTGACGGAAAAGGCCATACCAATGCTGGAAATGCGATAGATGAGGTGGTAAGTCTACAGCAACAGTCTGAGAAGGAGGAACGAATCACACTGCTACTAGCAGATGGGGTCCAGTGTCACCCTAGGAGGATGAAGCAGAAGAGAAGAGTGATAATGAACTCTCAAGTGGAACAGGTGATGTTCTAAGCATTGTCCTGAGAAGATCCTATATTCTTGGGGAGAATTGTTAGGAAGATGGCACAGTAACCTTGGTGCACGACAGAAAGGGCTATCCACTTGGTGAAGAGTGCAGTTCCTGAAGCATTGAGTGCAGAGGTATGGTAATTATTAGCAGGCTGCCATGACAACCAGGCAATGCTCGATAGATATCAATTTCTTATCACAATGGACTCAGCCCAGGAGAGTGTTATTACTAGAGATATATTCATCAGACATTTCCTGCACATGATTACTTTAAAGATACCAGAGGAGATGGCCAGGAATCGCTCTACAAGATTTGCAAGGCCTACTCTGTCTACAACAAAGACACTGGGTACTGTCAAGGGCAGTCTTTTCTTGCTGCTGTATCGCAGCTGCATTTGCCAGAGGAACAAGCATTCTGTGTTTTGGTGAAAATCATGAATGACTATGATTTATGAGACTTCTGCAAAAACAGCTTTGAAGACCTTCACTGCAAATTGTATCAGCTGGAAAGACTAATGCAAGAGCAGTTACTGGACCTCCACGACCATTTTTCTAATCTGAACCTGGAAGCTCATATGTGTGCATCCCAGTGGTTTCTCACTCCTTTTACTGACAAGTTCCCACTCTGCATGGTCTTCCACATCATTGACTTACACTTTGTGAGGGTTTGAACATAACCTTTCACGTAGCCTTGGCTCTCCTAAAGACCTCAAAGGAAGATCTTCTGCAAGCTGATTCTGAAGGTACTTTACAGTTCTTCAGAGTTCAGCTTTCTAAAGTTATTCAGAGATACAAGGCAGAGGAAAATGCAAGAAGTATAATGGAGCAGGCTTACAATATTAAGGTACAAACCAAGAAACTGAAGAAACATGAGAAGGAATATCTGAAAATGCAAGAGAGTCATCTGCAGCAGGAAGACCCAATGGATAGATACAAGTTTGTATATTTGCAGATAACTTCACCTCTTGCTTTTATACTGGTAATATTCATACGCTGAGAGAAAGAAAGGGAAAAAGAAAAAGTAGCTATCAACTACTTTCAAAAATGAGAAAAAGGAAAATGACAAAGTACCGTTTTAGTTGTGCACAGTCACATCCTAATCTACTCTATGCTTTTCCTTCATGGTATATTGTATCCTTCAAGACTCCAAAGCAATGCAATGATTTAGTCAAAATATTTGGTTAAAAATACTAACCAGCTATATTTGTTCAACTCCATTGTGTGTAAAGTTGAGAGCACCCTAAATGTCCAATACTTAAATTTTAAAGCAACTTAAAATGTTCATTGCCTCATACCACACCTCATGATGTTTGCATGATGCATAATAGTTATAAAAGTCTGTAGTACTTGGAAACATTAAGCTTTTACCAATTTGGAAAAGTTTTTAAACAATTTAAAGGACATTGCCAAACAAGCAAAGCAGGCCTGATGGACTAGAAAATGAATTAGAAAGAAAAAAACTGAAATGGTAGAAATAATTTTTAACACATTCCTTTTGCTGTTACTTTTCTTATATGTACTCTTTTTCATGTATTATGAAAGCAAGGCATATCATTACAGTAGAAAAGCAAAAAGAATATAAAGTACACCATAATTCTATCTATCCACAGGTAGTAGAATTTACAACTTGGTGCTGCTTCTTTCCTAAACACACACTTTCTCTTCCTCTGAACACAACCATCTTTTATCCTAGAGTCCTGTCACTCCTGTCACCGGAGCTTTAATGTTATTAGTTTCTAAGCTCCAAAGCCTGAGGGAGGAAAAGGAAGGCTGAAGAATCCAAAAAAGAGCACAGTATAAAGAGGTAAAATGACTGAAATGAACATTTTTACTTCACAATTTTGCCTTAGGTTAATTCTAAGGCCTAAAAACTACCACGTAGCCACTCAGTAACTGTCAAATAAATAAACAAATGTGTCAACAAGCAAAATCGGTTTAATACATATCTATTTAATGTTCAGTTTCTCATAAGGATGTCATTTCTATCTTCAGGATAAAAATTCAAAACAGTTTTCAGCTCTTGGCATTGGATAATGTGGGCACATATTTATCTCCTGCCTGACACCTTTCCTTTCTGACAAGTTTCTATTCTGCTGCATCACCATATCTGAACTGACCACTCTGAGGTGACTAGCACCTTATCACTTTACACTTTCCTCACTTCTATACTGTGACAGACATTTAATATTTTGTTTTATCCTATGTACTCCAGTTATTGCTCATGTGAAGAACAGATATCTTATCACTGGGATTTGGTCTGAAGGCAGAAACTCCATCACAGTAATTGGCCCAAACATTGGCCCAAAGGACTTAAAAAAAAAAAAAAAAGCCACCCCTCATCTACATCCCAGATCATCAAATGCTTTTCTGCATTCTCCTTAAAAATTTTGAATTTCTTAAAAAAGGTTTTATTGTATTCACGTGTAAAACAGAGGATAAATAAAAGTACCCCAAAATTGAGCACCACTGCTTCATACTTCAAAGAATGTCCTCTAGATTTCCTATTGTTTGCAAAATGTATTTATGAAATAAACATTAAATACTCCAGTTGCATGAACAATAACAATTCTTTTAAAACTTCAGTAATACTTGTGCCTAATGTACAATGTAGCAATGTTCATTATGAAGAGGTTTGAATACAGAGGAGCACATTCTTTTTTTTTTTTGCGGTACGCGGGCCTCTCACTGTTGTGGCCTCTCCCGTTGCGGAGCATAGGCTCCGGACGTGCAAGCCCAGCGGCCATGGCTCACGGGTCCAGCCGCTCCGCGGCATGTGGGATCTTCCCGGACCGGGGCACGAACCCGCATCCCGTGCATTGGCAGGCGGACTCTCAACCACTGCGCCACCAGGGAAGCCCGAGAACATTCTTTTTTCCAGAAACTTTAAGAAAATGGATTCTTTTTCTTTTTAAATTAATTTTTGTTTATTTATTTATTTTTGGCTGCATTGGGTCTTCATTGCTGCACGTGGGTTTTCTCTAGTTGTGGAGAGCGGGGGCTACTCTTTGTTGCGGTGCATGGGCTTCTCATCGCAGTGGCTTCTGTTGTTGTGGAGCACGGGCTCTAGGCACACGGGCTTCAGTAGTTGTGGCACGTGGGCTCAGTAGTTGTGGCTCGAGGACTCTAGAGCACAGGCTTAGCAGCTGTGGCGCACGGGCTCAGTTGCTCCACAGCATGTGGGATCTTCCCGGACCAGGGCTTGAACCCGTGTCCCCTGCATTGGAAGGCGGATTCTTAACCACTGTGCCACCAGGGAAGCCCCCAAAATGGATTCTTTTTAAAGAACATCTAATGGTTTCTGAATGTTTGACTTTCAAACACCCAACACAGATTTTAGGGGAAAAGCTTTCAGTATTTTTCTATTGAGGATGATGTTACCTGGGAGTTCTTTATATATAGCCTTTATCATGTTGAGAAAGTTCCCTTCTAGTTCTAGTTTAATGAGTGTTTTATCATGAAGGAATGTTGGATTTTGTCAAATGCTTTTTCAACATCAATTGAGATGGTCATGTGCTTCCCCTCCTTCATTCTATTTATGTGGTGAATTACACTGACTGATTTTGTGTGTTGAACTACACTTGCATTTCTGGGATAAATCCCCCTTGGTCCTGGTGTATAATCCTCTTAACATGCTGCTGAATTCTATTTGTTAGCATTTTATTGAGGAGTTTTGTATCTATCAATAAATTCACAAGAAAAACTGGTCTGTAGTTTTCTTTCCTTGTAGTGTCTTTTTGTCTGGCTTTGGTATTAGGATAATGTCAGCCTCATACAATGAGTTAAGAGGTATTCTTTCCTCTTCTATTTGTTGGAAGAGTTTGAGAAGTAGTCATGTTTATTCTTTAAATGTTTGTAGAATTCACCGAATGGAGTCATCTGGTCCTAGGCTTTTCTGTGTTGGGATATTTTCTATTGCTAATCCAATCTTCTTACTTGTTATAGGTCTATTCAGATTTTCTATTTCTTATTTAGTTTTGGTAGTTTGTGTATTTCTAGGAATTTGTCCATTTCATCCAGGTTATCTGATTTATTGGCACATAGAGTTCATAGTATTCTCTTATAATGCTTTTTATTCCTGTAAGGTCAGTAGTAATGTTCCCTCTTTAATTTCTGATTTTAGTAATTTGAGTATTCTTTTTTTTTTCTTAATCTTTAGGTTTCTCAATTTGTTGATTTTTTTTCAAAGAATAAATTTTTGGTTTCATTGATTCTCTCTATTGTTTTTCTATTCTCTATTTCATTTATTTCTACTCTAATTCTTATTATTTCTTTCTTCTTTATGGTTTGAACTCAATTGAATACAATATATTAAGGAATTAATTTTTTCTTCCAAATGCCTAAAACTGAAGAATAATTAACAACCTCTGAGTCATCAGGCAAAGAGCAGCCTATTTGTTAAATTTACTGTTTAAATCCATGTTAAGAGTTCTCATATAATTCACAGTAGAATATTACTATGTCTTTACGAATATGTTTAGAAAAGGGCAAAGGTCATGGGGGAGAACTACCATAGATTGAATGTTAAGGTTATCTTCTAGTTTATGAGACTTGTGCCAGGCTGAAAGAGAGCAATACCATGGACCTCTTGCATGTTTACAGGAAAAATTAAAATCAAGCTTCTCATTTTTAGATCATCATGTCATCATGAGACACATCAGAACTTAGGTCTGTTTCTGAAGAAGACAAGCATGACAAGAACCCTGTGATATCCCATGAACACTGACTTCTCTCCTGGAGAGAAGAACATTAGTATAATGTGGGTTTCACAACTCTCCCCAAAGATATGGCTCTTATGTCCCTAAGACTGGCTTTCTAAGGGTCTGTTCAGAATAATTGCCTTCTGCCACATATTACAAACCCACAGGTAACATCATTCTCAACAGAGAAAAGCTGAAAGCATTTCATCTAATATCAGGAACAAGAAAAGGATGTCCACTCTCACCACTTTTATTCAACATAGATTTGGAAGTCCTAGCTACAGCAATCAGAGAAGAAAAAGAAATAAAAGGAATACAAATTGGAAAAGAAGAAGTAAAACTGTCACTGTTTGCAGATGACATGATACTTTACATAGAAAATCATAAAGATTCTACCAGAAAACTACTAGAGCTCATCAATGAATTCAGTAAAGTTGCAGGATACAAAATTAATGCACAGAAATATCTTGCATTCCTAAACACTAACAATGAAATATCAGAAAGAGAAATTAAGGAAACAATCCCATTTACCATTGCATCAAAAGAAATAAAATACCTAGGAATAAATCTAAGTAGGTAAAAGACCTGTACTCTGAAAACTATAAGACGCTGATGAAAGAAATCAAAGATGACACAAACAGTTGGAAAGATATACCATGTTCTTGGATTGAAAGAATCAATATTGTCAAAATGACTATACTACCCAAGGCTATCTACAGATTCAATGCAACCCCTATCAAATTATCAATGGCATTTTTCACAGAAGTAGAAAAAATTTTAAATTTGTATAGAAACACAAAAGACTCTACATAGCCAAAGCAATCCTGAGAAAGAGAAACAATGTTAGAGGAATCAGGTTCCCTGACTTCAGACTACACTACAAAGCTATAGTAATCAAAACAGTATGGTACTGGCACACACAAAAAACAGAAATATAGCTCAATGGAACAGGATAGAAAGCCCAGAAATAAACCCATGCCCCTATGGTCAGTTAATCCTGCTCCTGGACATATATTCAGAGAAAACCATAATTCAAATAGATATATACACCCCAATGTTCATTGCAGCACTATTCACAATAGCCAAGACATGGAAGTAACCTAAATGTCCATTGACAGAGGAATGGATAAAGAAGTTGTGTACATATACACAATAGAATACTACCCAGCCATAAAGAAAGAATGAAATAATGCCATTTGCAGCAACATGGATGGACCTGGAGATTATCATACTAAGTGAAGTAAGTCAGACAGAGAAAGACAAATATCATATGATATCACTTATATGTAGAACCTAATAAAAAGATGATACAAATGAACTTATTTACAAAACAGAAACAGACTCACAGATCTTGAAACCAAGCTTACAGTTACCAAAGGGGAAATGTGGAAGCGAGGGATAAATTAGGAGTTTGGGATTAACATATACACACTAAGATGTATAAAACAGATAATCAACAAGGACCTACTGTATAGCACAGGGAACTCTACTCAATAACCTTTAATAACATATATAGGAAAAGAATCTGAAAAAGAATGGATGTTTATGTAAAACTGAATTGCTTTGCTGTACACCTGAAACACAACACTGTAAATCAACTATACTCCAATATAAAATAGAAATTAAATTAAAAAATTAAAAAATAATAAAGGTTAGAATACCACCACCACCACCACCACCCCCCAAAAAAAAGAATAGTTGCCTTCTGTTTTCATTTGCATCTCCTGCTTAGCTTACACTTCATCTTACCTGACCAGGATCACCTCCATCACCAGATATCTCATCCTACCCAACGATTTCCTACTCTTCCCAGTGCTTTCTATGCTTTATTAACTATGATCATTCAGAACAAGAATCCAAAGTAATATCTAAAGGGTTGGAATCAGAAAATCACCACCTGTGATTTTCTGTTACTCTCAGATGACTTAAGCACAATCAAGAAAAGCACGAAAGGACATCCTAAGTAGTTAAGTGGGGTTAATAGGTACTTACCCCAATTGGTTTTCTACAGAAAATAATGAAACATTGGTTTAAACAGTAAAAGCATTTATTACGTGAGATGACAGAAAACCCATAGTAGGTATACTCCAGGTTTAATCCATCAGCTCATTAGGATTATCAAGGATTCAGGTTCTTTTCATTTTCTGCTGTGTGATTTCATTGTGTTAGCTTTGTTTTCAAGCTGGCTCCTCTCTGGTTGCAAGATGGCTGCAGCATATCTAGTCATCACAATTGGACATGCTAGTGTCCAGGGCAGTTTTCTCTTCCTTGTATGTGTATCTCTCTCATTTTAAGAATAAAGTTTTTTAATATTATATTTTAAATTACTGACATCTTTTTGTTGTTGATCTCTTTCATCTTTCCAAACCATCAGTAGCATCTATTAAAAACAAAATGTCTGTGTAAAATAATTTATTTTAATAACATTCATGGGATAGTTGCTGAGTGAGGTGGGGATTTTTAGGGGTGGGGTAGGGGGTGGGGTGTATAGGCTAGTGGAAGGTGAGAAGCTACTGGGGCTTAAGTCCAGTAGGAACAGAAATTTACAGCCAGGAGCAAAAGTTTTGGGCCAGGATTTCTTGGCCTTTTTTTTTTTTTTTTTTTTGGCCTCCTTACTATTTTTTTAGAATTTTTTTAAAAAATTATTTATTTATTTATATTTTTGGCTGGGTTGGGTCTTCATTGCTGTGTGCAGGCTTTCTCCAGTTGTGGCGAGCAGGGGCTACTCCTTGTTGTGGGGCGCAGGCTTCTCACTGCGGTGGCTTCTCTTGTTGCAGAGCACAGGCTCTAGGCACGCAGGCTCAGTAGTTGTGGTGCACGGGCTTAGTTGCTCTGCAGCATGTGGGATCTTTCCGGACCAGGGATCAAATCCATGTCCCCTGCATTGGCAGGCGAATTCTTAACTACTGTGCCACCAGGGAAGTCCCCACTATGGTGATTTTGATGTTCCACAGGAGAAAAGGTTTCTGCAGGTCAGGAATCTGGGCATGGCTTATCTGGGTCCTCCAGCTCAGGGTCTCTCACGAGGTTGCAAACAAGTGTCCCCAAAGCTGCAGTTCTCTCAAGGCCCAACTGGGGCAGGGTGCCGTTCCCAGCTCACCCACATGGTTGATGGTGGGATTTGATTCCTTACTGGATGTTGGACTGAGGACCTCAGTTTGTCCCTGGTTGTTGGCTGGAGGGCCATGCTTAGTTCCTTGATTTATAAACCATAAAATTTTCAAGGTTTATCCACGTTGCAGCATGTACTTTGCTCCTTTTTGTGGCTGAATGGTATTACAATTGTATGGCCATATCACATTTTATCCATTCATCAGTTGGCTACCTGGATTGTTTCCTTTTGACTATTGTGAATAGTGCTGCTATGAACTTTTATGTACAAGTTTTGTTTGAATATCTGTTTTCAATTCTTTTGGATGTATACCTGCTAGTGTTGGAGGGTCTCCAGCAGAGGCGGGGGTTGGCTGTGGCTCACTGCGGACACAAGGACACTGGCAGCAGAAGTTCCGGAAAGCACTGCCTGGCATGAGCCCTCCTGAGCCCTCCCGAAGTCCACCATTAGCCCCACCAAAAAGCTGTAGCCTCCAGTGCTTGGGTGCCCCAGGCCAAACAACCAACCTGCCTCCTTACTTCTGAAAGATTTATATTCTGTAATTTACCTTGGTTAAGCTTTCTTAATCTCTTATTCTAAAATGTCTCATTTAATCAATAACAAGTACTGTACCACCTTCAAAATATACATTAAGCATTTCATTCACTGAATACTATCTCCTTTCCTTCCAGAATATTTTACTGTGCCAAATGCAATATTCCTCTGACTCAACAGAATCTCCAATCCATTGACAGTTGACTGTTCATTGCCCCATCATTTGTCTCTTTCCTAGAACCAAAAACCTTTCCCAGAAACTTTTCAGGAGACTGACCCTCATATCTTAGTGGCTAGAACTGAATCACATGCTCTTTCTTAAACTAAAACTGTTAAGAAAAATAGAGTTACCGGGATTGCATTAAGCCAATCAGGATTTTTTTCCTGAGGTGGGGATAGAGTGATCTTCCTGAGAGGTGAATACTTACACATTGATTCCAATGAAACAGGGGGACTAAATGTTGGGTGATTAGCCAATAGTAAGTGCTATAGCACTATGTGTTAAATTTATCTTTTAGCCTCAGCTACAAGCGACATTTTTTGTAGTCACTGCTCATTTGTCATGAATAGGGTAGGCATTAAAGACAGCTCTGTTTCCATCAATCACATTCTAGAACTTGTTCTACTAAATACTTGTTGGATGACTTTAGGTAAGGCATCTACTAACCTCTTGATTTCCACACCCACAATGTGATATAAATGTTGCTCTTCATATATCATGGGATAGCTGGGAAAATAAAATAATTATACTACATAAATGCAAAGCAATATTATTTTAGCTTCCCATACTGCCTGTTTGTTGTATTTTCATTTATTCATTCATTTGTACACCCTTTCAACAAATAGTTGTTGACAGTATACTTCATGTAAGACATGGAATAAATATTTGGGAATCAAAAAAGTTTTCACCATGGTCCTTGCATTTAAGGTATTAACCAATGAATGATTTAGCAGCAACTACTTTCTCCTGGAGTACAGAATCAGGCAAGTGTAAGATGCCTTACAAGGCAGTGTAAGATGTAAGACAAGAAAGGTAAAGTGGGGTAACGAGGGGTGTTGTTTCTGGAAACATAAAGGTCGCTTCAATTGTAGTGTGATCTACCCTATTTATTAAAGTAGCTGCAACCAAGTGTGTGAGTCCAGAGGTGCCTACATTGCTTTTCTAGCTTAGGTATTATTGCGTTTTAATATTTACTGATATATAATACAAGCAAAGCAACAAGATGGGTTTATCCTAGAACAAAACAGTGAACAAAAACTAAAAGAAGTTTGGTTCCTGCACGGGCTAGTGAGACAACATGAAATTTCCATTAATGAACTAAGTAAAAAATTGCCTAACTGATGAACTAATAAACTTGTGTTCTGAAAGTTCTCCATTCTTTGGAATGATAAGAAAACACTCATGGCTTTAAAGTCAGCCAACCAATTGTCTAAAAGATCCAACAGATCAAAAACATTTTTCAATTTTGGAAAACTAACATTTCAGAAAAAAAATAAGATGTTAAAACACAATTGCTATCACCTATGCTTGTTCTTGAAAAATATAGGGGAGAAGAAAGATTTTTACCAGGATTTGGAAAATATTATTTATTTCTGTAACAGGATAACAATATATTTTGGATGGAGGGGACTTCTGGAGGAAATTATGTTTCTGAGCAATAGTGCCGGCTTGTTGAAAGTCATTATAGAAAGCATAGAAAGCATATTGGTAATTTAAACTTACCATAATTTTCTACCTGGTTTCTCAAATAGTTCTGTGGAGTCAGAACCAATATTTGATGGGAGGGAAGAATTCCCAACATCAAAATCCTAGGATTTGTCAGGACACTAGAAAAGAAGCTTTGTCACTGCAAAATAACTTCCTTAGCAGGGTATAATAGAGAATGTAAAAGAGCAGGTCACCTCCATTGTTGTTGTGTGGTTCCGTGAAGTTCTATTCATCAACTGAAACACAACTTAAATAATTCAGGTTAGCTTTGATACGCTGGGGAACCATACAGTGGTCAGCTTCTTTGGAGCAAAGCTGTCTTGCAGTCTGCGGAGCTTGTGATCTATGCAGCCTCCACATTCAAGCAAGGTTGAAGGGACTGCCGTTGAAGCATGGATCACTCCAGCTCTGTCCATACACATGGACCCCTCCTCTGTTGGCTTCTTCTACTGCAGTAAAAAACAAGTAAGCACTGAATCATTAACCGACAAAGGAAAGATGAAACAGCAGGGCACTGAGATACTAGAGATAAAACCTTCTTGGCATAGGCACAAAGTTAGCTGCTTAATGTAGTTGTGAGATAATAGATATCTATGAAGTGCCGGCCATTTGTCAGTTTACTTGATTAAAAGTGATAATAAGAAATTTTAATTCTGTTTACTAAAAGTAACTGATACTTATTTGGGGCCAGGAACTATATAAAGCACTTATGTTAACTGTTTCATTTAATCCGCTGGACAATCCCATGACATAGGTATCTTCCTCACTACAGAAAACAATTGAGGCAAAGAGTTTAACTTGTTTAAAATCTCACAGATATTAAGTGATGAAGCTGGAATTTTAAAAGCCAGGAATTCTAACTTTAGAAACCATGTTCTTAGTATTTTCTATCCTTTCATAGAGCCTACCCTTTTTCTCACAGATATCAAGTGAAGCTGGAATTTTAAAAGCCAGGAATTCTAACTTCAGAAACCATGTTCTTAATATTTTCTATCCTTTCATAGACAGCTTACCCTTTTCCTCACAGAATTCAGATTTTTCCTTTCTTTACTGTTACTTCACCAGGAGGCCATCTTCTTTAATAACTTCTTTAAAAGTCTAGTAGATAACTGTAACTTAAAATGCTATGTATGTCATCATGCAATCTTAAGAGTAGAATGACTTTACCATTTTAAAAGTCCTATGAATAATCTGACAAAAATAACCTACCCGGGTTTCCCTGGTGGCACAGTAGTTGAGAGTCCACCTGCTGATGCAGGGGACACGGGTTCGTGCCCCGGTCTGGGAAGATCCCACATGCCACGGAGCGGCTGGGCCCGTGAGCCATGACCGCTGAGCCTGCGCGTCTGGAGCCTGTGCTCCGCAGCGGGAGAGGCCACAACAGTGAGAGGCCCACGTACCGCAAAAATAAATAAATAAAAATTAAAAAATAACCTACCCTATTCTTTAATGTAATAGATTGATTAGAAAAGAAGTTCTACTTAAGACAAATTAGAAAAATGTAGAACTGAGTTCAGTTTTCTTTTCCACTCTGAAAGACACAACAGATAATGTTTACTTCTGGATAAAACTGCACAACCATTAGCAATCCAAATCTTCCATTCTCAGTTGGATCCTCAGAGCTGAACATCCAAACTTCTACTTTTTTCCCCTTTTCTCTCAATTGCAAATCTAAGCCATTTCTACATTCCATGGGACTTAATTCCCATTCCTCCATCTCTTCAGACAATCTTGCTTCCTATGTCACAGAAGAAAGTGAGGCCACCAGGCCTGAAATCCATGAATTCTCTGCCTCTAGACCAACAAATTTATCCACATGTGCATCCATCCTTTCAATTCTCCTTCAGAAGATAAAGTCTCCTCTCCTTCTGGTCCAAATCAAATCCTCTGTGCTCTTGGTTCCACTCTCTTTCATCTCTTCAAGGAAGTTGAACTATTAATTTTCCATTCTATCTCTTGTGTTGTGGTAGATTTGTCAAATACATTGCTGCCATGCCCACAGCCTCTTATAAGGGAAGGGAAACCACCCAGTCTTTGCAAAGGGGCAGCCATGTTTTGTACCATACAAATTCTTGTGTACTAACTGATTGGACAAGGTGGGCATCTATTTCAAAGGGCAGCCAATTTACAGGCTGGTAGAGAATTAAGACATGGCCTGGTATGAAAACTTTTCAAAGGTGCTCACTGCTTTAAGAATGAGAGACCCATTTTAAGTGAGATGAGTGGATTTTTATTATTAGAAAAGTTATGAAATGATCTTTGATGCATGTCTTGCCTGTGAAAGTCATTCACTTTAAGGTGGAAGTAAGTTTACACTGTATGGTTGCTAGAGACCTAAGCATCTCAGTACAGAAATAATAACAACATTGAACATTATGATAAAAATATCACTCATAGGGCTTCCCTGGTGGTGCAGTGGTTGAGGGTCCGCCTGCCGATGCAGGGGACGCGGGTTCGTGCCCCGGTCCGGGAGGATCCCACGTGCCGCGGAGCGGCTGGGCCCGTGGGCCATGGCCGCTGGGCCTGCGTGTCCAGAGCCTGTGCTCCACAACGGGAGAGGCCACAGCGGTGAGAGGCCCGTGTACCGCAAAAAAAAAAAATCATTCATAGCAGCCTATTATACTGGGTTTAATCATCGCCGACTCTCACTAAAATCCTGCAATGTAGGTTCTAATATGCCTATTTTCAGGTAAGGAAACCAAGGCTCAGAGAACTTGGGTAGGTTTCTGAGGTTAATGTGTCACTGAGCTGTAGTCTGGATCCAAAGCTTATGGGCTCTTTGTACTTTTTATGCTGCTTTTTCCTAGCCAAAAACATGAAGGCATTGATTAATTTTATCATTTGTCATCTTGGCTTGACACCAAAGATGATTAGAGTTGGTTTACATAGGTATATAACCAGCATAAATTAATGAGTAATTAGAGGAAGAAAAATAAAATCAAGCTAGGGGCAAATTTAGTGTTTTGTAAATATTTAGGCAGGGTCTCTAAAGATTGTTTCATTAGGAAGGAGTGATGCCATTAGGAAGACTTGGTAGCTCCTGAGGACTCAAAAGATTGGGCATGAGAGGTGATCATTATTAAATACATATACTAAGTAAAATATAGTGAGACGCATCTAGCACAAATGCTTGCTGAATGAAGTTAGAAATATTACCAAGCACCTCAGCCTATAAAATATAAGGTTAGGAAGTCCATAAAGGGGGGTGGGAGGGACAAATTGGGAGATTGGGATTGACATATACACACTACTACACTGTATATTGTGTATATATAATACATAACTAATAAGGACCTATTGTATAGCACAGGGAATTCTACCCAGTACTCTAATGGCCTATATGGGAAAAAAAATCTAAAAGAGTGGATATAAGTATAACTGCATCACTGTGCTGTACACCTGAAACTAAAACAACATTGTACATCAACTCTACTCCAATAAAAATTTTTTAAAAAAGGAAGTTCATACAGAGTAGATATTCAATAAATATTAATTTGAGCAAAGTTCTGTGACAATATCACTGACCATGACTATTCAGGCATTGACATTCCACAAAATGGCGTACCAAAAAAGAATATATTCTAAAGATGCCACAGAACAGCTTAAAATTTGCAGCATTCAAGTCGGAATCTATTCTTGATTTTACACCATTTTCTTCACTGGGTTAACATTAAGAGGTATACCTCTCTGGGCCGGAGGGGCACTTTTAAGGAGAAAAGGAGTAAAGATGGAGGCGGACTTACCAAGAGCAATTTAATGGTGTCTTTGAAGGAAAAGCTGCACTTATAAAAACATGGCCCAAACTTACTTCAATCTGGATCACTGTATGACTTAATACTTATTCTTTTTCCAGCTGGCATATGAACTAGGGTTCAAGTGGAGAAACCAAGGTAGTCTTCAGATTTATGATTTGGGGGGAGCAATAACCTACGAAAAAACGTTGGGGTTGATTTGAATATGTCATTACGTGGGAGGAGAGTTTGGACTTGGAGTGGCGGTAAATACACATCTTGTTTGCTTCACACAGATCAGCTCATACTTATAATGGAGTAAATCTGTTGGGCCACGATTCAATGCGCCCGTTAGCAGGATTGCTGTCTCTACTGTCTAAACCCTTGGTATCAACAAGCACAGTTTTTCTGGGGTGCTGTCCCCCTGATGTCAGCTTTGCTGGTCCAGGTCAAAATACTACCAAAAGCTCAGGAATTAAATTTCCTGGAGAACTGAGCCTCTTTCCAGGTTCGCCTCTGCCTTAATGTATAGGGGTTAATTTCAAACTCTAATGGGGGAGTAAATCTTGGGCTCCAGGAGGCATGCTGGGCCCGGGCCCTGGGGTTTGCATTTTCAGTCACCGCCTCAGGTGGATTTGATGCAGCTGGTTCAAAATACATTTTGAAAAACAGAGTAGAATGGGGTATGGATGATGATACAGAAGTCAGCTCTTAAAAGGTGTCCTGTTTTGGCAGCTTTGGAGACTTAAGGCTGAGTCCCGGCTTATTCACACCCTAGAGAATTTAAACAGCAGGGGAGTCGTTGAGTCAGTCCCTGAGGCGCCGCCAGCTACAAGGAAACTCGCCCACGCTCGGGGGTGCAGGCGACGCCGGCTCCACCTAAGCCACAGGTCTCCGAAGCGCCTCGAGGATTTCTACCGGCTTCACCCGAGCCACAGGGCCACTGGGCTCCTCGGAGCGTCCAGCCCGCATTCTCTGTACTCCGGAAGCAGTGGCTGCGTCCTCACAGCCTGAGAGCTGGGTACGCGCAGTGATTCCCGGGGTGGGGCACCGGCCGGAAGCACCCGCCGGGCCCGCCCCCTGCCCACCGGAGCCGGAAGCCGTCGACTGAACCGGTATGTTTCCCTCCGCGGGCCGCAGTGCATCATGCTCCGTGGCCCTTGCCGTCTCTTCAGGGTCTCCGTGGCACCCGTCGCGGCCCTGGCTGTGGCGCTGGTCTCGTCGCTCTCTCGCTGCTCCCTCCTGGAGCCGGAGGACCGCGTGGTCTCGCCGCTCAGCCCCTACTTCGGCACCAAGACTCGCTACGAGGATGCCAACCCCGGGCTGCTGCCGGACCCCGAGGCGCCACGGCGGGACCCACAACTGCTGGAGGAGACCTGCATCCCGGTACAGCTGGTCGCCCTCATCCGCCACGGCACCCGCTACCCGACCACCAAACAGATCCGCAAGCTGCGGCAGCTGCACGGACTGCTGCAGGCCCGCGGGCCCGGGGATGACCGGATCCGCGCTGCCGGCGGCGGCGACCTGGGCGCTGTGCTGGCCAACTGGCCGCTGTGGTACGCGGACTGGATGGACGGGCAGCTGGTGGAGAAGGGGCGGCAGGACATGCGACAGCTGGCCCTGCGCCTGGCCTCCCTTTTCCCTGTCCTCTTCAGCCGAGAAAACTGCGGCCGCCTGCAGCTAGTCACCAGCTCCAAGCACCGCTGCGTGGACAGCGGCGCCGCCTTCCTGCAGGGACTGTGGCAGCACTACCACCCTGGGTTACCGCCGCCCGACGTCGCAGGTGACCACCCCGGGCCGCCCAGCCAGTGCCCTGCCTCGGTCCTCCCCCAGATCCCGGACTTCCCCGATCCCAGCCTCTCCTTACTTCCTTCTGTCCCCAGCCCCCCATCCCATGGGATGTTCAGGACTTGGCTCTCTCCCTTATCCTCGTACATAATGTTCATTTTTTCATTCATCAGGGATGAGTTTGGCACTTTCTACGTACAGGACGCTGTGGTAGACGTTGGGGGATCCAGTAGGAAGGGAGACAGGCCAGGGCAGTTTTTGATCACCCATTCCCAAAATGAATTTCTCCATCTGAGCACCAACCCCTCTCCCCTTTCTCCTTCTCTGGCGACTAGTTCTGCAGTTCTGCGCACTTTTTTTTTTTTTTTTTTTTTTTAAATCTAGGACTTTTCTTCCTCAGGCTTTACTTCTGATACTAATACTATTTGGGTTTTGTTTTGTTTTTTGTTCATTTAGCAGCTTTTTCAGATATTAATTCTAGACCTACAACCTATTTTGGGAAGTACTCTCAAACTTTCTTTACTGCTCTGCTTTTTTCTCTGTTTTGATTTTGCATGTACTATAGAGTTACTCTCCTTGTAGCTGTGGTCCATGGTCATGGCACAGTACTTTACTAATTTATTCCACTACCAATACTTTTGCAAAGTTTGAGAGATCGTCTAGCGGAGCTCTTTTATTTCACAGGTGAAGAAGCTGAGCCTAAGAAAATGCCCTGCTGATTGTCCTTTCTTAGTTTGAGGCCCAGAATCCAGGTCTTCTGTTTTCCCTCAAATGATGCTTTTTCCTTAGAAAATGTTTTAAAAGTCACATAATAATAATAGCAAACACTTAATGCTTGCTATGTGCTAGGCATGCCTACATTTATTTCACAAAATCCTTACAACAGCTCTCTGAGGTTGATTGTATTTCCCCCCCTCTTAACCGGTGAGGAAACTGAGACGTAGAAACACTAATTTGCCTAATTTCAAATGAGTAGGCATGAACCCAGGAAATCTGATTTAGAGCTTGGTCTCTTAACCATTACACTGTATGTACAGCTTCCATTTGTCCTGTAACTTAAGGATAAGAATGAAAACATGACATTTTTGTGCCAGAGAGATGAACAAGTGTTAATACTTTCTTGATCAGCTTTAAGGTCAAAGTTGAGGTGAGGCATCATTTAGCTTTAAAAAGCCCAAGCAAAAAATAAATTAGAAGTAGACTGGTTTGTCATTTCTCTAATAGCATTCTCTCTTAAGCCGTTCAGCCATCTCCAAGGGGTTCTTCCATTGACTCTGTCATGTGTTATGACTCTGTCATGACTCTGTGGGTAACTCGGTTGGCTGACTTGTGTTTAGTCACTTGTTGAATCATGCTTTTTAATATAGCTAGACTTTTTTCCATTGATATGAATGAAGATTTCCCACAAATCTGTTAAATTAACTGAACGTTGAAAGCAGAACATACTTCAATATAGTACTATATATGTATATCGTGTATACCAGAAAGGGACTACTGGACCTCCTGGGATGAATGAATTTTTGCCCTTAGATGGATTATGAGAATGGGCATTTGCCAGCCATGGATCAAAATAGTTCAGGATAAGCCACCTCTCACTGTTTTCAGTATCAGAGATTAAACCCTTTGCTTAGCTGCTTCATTATTATCTACAGACAATTGTTTTGCCTGTTGTGTACATCTGGGCTTTGGAGGGAAGCCACTGAATTGGATTTTGTATTCTTACAGAAACAGAACAATGCCTTTGTTTCTATTTAAAGAATAGCAGTAATTAGATAATAGCAGGGATGAATTATCCAGATCCACTTAGGAAATTTTGAGGCCACAGAAAAAGATGACAAAGATCACTTATTTTCCTAGTAATTTCTTAAGAACTGTAATCTGATTGCCAATTAAAATTGGCAGAATTATTCATTTCAGGAGCTCCTGAAATGGATACACACACACATACATATAACTATTTTCACATACACATCTGAAGCAAAATGGTATAACTAGGCATAATTTTCTTATTTTAATTACAGAAATGTATACTTGGTGTTCTTTTCATGGTAAATTATTGGAGAAATGATGATTGGAATCTGTGTATTTTTAAATATGACTCTGAGAAAACTTAAATGACACCCCAGTAGTTGAAGCATGATTACGAATGCTTTTCTAGTATGTATTTGTTACCGAATTGGGGAAATAATGTTAATACATAAAATTCTAAATGGGAAGTTATTCTGGAGCTTCAGTTAGAAAATAAACCGAATCAGAAGCATCTAGCACAATGAAATACAGAAGACCTGAAACTTTAATGTATTTTGTGCTGTTGTCAGTAGTTTTTGTCCAAAGCAGTCTTTTGTAAAGGAACACAGGGCTGAGAAACTTAATTGAGAAAATAAAATACTCTATTTAGACTTTGGCTTAGAGTAGTAAAACAGAGCCTGTCTGTTGAATTCTCTCTCACCTTGTAATTAGAAACGTTGCTAATTTTTAGATTGTTTTCTCAAATTTTCTGTGCCTGATGGAAACAGTACTTAGGTAATAGATTTTTACACTTTTTATGACATTCATATCTAATTATTTTTGTTTTCTTTAAGAAAACATTCATTTCAGTTACCTTTATTTCATAATGTAGTATTGCTCTAACATTTTATTTTATCTTTGATATTTTCTGTTTCTTTAGTCTTTTTTAGCATATCCTCTCATGAGCTAACAATTATTACAAATGGGGAATAGTTTTGCCCTATGTCTTTCTTGAGCAGTGTGTACTTATTTCAGACATGTCAATGAATAAATAGGTTTTTAGGGTTCCTAACAAAATTTTCCTGGATATATATATATACACACACACACACACACACATACATACATACATACATACATACATACACACAATTATTTTTTTCCCTTTCAGACATGGAGTGTGGACCTCCAAGAATTAATGATAAATTAATGAGGTTCTTTGATCATTGTGAGAAGTTTTTAACTCAAGTGGAAAGGAATGCTACGGCTCTTTATCATGTAGAAGCCTTCAAAACTGGACCAGAAATGCAGAACATTTTAAAAAAAGTTGCAGGTATTTTGCAAGTGCCAGTCAACAACTTAAATGCAGGTAATGTGCCTATTATCTCGCATTTGAACTCTGAAATAGTTTAAGTGGTTTTTAAACTCTGAACATGGAAAAATATGGAAGCATAAAGTTATTCCTCTTAAAGGACCACAATTGATTTTATGTTGAGAAAATAATGTGTTCTAGGTCAAGAAAATTCTGTATCTCATGCTTACTATTCTTAAATTCAGATTCTTCTTTGAGTTTTATGTAAATTAATACACAAGACTCTTGATGTATCTTGGAATTTTTTTTTTTTGTTTTGAGGGCAAAGTTATATAAAGCTTCAACTCTAAACATTATTTATAAAACAGAAATTATCTTTTTCTGAATTATCTCCTCTTAAAGTGATACAAATGGAAAGTCATATAAATTCTTTAGCTTTTAAAGCAGTTCAGAAGTACATGTTAATGTTTTGAGAGGGGTTAAGTTTTTAAAAAGTACTGTGATTTTTTTTTTTTTTTCTTTGAAGCTTATACCTAGAGATGCTGAGAAAATGAGCAGTCATGTATGTCATAAGCTATTGCAGTGGATGGGTTGACTGTGCCACCTGGGACACTTTAGGGTGAAAGGAAACACTATTAATAATTATGCTGGGAGAGCAGGTGGAAAACCAAGGTACATGGTTACCTAGCAATGAGAAATTAAGAAAAAATAATAAGATTTTTTTTCCTGTTTTCTAGGAATGTATAATCCATACAGCAGATATTGACAGATATATAGAGTGTGATTTCATTATACTGTGAATAAATTTCCAAAGACTAGAAATAGGAGATGTTGGGAATAAATTAAGTAGACTAGAACATGTCAATCCTGGTGTCTGAATGCTTTATAAGGATCAAAAAAGTGAAGATGCCTAGACTAGCATCTAAAATTGAGTTTTTTCTCTTTTCTTCAACTGGCTATACATTGGGGTTGTTTGCAGAGCTTTAAAAATTATTTTATTTGGGAAATAATTCAAGTATATAGATAATAATAAAGGCTAATGAGTATCTGTATACCCACAACTTAGTTTGATCAGATTTTAACATTATGCTTCACTTAGTTGCTTTAAATAAATTGAGGGTCCTTTGTCCCTCTCTAGGATCTCATTCCTTTCCTTTTCTCCCAGAGGTAACCATTGTCATGAATTGAGCATTTAAGTCATCCCATGCCAGTTTTTATGTTTCTGTGACTAAATGGGGCATTTTGCAGATTTTTAAACTTTTAGGAATGGTATCAAACTATGGTATCAGTCTGAAATTTGATTTTAATTCAACTTTGCATTTTTTATTTAATGTGTGTAATTCTAGTTCTGCATTTTAAACTTATGTACAGAATCCCATTATATAATACCAGCAGCTAGCCATTATTCTGTTAGTGGGCATTTAAGATTGTTGAAGATTTTTTTAAAAACACTATTTCTAGTCTCTGACTTGACAAGGATTATTTGTATTTTACTGATGGGGTAACTGAGAGCAACTTTTTTTTGGAGGCAATATTAGCATAGTGGTTAAAATCATGGGTTCTGGAATTGGACTGTTTGGAATTCGACTATTCGATTCTTGACTTTGTTATATTATTGACTAACTCTGTGATCTTTGGCAAGTTCCTTAATATCACTGTGCCATAGTTTCTTTCTCTGTAAAATGGATATAGGAATTGTACCTGCCTCACAGGATTATTGCAAGGATTATATGAGATTAATTCATGCAAAGCATTAGCACAGTACGTGGCACAGAGTAACTGTTCAAAAGTATTTTAGCTATTTAAATACTTTTTTTTTTTGCATAGAAAGGTGATGCTGTATGTATTTTCTGTAACTTATTTTTACTTAGCAATGTATCTGTCTCATTTTTTAAAATTCTATTATTTTATAGGATATATATGATTACAGTTTTAGGTAAATGATAGTTAAAAATTTATTTAACCCATCATCAAGTTTTACTGGTCAGAGAGGCTGGAGCTAATACAGTCCAAATTCTTTATTTTATAGGAAATTACATTCCTACTAAGGTTTTTCTTAGTTTTTAACTCTTTCAAATAACGCAACAGTGGACATTCTTATAGTCTGCTTTTTGCACTTGAGAGTTTATAAGATAACTATAGGTAGAATTGTTGGGTTAAGGTGCATGAATATCTTACATCTTAACATATACTTCCAAATTGTTCTCTGAAGGTGTAGAAAAATTTATATCAACAATATGTGAGAATGCTCATTTCCCCCAATTCATCCGACAGTGGATATTATTAGTCATTTTGACTTTTGCCAATTTAATTAATGAAAAATGATATCTAGCTTTAATTTGCATTTCTTTGGTTACTTGTAAGGTTGAACATCTTTTCATATGTTTATTAGCTATTTCATTCCTTCTGAGGATTGCCTCTTCATAACCTTGGCCATCTTCTATTGACTTATTTTTTATGTTTTTTCTTATTGATCATAGGTACCCTTTATGTGTTATGGATATATTAATTATATGTCCTTTGATATTGCTTGACAAAAGAATAAATCCTTTGCCTATTTTGTGTTGAGACCCAGGAAGCCTAGAGTGACTTACCCAAGATAATTAGTGTCAGAGTCAGGTCTCATAGTGTGATTTTTTTCCCTCTTTGTTTCTCTCCTTCTTGACCCTTTGCTTCACCTTCCTCCTGACTCCTCAGTCTGCCTTTTCTTTGTTCTTTACCTTTTGCAGTCTTCTCTTCTTTTTTATATCCTTCTCTGTACTTGCTTCTTCTTAATAGTTATAATGTGAATTGTGTAGTTAAAAGAACTGTTCAATAAATGTTCTTTGTCATTGCTGACTTTCAAGTTGGGGACTAAAACCTTTTATAACTTTATCTCCCCTCCTCTAATCCTCTAAAAGTAACAAAATCAAGTTATGTTTTATGTAGTAAGTCCTTGGCATTCTATAGATATTCAGCCTTTGGAAAACTGCAGGAAATAGTAACCTACAAATTTTACCTTTTTTTTTCTCTCAGATTTAATTCAGGTAGCTTTTTTCACCTGTTCATTTGACCTGGCAATTAAAGGTGTTAAATCTCCTTGGTGTGATGTTTTTGACATAGATGATGCAAAGGTAAGTATTACTTTTGCAGTTTCTTTGCTTTTTTTTTGCATGGTTTTCATTGTTGTCTTTATTTGAAGCAGCTTTTCAAAAAATAAGCAGAGTAGGGAACATTAAGTGCCTTTGACTATCTTGTAATTTTCCTTAAAAAGAGAGATTAATTGTTCAGATAGGACCTACCTACTTGTAAATAGTTTAGGTTCATAAAACTCTGGAAAACATTCTTCCATTGTGATTTGATTTCTAAGTCCACCCAGTTAAAAACCTACTTAACCCATCATCAAATTTTACTGCTGGAAAGGATTATAGAGCTAATATAATCCAAATTCTTCTTTTTATAGGAAGCCAAATCTCAGAGAGGATGAATGGTTTTCCAAATACCTATTCTTTTATAAAGTTTTCATAATAAATAGAGTTCTGTTTTCTACCCAGTGATGGCAGTGATTCATCTTGGTTCTGCCTGGCTACTTTGTATTCCCTTTTGTTCCTCTTCATTCATGTTGTTTCTTTGTAGACTTTTAGACTCTAGAGAGAGAAGGGCAGACAGACCTCTGGTGAGTATAAAGGAGGCAAATTCTGGTCAAATCTGGGATGCTGGGAGCCAGAGAGGTGGGGTAGGAAAGTGTTAATTGTTTTCTTAAGTATTGAGGATCAAGGCATTGGATAGAATTCTGATGGATGAGAGTAAGATGTATCTTTATGTATGGGTCATTCAGAAATATGGACTTTAGAAACTTCAGTCATCCCTTGCATATATATGGAACCTTCAGCATTCTGTATGAAAATCAATTATTAACTTCAGAATTTAACCTCAAATTTTGAAAAGAAGTGTACTATTTGTCAGTTAGAAGCAAGCTTTTAAGCTGAGAGCTAATGTACATTTGAAAGTAAAACAAGTGCTTTATTTCGTTAATTAAAGACTAAAGTGACCAACAACCAGATTAAAGGTGATTTTTCTGTAGTATTATGCCAATGCAGATGTAGGGCTTAGCCGGTAAGTTGGAAGAAGGGAAAAGAGCCCTCGATGGATGCTTGCTCTAGGATGCTGAGCGCCAGAAGTAATAGGTGTATGTATTTCCTCTCTGTGCTCCTGAATTGCCCCCTGATGATCTACTTTTTCTCTGTATCAAGTACTCAAAACACTTCTCATCTCCTCTAAATGTCCATAACTATCACTTCAGAAACATCCTGGCCTACTCTTCTTTGAAATACTCTATGCTTAGGATGATCATAAAATTTATGTTCTAAATTGAATACTTTATTTTTTATAAATTTATTTATTTATTTTTAGCTGCATTGGGTCTTCGTTGCTGTGCACGGGCTTTCTCTAGTTGTGGCGAGTGGGGGCTACTCTTTGTTGTGGTGCGCGGGCTTCTCATCGCAGTGGCTTCTTGTTGCGGAGCACAGGTTCTAGGCACGCAGGCTTCAGTAGTTGTGGCACGCAGGCTTCAGTAGTTGTGGCTCGCAGGCTCTAGAGTGCAGGCTCAGTAGTATGGTACATGGGTTTAGTTGCTCCACGGCATGTGGGATCTTCCCGGCCCAGGGCTCGAACCCGTGTCTCCTGCACTGGCAGGTGGATTCTTAACCACTCCACCACTAGGGAATCTCCTAAATTGAATACTTTTAAAAGTGAAAGGGGAACCAGTAATAATTACACCAGTATAGGTATAAACTGAGACTTATGGTCACCATTCACTTGTGTCAAAATTCCTCACCTCCCTTTTCTCCCTACCCAGATTGCTGTAGGGGAAAAAGCCAATAAACAGAATTGAAGTGATTTTCAGTATTGTGTAAATGACTGAGGGGTGTGGGCAAAAGGGAAATTTACTTTTTAACAGAAGAACAACTTATTTGCCCAAGTTACTACAGTTGTTGGAATATTTGGCATATGCTTACCTGGCTATCTGCCCTTTTTGTATTCTGAGTAGCTATATCCATGTGGTCCCTTACTTCCAAAGACCGACAACTCTGTGCTTTTATTTCCATATCGTAAAAGATGGAACTATTAGGTGACTTAGATTCTATGCTACTTGTTTTTCTTTTCCTTTTATTTTTAGGATTACCCTTTTATCTCTTTATTGCATATGAACTTCTCTCTTTTTTTCCCCACAAATTATTTTGAAAAATTTCAAACTGACAGAAGTTGTAAGAATAACAGAATGAACATTCATGTCCTTCACCTATATTCACCAGTTTTTAACCTTTTTTTGCCACATTTGTTTTTCTTTCTTTATAATCTATTAGTTTCCTATTGCTGCTATAACAGATTACTGCAAACTTAGTGGTTGAAAGCAACACAAATTTATTATCTTACAGTTCTGGAAGTCAGAAGTCCAAAATGAATTTTACAGGGCTAAAATCAAGGTATCAACAGGGGGCTGTGTTCTCTGGAGACTCTAGGGGAAAATCTGTTCCTTGCCCTTTCCAGTCTCTAGAGCCCACCTGCATTCCTTGTATCACTATGACCACGGCTTCATTGTTATATCTCCTACTGTGTCCTTCCTGCCTACTTCTTATAAGGATCTTTGTGATTATTGGGCCCATCTAGATAGTCTAGGATAATTTTCCATCTTAAGCTCCTTAACTTAATCACATTTGCAAATTCCCTTTTATCATGTAAGATAACATATTCATTGGTTGTAGGCGTTAGGATGTAGACATCTTTGAGGGACATTTATTCTGTCACATATATATGTAACCTTTTTCTTTCTAAACATCAAGACACTTCACCCTTAAATACTTGGACATACATCTAAACAAGAAACTTCTCCTACATAATCATAATAAAATGTAAATTTACATATGCATATATAGTACAGTATTGTCTAATATACAGTCAGTATTCGTGTTTTCACACTTGTCTTAATAGAATCCTATATTTATAGCTTTTATTTAAAAAAAATTTTAAACATCTTTATTGGAGTATAATTGCTTTATTACAGTGTGTTAGTTTCTGCTTTATAACAAAGTGAATCAGCTATACATATACATATATCCCCATATCTCCTCCCTTTTGTGTCTCCCTCCCACTTTTTTTAATTTTTAGATTCAGAATCTAATCAAGGATCATTCATTGTATTTATTTGTCATGCCTTTAATCTAGAAGAGTGTTCCAGCCTTTCTTTTGTCTTTTATACACTGGCATTTTGCAGGCATCTAGGCCAGCTTTTTTGCAGAATGTCTTTGTGTCTGTTTTTTCACTTAAGATTAGATTGGGGTTTAAACATTTTTGACAAGAATACTATACAAGTATTCTCATATAGTGTGTCTAATCAGAAGGAATGATGTCAGTTTGTCACATCACTGATGATGATATGTTTGATGATATGATTAAAGTGGCACCTTCCAGATTTCTCCATTGTGTAGGTACCTTGAAACAACTTCTCATATTTTTTTTGAACTTTATTTTTTATACAGCAGGTTCTTATTAGTTATCCATTTTATACATATTAGTGCACATATGTCAGTACCAATCTCCCACTTCATCCCACCACCACCACCCCCCACCACCGCTTTCAAAGAACTTCTCATTTAAATGACCATGATTTGAAAATTTGAAATACATGTTTAAATTAATTGAATAAGAGACTTTCTTTTTATATAGTAAAAGCAAATAAGTTAGATTCTTCATTAAAAAATATAAAGTTTTCTTTTTTTTTTTTTTTGTGGTATGTGGGCCTCTCACTGTTGTGGCCTCTCCCATTGTGGAGCACAGGCTCCGGACGTGCAGGCTCAGCGGCCATGGCTCACGGGCCCAGCCACTCCGCGGCATGTGGGATCTTCCCGGACCGGGGCACGAACCCGTGTCCCCTGCATCGGCAGGCGGACTCTCAACTACTGCGCCACCAGGGAAGCCCTAAAGTTTTCTTTTGATTTAGATGTTTCCTGTGATTTTTTTTTTCTTTTTCAGTAATTTGACACAAAAATCTCTGCTTAGGACTTTTCACTATGAAATAGGTTTACATACTGAAGTATTTACAGATGCAATAAAATGATGTCTGAGATTTGCTTTAGCATAATCCAGTGGTGGTGTTAGGGGCATAACTGAAACAGAATTGGCCAAGTGTTAATTGTTGTTGAAGTTGGATGAGAGGTACGTGGGGGTTCATTCTCCTGTTCTCTATTTTTCTGTTTGAAATTCTTTATTAAAAATGTTTTAAGGGGCTTCCCTGGTGGTGCGGTAGTTAACAATCCATCTGCCAATGCAGGGGACACGGGTTCAAGCCCTGGTCAGGGAAGATCCCACATGCCGCGGAGCAACTAAGCCCGCATGCCACAACTACTGACCTGCGCTCTAGAGCCCGCGAGCCACAACTACTGAAGCCCGCGTGACTAGAGTCCGTGCTCCGCAACAACAGAAGCCACCACAATGAGAAGCCCGCACACCGCAACGAAGAGTAGCCCCAGCTTGCCGCAGCCAGAGAAAGCCCACGCACAGCAACGAAGACCCAACACAGCCAATATAAATAAATAAAATAAATTAATTTATAAAAAAAATGTTTTAAGAATTAAAAATGAATAGAAATGTATGAAATTCTAAGAATTCTGGATATTATTAGATATCCAAGACCTTATGATATGCTGGTCCATCTGTGCCTTCATTCAGCAAATATTGTTTGAGTGCCTGCTCCATGCCAGGCACTTGGTTGAAACTGAAGATACTAACATAAGATAGGCATTGTCCTCAAAGAATGTCACAAGGAGTGAAAGACAAAAAAACAATTGCAAGACAATGGGATGGCTATAACAGAAGTATATATAATGTATAGTGATACACAAAGGAGGAAGTTGATTAATGGCAGTCAGGTAAACCTTACAAAAGAAATGACACATGAACTATGTACTTCTCTGTGGGATAGCTTTTTGCAGCTTTGTGTCTATCTTCTACTGTAACAAGTATATCTAGATTTTCTATCTCATCTGGGGTCGGTTTTGGTATTTAATATTTTCTTGTAAAAGTCATTCATGTTCCCCAGGTTTTCAGATTTATTTGTGGAGTTTGGCAAATTTATCTCATGATTTAAAAAAATGTCTTCCTTCTATATCTGAGATTATGTCCCCATTATTATTACTTATTTGTGTATCTGCATTTTCTTTATTATGTTAGTTTAGTGTCTACTAATTTATTATTATTTTCCCAAGAAACAGTTTAACTATGTTTTGAACTTTATGTAATGGAATCATCCAGTATGTGTTTTTTTGTATCTAGTTTTTTATCAGCATTATGTTTTTAAGATTTATCTATGATGCCGCATGTAGCTATAGTTCAGTTATTTTTATTGCTGTATAGTATTCCATTACGTGAATTACCAGTTTTTTAATCCATTATCTTTTTGGTGAACATTTGGGTTGTTTTCAGTTTGGGACTATTATGAATATTCTTGTGTATGTCTATAGGTGTGTATGTACACATTTCTGAAGGTCTGTGTCTGTAGTAGAATTGCTGGATCATAGGATATGCAGAACTTCAAATTTACTAGATAATGCCCAATTATTTTTTGGAGCTGTTCCAGTTTATATTTCTATCTTTATGCTTCTTTCCATATATTTTTTTTCTTGTTTTGGACTCTTTCTTTTTTAAATGATTATTTTATTTTCTTAAGTCTTTGGAATTCATGATACTGTGTTTATTTAATTATAGTTTTCATTTTCTCTGTAGCAGAATTTCTAGGGTGAGGGGTTTTTTTTCTGGCTATTTGTGTAGCAGTCTTGTTTTTAATTTGTATGTTTGTAAAGATACTAGCACCTTTTAAATTATTACTCATCTTTGCAGTGAATTCAGCTTTTACTTCTCAGATGGCCAGTAGGGATGAGCAGCTATTCAGAAATAAGTCATGTTCCTTCCAGTTTGGAGCTTTTCTCTGAGATTCTTTGTAGAATGCTTCTTGTAAAGACGGAAGATCAGTCTGTTTCCTGTAATGGTGTTATATACTGTCCAGGGAGGCTCCTCTTAGACTTCGTTCTTATTGTTTCAAGCAAAGGATTATTGGATCTACTCCTGCCAAGTGTACCATGTGCTTTGAGGATCTGTCTTCTGTTGGTTTTATCTGAGGGGTTTTGTTTGTGTTTTGTTTGATTTTCACTGCATTTGGCAGTCCTTCCTCATTTATGGTGGTGGCTCAGGGTACAGAGGTCTCCTAATTTCTTTGAAAGGGGCATTTGCATTTCTTTTTCATTCTTCTTTTTTTAGAGTGATTTCTGAGAGAAGAGAGCATATATATCTTAATTCCATCATCTTAAAACCCAAAGCTTTGTTTATATTTTCTAGTTAAGAGCACTTTCAGTGTTTCATTGCAAAATATGATGTTTGGCATAGTCACTAGTAGTTATCCTTACCAAGTTAAGAAAATTTCTGTTTCTTACTAAAACCTTCTATTTATTTATTGTTTTTAAGATCAGGAATGTTTGCTGAATTTCTGGCATCTAGGAAGATGATTTTTTTTTCCTCTTTAATCTTCTAACATAGAAATTACATTAGTACATTTTCTAATATTGAATTATCCTTACATTCCTTCTTTCTTATGATAGATTCTTTTACTGACTGATTTTTCTTCTAGTTATAAGTCATGTTTCTTGTTTCTTCATGTATTTCCAGTAATTATTTATTAGATACTAGACACTGTGAATGTTATGGTGTTGAATGCCTGGATTTTGTCTTCTAAGTATTGAATTTTGTTTTATTTTGCAGTTAAGTTACTTGTGGATCAGTTTGATCCTTTTCAGGCTTCATTTTTCTGAGTTTCATGCTCTCAACCTGACCTTACAAAACTCAGAAACAAAACCTTACTTATACACGTCTTTACTATTAAAGTATGTCTCTTCTGGGGTCCAGATTGAAGTCCTGGATGTCTTGGTATCTATGGAAGCTCTCTCTACTTAGGCCACTTGGAACATGAATTATCTCTCAGCCTTGTGATAGCTCTGGAATTGATCAGCTTACAACTCCCACGGCCTTTGGCAGCAGAATCAAGGGGACCCCCCCCACGATTTTTGGAGTTCTTTTTCTGTGTAGCTTCCTCCTCTCTGATACTCTACCCTGCTAATTCCAACCACTTCAGACTTATTAAACTCTGAGTTCTGACTCCTAAACTCAGCAAGACTGCCGAATTCTGCTTGACATCCTTTTCCCTGTGCCACAGTTTGAAGCGCCTCTCCTTTTTCATTTCTGATACTATTTTTGTTTTATTTCTTGAATAGATTTGGCAGAACTTTATCTAATTCTTTTTATTTTAATTTTTAACGTTTACTTTGTCCCTTTTGCTAACTTCTTAATTTAATTGCCTCTTTAATATATGTTTAGTTTTGTGTTTGGTATATGGCAGTGGCCTACCCTTGCTCTTGCTCTTAAACTTACGGCTTGCACTTAATTTCTCTAGGGACTCTTCTGAGAAGAATTGCTCATAACTACTGTGTAGTCTTCTCTTGTACCTCTTTTGGGTTGCAAGATTTAGTCCTTTATTTTTGTTGTTGGATCAAATGATACATGAGTACAAGTTTGACATTCAGATAAAGGCTACCTTAATCACCAACTCCAATTCAAGACCTCTCCACAGAAATCTACCACTCCTGTCAGTTTGATGTGTGCTTTTCAACCTTTTCTGTGCTCTATTTGTAATTTATACCATTCTTAGAAATGTAAGCAGTGTAATTGTGTGTGTATTTTGCTAGTAAATGATATTATACTGTATTATTCCTTTTTTTTTGTCTTTAACAAATATGTTTATTGTACAAAGATTACCCCTCATATAAATTACTGCAGCAGGGCTTCCCTGGTGGCGCAGGGGTTGAGAATCCGCCTGCCAGTGCAGGGGACACGGGTTTGATCCCTGGTCCGGGAAGATCCCACATGCCATGGAGCAACTAAGCCTCTGTGCCACAACTACTGAGCCCGTGTGCCTAGAGCCCGTGTACTGCAGCAAGAGAAGCCACCACAGTGAGAAGCCCACATGCAACAACGAAGACCCAACACAGCCAAAAATAAATAAAATAAATAAATTTATTTTTAAAAAAATTACTGCAGCACACAACTACAGGAATTCACAAAGCAATTGACATTTATTGAACAACGTCTGTGTGCTAAGGGCATTTTTGAGGGCTTTGCACAATTCTCAGGAGGTACTAGAACTCTCAGTTTGCAGATAATGAAAGTAAGACTCAACTAAATTATGGGATGTGTCCAAGATTACAAAGCTAATAAGGAAGAGATCCAGCATTTGAATTAGATCTGTGAAAGGCGTAAGGATCAAAACACTGAAAATAACTGACCAGAGCTTCCCCTTGCATAGATGATAGCTTGCAATTACTTCTCATGAAAATGAAGAAGGAAAATTATGTATTCCTTTGCTAGTCCGCAATCAAGATGTCAGGAGTATTGGTCTCCTCAGAGAGCTGTAAGAGAAGTTTCTGTTCCAGGCCTCCCTCCTTGACTTACAGATAGCTATCTTCCTTCTATACATATCTGTGTACAATCCTTCCCCACCATCTTGTTCTTCTCCTGCTACCAACAGCAGTTAGACAACATACACTGGGTTTTATACAAAAACCCAGTACATAAAGAGCACTCTGGCCATGATAGGTTCAGAAATGGCATAATATTACCCCACTGAACTACAACAATAATAGTTGGTGGGTCTGATCTATTGCAAGTAGCAGAGGCCAGCAAGTATTTATCATTCTTAACCTGCTCTTCTCATTTAGCAGTATGTTTTGGAGATCTTTCCATGTCAGTTCATGTAGATCTATAAATCTTATAGTATTCCATAGTATGTGTATATCATAGTTTATTTAAGCCTCTACCTATTAATGAAATTCAGTTATTTCCAGGAAATTTTGAGGGGGGGCTCCTTTAAGCAGTGCTACTCTAAGATATTCTTGTACATTGTCTCTTGTGTTCCTCTGTGAATATTAGTTTATAAGAAACAGAATTAAACGGGCCTTAAAGATGTGTTTTTGTGTATTTTGCCAGTCTGTCCTTTAGAACATCTGTATTAATACACATTCCTTCTAGCACCAGTTTTCCATATCCTTGGTCTACTTTTTTTTTTTTTTTTTTTTTGCTATGTTGGGTCTTTGTTTCTGTGCGAGGGCTTTCTCTAGTTGCGGCGAGCAGGGGCCACTCTTCATCGCGGTGCGCGGGCCTCTCACTGTCGCAGCCTCTCTTGTTGCGTAGCACAGGCTCCAGATGCACAGGCTCAGTAGTTGTGGCTCACGGGCCTAGTTGCTCTGCGGCATGTGGGATCTTCCCAGACCAGGGCTCAAACCCGTGTCCCCTGCATTGGCAGGCAGATTCTCAACCACTGCGCCACCAGGGAAGCCCCCTTGGTCTACTTTTATTACTGTTTTTGCCAAACTGATACGTGAACCAAAGTAACTCATTTTCTATCTGGTTTCTACCTTCCTGAAATTCTTAAAAATTCCTGATTCACTGTTGGCACCTTCTGTGCTGTAATGAATATTCTTCTATGTACATTTTTTCTTTTTTCTGTATATATCTTTGCTATCATCTTAAAATAATTTTAGAAGAAAGCGGAGGTGAGCACATGTCTTTAACCCAGTATCCTGAACTGTCATGGATGCTGGATTACTGCTTGTGAGTACTACTAACTTGCTCTTGCATGTCAGTCTCTACATTCCCATTTGGGTTTGTGTCTCAGCATAAATCTCTGTGTCATGGACCTTTAGGTTCAGCCCTTAAATGCTTGAAATGGTAAGTATAAACTCTGTAAATGCTAAGATTCTACTATACTTTGTGTAGAATGGTGATTAAACAATGTAACCTTTTCTGAAAAAAATCATTATTAAATCAGAAAATCTGTTACATTAATAAAAATAGTAATGATTTTTGAAATTTATATTTTTAGGTTTTAGAATACTTAAATGATCTGAAACAATATTGGAAAAGAGGATATGGGTATACGATTAATAGTCAATCCAGCTGCACCCTGTTTCAGGATATCTTTCAGCACTTGGACAAAGCAGTTGAACAGAAACAAAGGTAAAAACTTAAAAAAATTTGTTTTTTGATGTATTGGGTTGGCCAGAAAGTTCGTTCAGGTTTTAGGATCTTACGGAGAAACCCAAGTGAACTTTTTGGCCAACCCAATATATTCTGAGTGCCCAGTTACGCTTCTGGAAAATGTTTTATAATGGGTGATTTTTAAAAATAGATTTTGCTTATGTTTTTTAAAAATAATTATACTTACAAAAGAATTAGATGACATATGTAAGTTATAAAGCATATAAACATATAAACCCTCCATTCAACCCAGGAACTGGAACATTACTAATAATTTGCATGTGTCTATTTATGTGTTCCTTAGTGACTCAATTTTCCTGCCCTCCCTTGCCCCATTTACTCCCTATCCCCTTTAACTACTATTCTGCATTTGGTGCATATCATTCCTTTGCCTCTATAAAAAGGCTTTATTATGAATATATGTGTGCCCAAACAATATGTTTAGTTTTGCTTAGAGACATAAGCAAATGGGACTTGTTTTTTTTCCCCCTCAACATTACATTTATAATATTTATCATGTTGTTGCATATACTGTAGTTCATTCATTTTTACTACAGTACAATATTCAATAATGTTCAATATTCAGTAAATAAATACCACAGTTTATATCATCTTCTCTTGTCAGTGGGCATTTGGGTAGTTTCTGATTTTTGCTATTATAAGTAGTGTAATTGTACATGGTTTCTGGTATGAATTTTTTTTTGTTTTTATTTTAAATGAGAGTTTCTCATCAAAAAGTCTCTGTTAACATTCATACTTCTCAAAGTTTAAAAAAAAACCTTTTCATAATTTGAACATTTGGTAGAATATAAACCCCATTTTATTTGATAAATATGCTTCCATGAAAGCTTATACATTCACAGTTGGAGATGAAAATCATGCTATAAACACTGAGACAGAAAGACTGAAGACGGTGTATTTAATTGGGTTGGCAGTATGAAGTTTTATATACATACAGATATAGAGAGAAATTATGTGAGTTTGTGGATATGACTTTAGTTTGTGGAATTTTCTTGGGTTTGGGAATTAGGGGCCATCTGTACTAGATCTGGTTTTCTTCCCTGACTTACAATGGTTCAACTTACGATGTTTTGACTTTTTGATGGTGCTGCAGAAATGATACACATTCAGTAGAAACTGTACTTTGAATTTTGATCTTTTCTGGGGCTAGCTATATGCAGTATGATACTCTCTTATGATGCTGGGCATTGGCAGTCAGCCGCAGCTCCCGGTCAGCCATGCGATCACGAGTGAAACACTGCTAATATACTTACGACTCTTCTATATCTATACAACCATTCTGGTCTTCACTTTGAGTACAGTGTTCAATAAATTATATGAGATATTCAACACTTTATTATAAAATAGGCTTTGTATTAGGTGATTTTGCCCAACTATAGGCAAATGTAAGCGTTTTGAGCACATTTAAGGTAGGCTAGGTTAAGTTATGATGTTTGGTAGGTTTTTGACTTATTGATGTTTTCAGTTTAATGATGGGTTTATTGAGACATAACCCCATCATAAGTGGAGGAAGATCTGTACTTAGTTTCTGCTACCAAACACTTTTTTGGGGCAAAATAGTCAAGGAAAATTCCCTCTTGAGATAGGCATTAATTTCTTTCCTGCTTGGTTTTATGAACTTTAAAACTGTTAGACTTTAGACTTTGTTCATTGTTTATTTGTTTGTCCCATTGTTGAATGTGAGGTAATTAAAATTGTGTCTGAAAGATTCTTAAATAACTTTTGCAAGGTTTGCTGTTACAATTTTATACCAGATTCAAAGCTTAAGTAAGAATTTTATCATTGGTGTTTTAAAAATAAGTATTTCTGTACACTGGAAACTACAAAGCATTACAGAGAGAAATTAAAGGTAACCCAAATAAATGCAGAGAGATACTATCTTTATGGATTGGAAGACTCAGATTGATCATCTGTAGGCTGACTGCAATCCCTATTGTAATTCCAGTAGGTCTCTTTGTAGAAATCGAGAAACTTATTCTAAAATCTATACAGAAATGCAAAGCACCCAGAAGAGCTAAAACAATTTTGAAAAAGAACAAAAGGACTTAATAAATACCTGACTTCAAAACTTATAAAACTATAGCCGTAAACAAATGGATCAATAGAATAGAATAAAGTCAAGAAATAAATTCCGATATATATGGTCAGTTTTTGACAAAGATGCCATGGTAATGCATTGGAGAAAAGAATAGTCCTTTCAACAAATGGTGCTGGAACAATTGGACATCCATATGTTAAAAAATGACAGACCCTTACTTCACACTCTGCACAAAAATTGATCATAGATTTAAGTATAAAATGTAGAATTAGAAGACTTCTAGAGGAAAATGTAAGACCAAGCAGCAAGGATATATTGTACAATGTAGAGACATATAGCCATTATTTTGTAATAACTTAAACAGTATAATCTATAAAAATATTGAACCATTGTGTGATATACCTGAAACTAGTATAATTGTAAATCAATGATACTTCAATTTTAAAAAGTAAACAAAAAATATAGGATCAATGACCTGGATATAAGAGCTAAAACAATGAAACTCTTAGAAGAAAACATAGTAGTAAATCTTCATTTACTACTCTGCCTATTTGGGATTAGGCAGAGATTTCTTAGATACAACACTAAAAGCACAATCCATTAAAAAATTGATGAAATGGACTCCATCAAAATTAAAAAATCTTTGTGCTTCAAAAAGCACTATCTGGAAGATGAGAAGACAAGCAATAGACTTGGAGAAAATAATTGCAAAACATATATATGATTAAGGATTTGAATCCAGAATATATAAAGAAGTTATATCTCACTAGTAAGGTGACACATAACCCAATTTTAAAAAAGGGCAAAAGATTTGAACAGATACTTTACTAAAGAAGGCATATGGATGGCAAATAAGCATGTGAAAAGATACTAATAAACTATCTACTGATTATATTATTAGATATTAAAACCACTGTGAAATACCAGTAATACCCCTAAACTGGCTGTAAAATAATAGAAAAAAAATATATATTGGTCTCTGCTCCAGGTTCTTGATACAGGACTCCTGAAACCATTGTCATTTCCTGGGTGATAGGAGTGTCTTTTGTTCTAATGAGGTGACTGTATAGGCTCATGGATGGCTCCAGGATGATGACTGGTCACCAGGAAGACCAAGCCATGATTAGAAGCTTGGAATTTTCAGCCCCATTGCCCCCCCCCCCCCCCGCCCCCACAATTCTCTTGAGAAGGGGAAAGGACTGGAAGTGGAGTTAATGATCAATCTTGGCTACGAGGTTCAGGGAGCTTGTGAGTTGGTGAATGAGTAGAGGTGTGGCGAGAGTGGCATGCCTGGAGAGGACATGGAAGCTCTGTGCCCCTTCCCACATACCTTGCCCTGCACATCTTTTCCATCTGGATGTTCATCTGTATCCTATGTCATAGCCTTTTTTAGTAAACTGGTAAATGTAAATAAGTATTTCCCTGAGTTCTTGAACCACTCTAGCAAATTAAACCCGAGGAAGGGGTCATGAGAACCTTCTATCTGTAGCCATACTGGGTAGAAGTTGTGGGTAACCTGGGTGACGACCTACTGCTTACAATTGGCACCTGAAGTGGGGGGCCAGTCTTGTGGGACTGATCCCTTAGCCTGTGGGATCTGATGCTGTCTCTAGGTAGATAGTGTCAGAATCGAGTTAAATTTTAGAACAGCCATCTGGTGTCACAGAAAATTGCTTAACGTGGGGGAAAAAACCCTACACATTTGGTAACCAGAAGCGTCAGAAGTATTGTGAATGTGGTGATAGTGTGAGAGTAAAGGAGAAACAGAGGAGGAAAGGACTACGTATTTTTCTTATTCACCGGCTAAAATTAAAAATATATATATTTTCCCAAGTGTTGGTGAGATGTGGAGGAACTGGAAACCTTACGCACTTTTGGTGGGAATGTAAAATTGTATAGCTGCTTTGAAAAAGTTTGACAGCTTCTTAAAAAGAATCTTCTTAGGACTTCCCTAGTGGCACAGTGGTTAAGAATCTGCCTGCCAGTGCAGGGGACACGGGTTTGAGCTCTGGTCAGGGAAGATCCCACATGCTGTGGAGCAACTAAGCCCGTGCACCACAACTACTGAGCCTGCGCTCTAGAGCCCGCAAGCCACAACTACTGAGCCCACGTGCTGCAACAACTGAAACCCACACACCTAGAGCCCGTGCTCTGCAACAAGAGAAGCCACCGCAACGAGAAGCCCGCGCACTGCAACGAAGAGTAGCCCCTACTCACTGCAACTAGAGAAAGCCCGCACATAGCAATGAAGACCCAACGCGGCCAAAAATAAATAAATTAATTTTTTTAAAAAAGAATTTACTAATTCAGAAAAATGGCACCTTTCCTTAGAGTTTTTTCAGGATGACCCCAAAATGCTTATGACATGTAAGAATGAAATCAGAACATTCTCTAACACTGTATACAAAAATAACTCAAAATGGATTAAAGACCTAAATGTATGACTAGGTACTATAAAACTCCTAGAGGACAACATAGGCAGAACACTCTATGACATACATTGTAGCAATAATTTTTTTGATCCATCTCCTAAAACAAAGGAAATAAAAGCAGACATAAACAAATGGAACCTAATTAAACTTAAAAACTTTTGCACAGCAAAGGAAACCATCAACAAAACGAAAAGACAATCTACTAAATGGGAGTAAATATTTGCAAATGATATGACTGACAAGGGGTTAATATCTAAAATATACAGTTCATACAATCCAATATCTGAAAAACAGGCAACCAAATCAAAAAACAGGCAGAAGACCAGAATAGACATTTTTCCAAAGAAGACATACAGATGGCTAACAGGCATATGAAAAGATGCTCAGCATCACTAATTATTAGAGAAATGCAAATCAAAACAACAGTGGATGTCACCTCACACTGGTCAGAATGGCTAACATCAAAAAGTCTGCAAATAACAAATATTGGTGAGGATGTGGAGAAAAGGGAACTCTTGTGCACTGTTGGTGGGAGCATAATTTGGTGCAACCACTATGGAAAACAGTATGGAGGTTCCTTAAAAAACTAAAAATAGAACAACCATATGACCCAGCAATTCCACTTCTGGGTATGTATCTGGAAAAAGTGAAAACACTAATTCAAAAAGATACATGCCCCAAAATGATCATAGCAGCAGTATTTACAATAGCCAAGATATGGAAGCAACCCAAGTGTCCATCAACATACAAATGGATAAAGAAGATGCAGTGTATATGAGTAAATACAATGGAATATTACTCAGCCATAAAAAAGAAAGAAAGCTTGCCATTTGCAACATGGATGGACCTGGAGGGTATTATGTTTAGTGAAATAAGTCAGACAGAGAAGGGCAAATACTGTATGATATCACTTATATTTAGAGTCTAAAAAATAAACAAATGTGTATAGCAAAACAAAGTCTCACAGATACAGAAAACAAGCTAGTTGTTACCAGTGAGGGGAGGGAAGTAGGGCAGGGCACAATAAGGGTATGCGCTTAAGACATATAAACTACTGGGCTTTCCTGGTGCACAGTGATTAAGAATCCGCCTGCCACTGCAGGGGACGCGGGTTCGATCCCTGGTCCAGGAAAATCCCACATGCCGCGGAGCAGCTAAGCCCGTGAGCCACAAGTACTGAGCCTGCACTCTAGAGCCCACGAGCCATAACTACTGAGCCCGCGTGCCATAACTACTGAAGCCTACGCGCCTAGAGCCTGTGCTCCGCAAAAGAGAAGCCACTGCAATGAGAAGCCCGCGCACCGCAAAGAGTAGCCCCCGCTCACTGCAACTAGAGAAAGCCCACGCACAGCAATGAAGACCCAAAGCAGCCCAAAATAAATAAATTTAAAAAAGAGACATATAAACTACTATCTATAAAATAGATAAGTAAATAAGATATATATTGTACAGCACAGGGAATTATAGCCATTATTTTGTAATAACTTTTAATGGAGTATATAATCTATGAAAATAATGAATCACTATGCTATACACCTGAAACTAACATAATGTTGTAAATCAACTATACTTCAATTAATTGACATGGACAGATGAATGGATAAAGATGTGGTATATATACACAATAGACTGTAAATCAACTGTAAAAAAGAATGACATAATGCCATTTGCAACAACATGGATGGACCTAGAGATCATCATATTAAGTGAAGTAAGCCAGACAGAGAAAGACAAATATGATATCGCTTATATGTGGAATCTTAAAAAAAATGATACAAATGAACTTACGTACAAAACAGAAATAGACCCACAGACATAGAAAACAAACTATGGTTACCAAAGGGGAAGGGAGTGGGGAATAAGTTAGGAGTCTGGGATTAACATATACACATTACTATACGTAAAATAGATAACCTACTGTATAGCACAGGGAGCTATACTCAGTATTTTGTAATAACGTATAAGGGAAAAGAATCTGAAAAAGATTATGACTGAATCACTTTGCTGTATACCTGAAACTAACACAACATTGTAAATCAACTCTACAGTACTTCAGTTTCAAAACATTAAAAACAAAACAAAACAAAAAAAACCCATGCCCATGAGCAGTCATTCCTTATTTACCCCAGCCCTCTCAGCACTAGGCAAGCACTAATCTACTTTCTGCATCTGGATTTGCCTTTTCTGGACATTTCATATAAATAGAATCGTATAATATGTGGTTCTTTGTGACTGGCTTCTTTGATTTAGCATAGTGTTTTCAAGGTTCATCCATGTTGTAGCATGTATCAGTATTTCATTCTTTTTTTATGGCTGAATAATGTTTCATTGTATGAATATACCATATTTTGTTTATCTGTTCATTAGTTGATGGACATTAGGGATATATTCACTTTTGGGTTGTTGTGAGTAATGCTACTGTGACCATTTGTATTCATATTTTTGTGGGGACTTATTTTAATTTTGCTTCGGTGTATACCTAGTAATGCAGTTTCTAGGGGGTCAGCAATTTTGACTATCAGGGATTGCTAAAGATTATTAAAACTGTAGATGTGTATACAATCCCTGACATGCAGTGGTTCCTGGATGTGATCTGAAGATGAAGCATTCCAAGTTGAGGTTCGTCCATTTATAGTAATCTAGATTACCTGCTAGGAAGTTTTGTTTTGTTTTTATCTTAACAGTTTTAGTTTATTTTCTTATAATTTGCTTATCTTACCCACAAGTGAAGTACAGAGGGAAAAAAATGCAACAAGCTGAGTACTCCATTATGTTAGGTAATAGCTGACTGTGTTTTTAAATACTTAGAAGCTAATGAGACTAATTTTCATGGGTGGCTTACAATTGAGAGAAGATAGAAATGTATATAAAAGCCATGGGCCATGGTATAACTATTCATGTAAGTTTGTAAAACAGTATAAAAAGTTAAAGGAAGGAGAGTTTGACCTTGTAAGTCAGGAAGTGATTTTGGCCACTGCCTCCTTTTCTAACTGAGGAAGGAGAGGTAGCACTGATTGTGAAGAAACTGGCAGGTGCTTTTCAGAGACTGGTTTTCTCTATACTAAAAGACTGATTAGGGTTTTTAAAAAATATGCATTTAGCCGAATCAAGATGAAATCTTCTTAAATAAGTAGAGGGAAGAAAGTGAGTTTAGAGACTTCTGTCAGATTTCTTTCCAAAAAACAGATTGACACTATCCAATTCTATGAGCAGTGCCAAAATTAAGGGTACTTCTCAAGAAAACCAGTATATGCTCAGCAAAGAGAGAATAATAGGTTACATAAAACAAAAAGCTAATAGACTTTTTTAGAGCAGTTTTAGGTTCACAACGAAAATGGGTAGCAATTAAAGAGTTCCCTCGGGCTTCCCTGGTGGCGCAGTGGTTGAGAGTCCGCCTGCCGATGCAGGGGACACGGGTTCGTGCCCCGGTCTGAGAGGATCCCACATGCTGCGGAGCGGCTGGGCCCGTGAGCCATGGCCACTGAGCCTGCGCATCCGGAGCCTGTGCTTCGCAACGGGAGAGGCCACAACAGTGAGAGGCCCGCGTACCAACAACAACAAAAAAAAAAGAGTTTCTTCACACTACCCCCTCTCCCACATACACAGCCTCCCCGCTGCTAATATCACACACCAGTGTGGTATAATAATAATGTTTTAACAGAATATTTTATCTTTGTACTTTTTATGATCTGTTCTATCAAAACAATTAACCTTTTTTCTTCATGACTTTTAAAGTTCTTTTTTGAATTTGTATTGAGTTTATACCAAGTGTGTTTATATATGTATATGTATACATATATACAAAAGCAATATTTTGTCATTAATATTATCTGAGGAAATGTCTTTCACTTAACTCTAGAGTTCCCAGGCTACTGTTTGCTATCTCCATCCCTCCTCCACCCCACTTTGAGATGATACTGTGTACACAGGTTGTTCTCTTTTTTTTATCTTTTTATATTAACGTTAAATCAAAGATATTCTTCAATGTTTCTGAATATTTTTCAACATAATTTTTATAGCATGTTTTACTTCACAGAAAAATTGGAGATTGCAAATGATGTTAATTGACAAGTGTCAACATTTTGGTTAAATATAACCAGTCCTCCAAATGCATAGTCCTTGGCTCTTATTAGGATCTTGACTTTATTTTCCTTCGTAAACCATCACTACAGTGATGGGATTAAAGTTAAAACCAGTAATTTTACTATTTAAGCAAATTTAAACAGCTATTGCTGTTTAAGCAGCTGTGATGAGAAAAGCAGATTGAATTTACTGAATAAATGAGATATATCTGGATTTTATTCTACTTTCCCATTCCCCATTACCTCTGTTAGTATATTTTTATTTTTATTTTTTAACTGGGGGGATTCAGTAAGTCACTTCCTTACTTTTTCAAAGTAAGGTTTATATTCTGGACTATGTATTAATTACCTCATGAGATCTTCCATTTTGTCAGGGGTACTCTCAGATACCAGAAGTAATTGCTGTAAATATATGTTATGGTCATTAAATAACTCTCATTAGCCTTTATCTACCTTTTCATTGACTCTCAAATCTTTGATGTTTTTATATTTCACAGTTGAATAAGAGTATGGCTTTTTAAGGTTGTGTAGTTCCACATTTTAACATAAGATGGCAGCATTGAAATAAAAGTATAGTGGCACCAAGAGATTACTTAGCCCATTGTAACCAATGAGCTTTGTCTTTTAAAGTTCTTAGGAATGTATACAGATTCTAAATTCTCAGAATATATTCTTGCTTGTCTTTTTGCTAACTTTCCGAAGTCAGTGTTCCGTGGAGTTTAACTAGGTACCAGGATAGTGCTAGTTGTTGAAAGGTAACTGGCTAAATACGGTAAAAGCCAGCACAGCCTGGCTATGCTTTGAGTTCAGATTCAGGTGTCCATTGGTCTTCTGGAAAGGCATGTTTTGACTCTCAGTAGACTGTAGATCTGTGATGTCTAGAACTTTATTTCCCTGCTCTGTCCTCAGTGTCTAGAACAAGCCTGCCATGCAGTTGGTGCTTAGTATGTACCGAAGGAATATCTACAGTCCTTGTTTATCCTCCCAGGCATCCAAGCCACAAACCTATGCATCATTCTTGACTCTATTTCCCTCACCTTCTACATCTACTCACCATATTGTGGGGTTTGTTTTTTTTTTTCTTCCAGTTTTATATCAAGTCCTTTGACTTTTCTTCATCCCCACTGCTACCATCTCAATTCAGGCTAATATCTTCTCTCTGTTAGATTTTAGCAACTGCCTCCTAAGTGAGTGCTTCCCTGATTTTAGTTTTACTTCTACTCCAATGCAGCTTATTATGCAGGCAATACAGGGTATATACGAAGTTGAATACATTTAAATTATTGTCTCAAGGAACTCATATCCTAGTTTGGAGGATATCTATATGACAGCACTAAAACAGGTAAAAAGAAATACTGAAGGAGAATTGATTTGAACTGTTGGGGTTTGGTAAAGGCTTTATGGGAGGAGGAGTTTTTGAGGTTGGTCATTGAAGATTTCTTTCACAGACCTCAGCATATCAACTCTTAATACTTGTTTTGATTTTTTAAAACTTTATTGAAGTATAACTGATGTGAAATAAACAACACATATTTGAAGTATACAATTTGATGAGTTTTTACATATTTATACACCCATGAAACAATCACCATAATAAGATAACGAACTATCCATCGCATACAGAAATTTCTTTGTGACTCTTTCTAATGTACTTCCCACCCCCCCATTCCCAGGCAGACCACTGATCTGCTTTCTGTCACTATAGATTAACTTGTATTTTCTAGAATTTTATATAATGGAACCATATAGTATGTATATGCACATTTTTTTTGGTTTGGCTTCTTTCCCTCAATTTAATGGTTATAAGATTTATGTTGTGGGTATCAGTCATTCATTCCTTTTTATTTAGCATTTTACTTAGTATTCCATTATATGGATACTACACAATTTGTTTATCCATTCTCTTTATGATGGACATTTGGGTGTTTACAGTTTGAGGCTATTACAAATAAAGCTGCTGTGAACATTTGTGGTCTTCGTATGAACATATGCTTTCATTTCTTTCGGGTAATTAATACCTAGAGATGGACTAGCTGAGTCATATTTAGGTGTATGTTTAACTTTTTGAGAAACTGCCAAACTCTCCCCGCCAGTGTGTGAGTTACAGTTGTTCTACATCCTGGCCAACACTTGGTATGGTAGGTATTTTTAATTTTAGCCATTCTCATGGGTGTGTTGGAGCACCTCATTGTGGTTTTAGTTTGCATTTCCCTAAAAACTAGTGTTGGAGGACAGAGGGAATGAAAAGTGCCCACCAAACTGATAAGGCATCTTGAAACGAAAACAAAAGGTGGGCAGCTCCATGTAATCAATGGATCCGTTATTATAGGGTAACTTACGCACATGGTGGGATCAGGGTCAGGCGGACAGTGATCTGGAAGCATTCACAACTGTACTCTGCACCGCCGAGGGGGCATCGGGACAGTTTTATCGTTAATTTAGGGTATGGGGGTGGGAACTTGGACATAGGATGTGCATTCCTAAGTCAGGATTCATGAATGGGTAATGAGTCTCCTGGGCACTGGGAATACGTCAGTGAAGGTTTTTATTGTTTGGGGACGAACAGAGCATTGAGGCCACCTGGTCCTGATGATTGTTAAACAATATCTATTAACTACAAAGCCCTTGAAGACAGAGTAGTGATTCACTGCTACACAGTAACAGTTCTGGGCAGGGTCAGTGGAAGGAGAAACTCTAAGGGCTCAAGATGGTATCGGTTATGCTAACAGCCATACAACTAGTGATATTGAGCATCTTTTTGTGTGCTTATTTACCATCCATATGTTTACTATGGTGAAGTCTCTGTTCAGATCTTTTGCCATTTATTAACTGGGTTGTTTATCATTTTTACTGTTGTTGTTAGAGTTCTTTAAGTATATTCTAGATACAAATTCTTTCTCAGATTTATGCTTTACAAATACATTCTCCTAGTCTGTGGTTTACCTTTTTTGTGTTTATAATAATGTTTTTTATGGGCTAATTTTGGCCCACTATTGAGGCAATTCCTCCTGAGCATCTATTTGGCACCCTGTATATTTTGAGGTTTTCCTAGTCTGGATTGTGTGAACACAAACTATTCCTGGCCTTGTGTTAGCTTTGGGGATTTTTTTCGCCTCCTTCTTTTTAACACTTTTTGTCTGGGTTTGGATAGTTTTCTCACAGACATGAGCTGATCAGTACTAGCTGAAAACTTGAGGGGAGTCCCTGTAGATCTCTCTTCTGTGGTACTCTAGCCTGTGTATTCTAGCCAGCTTGGCCTCCCTAAATTTTCAGTTCTGTCTCATCTACTCAGGAAGACTGCCATGCTCTGTTTGGGTTCCCCTGCCCTGTGCTGCAGCCTGGAAGCTCTGGGCAGTTAAGATGGGACAGCTGTTGGGATTCACCTCATTTGCCTTGCCTCGCTCTTATTCTCACTATTGTCGAACGTCTAAAAATTGCTGTTTCATGTATTTTGTTTGGCTATATAGTAGTTTAAGGCAGGAAGGTAAATCCAGTCCCTGTTACTCCATCTTGGCTGGAAGCAAAAGTTATTTCTATGTGTTTTTGCTTGAGATAAAACTTTATGCTTGAGTCATTTCATTCTATATTTGTGTTAAACTGTCAAACCTGATGCTTCTCCATATGCCTCATTGGAGCTGATGCTTCAATCAGATGTAAAAGAAGACTTCAAAAAAATTTTTTTTTCCTCCTAATTTTCTTCCCAAAGCATCTCATATCTCTGGCAGTTCATGTTGCTTATTTGTGCACTTACATAAGTATGGGAATTTTATGAGTTGTCTAAAGCTCTATTTGATATTCCTGGATCATGTTTAAAAATACACTTTGTGTAACATTAGTTGAGTGTGAAACATGAATTAAGAGCTTAGAAAAATCTAAGCTGAGTACATTTAGGGAAAAACATGCAATTATCAGTTGTTTTTCTAGTTGAGCTTTTTGGGGGGTGTTTTACTTACTTTGAACACATGCATGGTCATCAAACCTCAGTTAACAACATAAGTTTAGACTTCAAATTAAATTTGCTTTTTAATGGAAGATTTGATTAAATCTCCTTACCAACTTATATAAGTAAAAAGAGGACTGTAATTTAGAGAACTGCATTCTTATCTTGCTAGGTGACATTAGGTAATTCACTTGTCTTTTCCTTATTTCTAAAATGAGCAAATCTTGACCAGATCTCAACCCTAAAATATTAGAATTCCAACTGTGTATTTCTACATATATTTCATATAGGTTATTTGTTTTCTTATATTTGTATTAGTAGTTTACATTTTCTAGGGTTGTTAAAATTTTTTAAAGCTAAAATGAACCTCTGTAAAAGTGGTTTTGTCAGTTTTTGGAAAATGTGACATTTCAGTTTTAATGCATTTTTATCAGAGGGAGAGGGCAGAGTTAAAGGTTTATGCCATGGCTTTTTATTCCTTGTTTTTTGGGAGACTGTTGTGCTACGAGTTCTAAAGAATATCATTACAAGTCAGAGATATAGTTAATATGAGAAGTGTGACTAATAGAAGTCTATGTTGTTGAAGGATTAGAGTATGCAGCCAAGATATAGAGAACAGGAACAGCATGATTTAAGAAAAATAGGAATGTTCAAAGCAAATTATAGAATATCTGAATTTTTCTTAATTTGTTAAGTGGTTAAAGGTAAAAACCTAGTTCTTTATGTCATGGCATCTTGAACCTCACAACTCTGTTTATTGAATGGCCATATGATACAAAGAAAGCTATTTACATGGGACCATAGGTAGAATGGAATGTAGCAGTCTTCATGCGCTCAGCAATTTTCTGGCAAAACTCTGTGCAGTGGCCTTATATTAGGAACTGAGTAAACTGAGAAGTGATTTTTTTTTTCACATTCTTTCCCTTTTTGTCCTCCCATACATTATGTTCTCTTGTTCTCTCTGGTCTTTCTAACCCCCCAGCCCCCAGACAGACAGACAGACAGACACACACACACACACACACACACACACACTTCTGTACTCCCTCATTCAGACATATGCACACACACTTACCTAGTGGCTGTTGCCAGTATTTTGGGCTTAATCATAAACCAACTTTGCTTTGAAGAAGCTTGGGAATAAAACCCAGAAAAATTCCCATGCCATCCTCGGAACTTGGGTATATTTAAGGAGAAGCTGGGGATTTGGTTCTTTCAAACAGCAGTTGTGCCTGTACTAAGTGAAGTAAATCAGTTCCTAGCAGGTGACTCAGAACACTTCTAAGATGCACTCTCCATTATGAGACAAAGCAAAGAGTGTTGTGTTCCTGAGATGGAACCCACAACCTTCACAAGAATTACTGATTTACTTTACAGAAACCTGGCACATACCTTTAATGGCTTCTGATGAAAGCTGGACCATAAATAAATACTTTTGTATATTTGTTTTGACATCTTTAGAGTTACAAAAATAACCCCACATTTAAAAATCACTGCTATATGTGCACACACAGAAACTCCACAACTCTTTAGCCTCCACTAATTGAAGGTATCCAAGTCCCCATTTTTGGGTGTTTGGAAGTAATTTAGAATAGAAACACAGTATGTTTTTACATGTAACATGTGTGCTGCTTAACTTTGTCAAAGAAAACTGAGATGTGAGTAAGTCATTTATAACAGGGCAAACAGGTAGAAGCATGAACAGCTATTTAAGAGGGACTATTTTAACTCTTTGGAAGGAAAAATGTGCTTTTTTGGTCACATATATTCCCATGTAGTAGTTTTTTTGTTGTTGCTTAATTAATAAACTTTATTTCCTAGAGCAGTTTTAGGTTTACAGCAAAATTGATTAGCAAGTACAGAGTTTTCTCATAAACTCCCTACCACGTGCCCCCCAACCTCCCTTACTATTGACATCTCACACCACAGTGGTACATTTGTTATAATTGATGGCCCTACGTTAGCACATCATTATCACCAAAGTCCATAGTTTCCATTAGGGTTCACTCTTGGTGTTGTACGTCTTCTGGGTTTGGACAAATGTATAATGACACATATCTGCCATTGTAGTATTGTACGGAATAATTTCACTGCCCTAAAAATCCTCTGTGCTTTGCCTGTTTATCCCTCCCTTCTCACCATCCCCTGGCAACCACTGATCTTTTTACTACCTTCATAGTTTTGCCTTTTGCAGAATGTCATATAGTTGGAATCATACAATACGTAGCCTTTTCAGATTAGCTTCTTTTACTTAGTAATATGCATTTATGTTCCCTCCGTACCTTTTCATGCCCTGATAGTGCATTTCTTTTTAGTGCTGAATATTATTCCATTGACTGGATGAACCACAGTTAATTTACTCATTTATCTACTAAAGGACATCTTGGTTGCTTCCAAGTTTTGATAATTATGAATAAAGCTGCTATAAAGATCGATGTTCAGGTTTTTGTGTGAACATACGTTTTTAATTCATTTGCATGAATGCTAAGCATTGTAGTTGCTGGATCACATGATAAGAATATGGTTTTTTTGTAAGAAACTTCCACAGTGGCTGTATCATTTTGCATTCCCACCAAGAATGAATGAGAGTTCCTGTTGCCAGCACTTGGTGTTGTCAGTGTTCTGGATTTGGGCCTTTCCAATAGGTGTGTAGTGGTATCTCATTGTTTTAATTTTTAATTGCCTAATGACATATGAGCACCTTTTCATATGCTTAGTTTGCATCCGTATATCTTCTTTTGTGAGGTGTCTATTCAGATCTTTTGTCCATTTTTTAGTTGGATTGTTTTCTTATTGTTGAATCTTAAAGAGCTCTTTGTATATTTTAGATAAGTCTTTTATCAGATGTGTCTTTTATAAATATTTTCTGTCAGTCTGTGACTTGTCTTCTCATTTTCTTGACGTTGACTTAAGTAGAGCATACGCTTTTAATTTTAAGGAAGTCCAGTTTATCAATTATTTATTTCATGGATTGTGCCTTTGGGGTTGTATCTGAAAAGTTATTGCCATCCCCAAGGTCATCTAGGTTTTCTCTGATGTTATATCTTCTACGAGTTTTACATTTAAGCCTCTGATCCTTTTTGAGTTAATTTTTGTGAAGGGTGTTAGGTCTGTGACTAGATGTTTTTTGTTTGTTTGTTTGTTTTGCATGTGGATGTCTAGTGTTACAGCACCATTTGTTGAAATGACTGTCTTTGATCCATTGTATTGCCTTTGTTCCTTTGTCAAAGATCAGTTGACTGTATTTACAGGGGCCTATTTCTGGGCTCTCTCTTCTGTTCCATTGATTTGTCTATTCTTTCACTAATACCACACTATCTTCATAACTGTAGCTTTATAGTAAGTCATGAAGTCGAGTAGTATCAGTCCTCCAACTTTGTTCTTCTCCTTCAATATTGAGTGTTGGCTATTCTGTGTCTTTTGCCTCTCCATATAAACTTTAGAATATATCCACAAAAATAACTTGCTGGGATTTTGATTGGAATTGTGTTGAATCCATAGATCAAGTTAGGGAAAACTGACATTTTGGCAATATTGAGCCTTCCTATCTGAGAGCATGGAATATCACTTCATTTATTTATTCTTTGATTTCATTCATAAGAGCTTTGTAGTTTTCCTCATATAGATCTTGTACGTATTTTGTTATTTTATACCTAAGTATTTCATTTTTAGGGTTGCTAGTGTAAATGGTAATGTGTTTTTAATTTCAAATGGAAATTTGATTATTGTTAGTATATAGAAGAGCAGTTGACTTTAGTATATTAACCTTGTATCTTGCAGTCTTGGTATAAGTGCTTATTGATTCCAGGAGGTTTTTTTTGTTGATTCTTTGGATTTTCTAGATAGATGATCATGTCATTTGCAAACAAAGACAGTTTTATTTCTTCCTTCTCGATATGTATGTATACCTTTTATTTTCTTATCTCCTCTCATTAAACAGGACTTACAGTACAATGTTGAAAAACAGTAGTGAGAGGGAACGTTCTTGCCTGTACCTTATATTAGCAGGAAAGCTCTGAGCTCCTCAACATTAATTCTAGGTTGGGTTTTTTTTTTCTCTCAACACTTAAAAATATTTCACTCCACTGTCTTCTTGCTTGCATGGCTTCTGAAGAGAAGTCAGGTGTAATTCTTATCTTTGTGCCTCTATAGGTAAGGTGCTTTTTTCCTGTGGCTTCTTTCAAAATTTTTTTCATTATTTTTAATTTTTTGAAGTTTGAATATTATATGTGTAGATATAGTTTTTTTGGCATTTGTCCATTCAATATTCTCTTCCTAGATCTGTGGTTTGGCATCTGACATTAATTTGGGTAAATTCTCATTCATTATTGCTTTAAATATTTCATCTGTCCTTGTCTCTCTTTCTTCTCCTTCTGGTATTCGCATTACATATATGTTAATTTAAACCTTTTGTAATTGTCCCACAGTTCTTGTATATTCTGTTCTGGTTTTCTCCAGTCTTCTTTCTCTGTGCTTTTCAGCTTTGGAAGTCTCTGTTGTCATATGCTGAAGCCCAGAGATTCTTTCCTCATCTGTGTCAGGTTTACAAAGATATTCCTTGTTTCTATACTGTGTTTTTGATCTCTAGTATTTATTTTTGATTCTTTCTTAGAAATTTCATCTCTTTAATTATTCATCTGTTCTTGCATATTGTCTGCTTTTATTTCCATTAAAGCCCTTGACAGATAAATTATATTTTTTAAAAATTCCTGGCCTGATCATTCTAACATACCTGCTGTATCTGACTATGGTTCTAATGCTTGTTCAGTCTCTTTAAATGATGTTTTTCGCCTTTCAGTATGCCTTGTAATTTTTTTGTTGAAAGTGGACATGATGTACTGGGTAAGAGGAACTATGGTAAATAGGCCTTTAGTAATATAGTGGTAAGGTGTGGAGGGAAGGGAAGCATTCTATAGTCCTATGATTAGGTCTCAGGCTTTTGATGAGCCTGTGCCCCAAGCAGTGAACTTCACCAGTGCCTCTCAGTTTTCTTCTCCTCCATAGATGACACAGGAGAGTTAGAGGGGGCTAGAGTTGAGTATTTCTATTCTCCCAGGTAGGCGAGGCTCTGATAAAACCCCCTAGCAGGTTAGACTCTGGTGAAATAGTTTCTCCTGAGGGCAGGCCTTGTTAAGAAGAACAGAAAGCTCTGGTTTATTTCAAAATGGTTCCTTTTATCCTTTCCCTGCCAGAAGCAAGAGGGGATTCACTGAGGACCTGGCAGAGTTCACTCCCCTCACTATGCCTAGTCACCTGAAATTTTTATTTTTTACTTTTTATTTATTTTTTTAAATTAATTAATTAATTTTTGGCTGCATTGGGTCTTTGTTGCTGTGCGCAGGCTTTCTCTAGTTGCGGCGAGTGGGGGCTACTCTTCATTGCGGTGCACGGGCTTCTCATTGCGGTGGTTTCTCTTGTTGCAGAGCACAGGCTCTAGGCGTGTGGGCTTCAGTAGTTGTGACATGTGGGCTCAGTAGTTGTGGCTCACGGTCTCTAGAGCACAGGCTCAGTAGCTGTGGCTTACGGCTTAGTTGCTTCACGGCATGTGAGATCTTCCCAGACCAGAGCTTGAAGCTGTGACCCCTGCATTGGCAGGCAGATTCTTAACCACTGCACCACCAGGGAAGCCCTGGTCCCCTGAAGTTTTTAACTTAGACTTGTCCACACTGAGCCTCTAGCAATTTGTCAATTACAGTTTAGGTTTTCCGACCCTGGCATGGTTCCCATGGAGGTTTCTGCTCCTGTAAATTGTGATTCTCTGTATCTACCTGTCTCTCTCTCCAATTTGGGGGACAGCGGTTTGACCTGTGACCTCACTTCTCTGATGGATCTAAGAAGAATTGTTGATTTTTCAGTTTGTTCAGCTCTTTGCTGTTAGGGTGGAATTGTAATTTCTAAGCTCCTTACAGACTGCAGACTGAAATTTCTAGTTGTTTTTTTTATACCCAGCATTTGATATTTTGGCAGTTGAGTTTCAAACAGTAAAGTAGAAATCAGTTTACATATTGCTTAGTCACTGTTTATTAGCATTCTGGCATTCTTAGCTGTAAGTAGGCCCTTGATTTAAAGTATGTAGTTTAAAAGGACTGAAAAATTATTAGCTAAGTTCTTTTGAATTTTATACCTCATAATTATGAGGTAGGTGTTTTACTTCTGCTTTCTTAGGGAGCCTTGAAGAAGATTATTATATTTATTCTAGTTTTAACACTTGAATCATTAAGGATTACCAGGTTGAATCAGCTAGGAAAAATAAATAGTGAAGAAAAACAGTTATGTCTGAGGCAAGTGATTTATATTCTGAGCTATTATTTATTGGGAATACTTTTTGAGTTAATGGAAAAATTACTTTTTTTTGATCTTTTAACTTATTTAGGAGCGTGCTAAATTCTGCTTCTTACCCTTAAAATCCAACCTGCACATTTAGTGATCTCTGAATTTTTTTTTGAAATGCAAAAATCAAGAAGAAAGATTTTTAGAATTGTATGAAACATGTTAAGTGCTTAAAGATAACTTTTAGGCCATGTGAGAGTTTCAGTTTTATGTTCTTGTTGATAGCATATTTTACAAAGTATCATAAGGCATTCTTTTCTATTTTATAAGCTCTTTCCCTGTGAGATAAAATTTCTCTAAGCCAGATTTTTAATAATATTCCTTGAAATTTTTTAAAAAGATGTAAACCAAACCAATTAAGTGTCTTCTTATTCTGCGCTCAATGAAGATTTGTGTACATACATTTAGGAATGATTTACACATAGTTCTTAAAGTGATCGTTTGTTTCAGGTGATTGTATGATATATATATATAATATATTACATATATATGTGTATATATTTTTTATATATATATTTGTGTTGTTTTGTAATACACTTGACCAGGGGTGATATTGCTGTCAAAAAACAAGAAATCATGCATCCTGATACAAACTTGAAGCATTGTCTGCTGCTGTATTTTGTAATCAGGTGTCTTAGAAATGGGCAAAGTGATTTTAAATAGTTATGTCTGGGAAATGAGAGAGATAAAGAGGGGGAGATTGGTTGGCAAGGAGAAGATGTTCATATATAAAGAAAGTGTTTAGGAAATAAGAAGTAGATGACATTGGATCTGGATACAACCTCAGTACAGTGTTCCAGATAGCTAGTACTTACTAATGGGAGTTGAAAAGTATTTGGCTTAGATGTTGGGTCTCTGAAACTGAGAACTGTCATTTGTTGACATATTCCCTTTCTTCATGCTACAATAAAAATGTAGATGCATACACCCTTTATTACTCAGTAAACTGAATTCATGGTGGAGAGTATGTTGTACTGAGTGTCTCAGAGTTATTGAGAGAAGATGGTCTCCATAAGCTCATAATAGACACATGGTGTCTCAAATTTTAGGAAGCAGTTAGTCATGTAGTGTGTTCCTGAAGCAAGATTTCTTGTCTTTTGTTTTTGTTTATCCTCTATCACATATTTATTTCAGGTTAAAAACCCGGGGAATGTAATCTTTGCCTTTTATACATTCTTGGAGAAGAACTGATGCCTTGTTTAAGAGATAGTCCATTTTCTTATTCTGTAGGATTTAACATGTGCTCTCACCAAAGGGCATGTTGCTAAAGAGTATTTTTTAAATTGCCCAATTTACATTAGTACGCCAGGGGCCTTGTTACCAAGCACTAACAATGTGGTTTTTCTCAGCTGGTATATTGAAATGCCATGTTTTCATAGCCCCCCCCCCACTGATTTGATTTGAAATTGATTTTAAATTTGTACTAAGTTTTTTTTATTTGATTTGATTGATTTTAAATTAGCAGTGGCTTGAAAGTAAACTTGGGTTACTAAATTCCTAACTTATTTGCTCCAGTCCAGTTATGCAAATATTTTCCTATATAAGAGGCATTGAGCTTTTTCCAAGTGAATTTTTTTGTGTGTATATTATATTCGTGAAACTCAATTTATAGTATTCCTGTATTCAAGTTCAAGCTAAAAAATTAAATAATTTCAGATGTGCCCTTTTTTAAAAAAAAAACAATTTTGAAAAATTGAACTTAAGAATCAGGCTGAGGACGATTAATATTTTTTTGAAAGGATTTAGGTTAATCTTTTATATTATCTATTCCTATGAATTTAATGCATAGTATTTTTTCTAGTGAGTTTAATTGATGGTTCAGAGTTAACTTAGGCAAGTAAGTTCACCTCAGTGTTTTCATCTGTAAAAATGGGATGATGATATCTACATCATAGGGTAAACCAGATACTACACTTTACTAAAGCCACAACGGGCAGCATTTCTATTATAAGACTTCATAGGAATGTATTCATGATCCAGCTCAAACGCCACCTCCTCAGCAAAGTCCGTCCAGTTCTTCCTCAGAGTGATTTTACTCTCTTTCTCTGGGTTCCCCTAACACTTAGACAAATTCTCATCTGCAAGAACCAGGCATATGTTTTGTTTCTATTTTTGTTCTTTCACCTTACCACCTTTTTTCTCCCCCTTTCTCATCTTTCCTCCCTCTTCTAAAAAGCGAAACTAGCATGGTACCTGGCACTTGGCAGAGAATGCTAGTATCTGTCACATCTAAACAAATGGCAGAATGGATCTTTGAAAAGTCTGTTCTTTATGTTTCAGAAAATTGAGCACATCCATTTTTGTCCAGTGCTTTTTTTGTATGAATACAAGCAACATCAGCCAACTTCTTTTTCTGAAGTAGCAACAGCATCTGCTATTTGTGCAAGACACTTTAAGGCACAAAGGTTAAAGGCAGACAAAAAATAATCATGAGTGAAATTGTGCTCATTTCTCCTTCTTTATATTTGGCATTATTGTAGAAATATATAACCTACACAAAATTGTAAGTTGCTTACTATTTTCTGCAAGCACATTTGGATCTCTGAGTAAATTGATGTTTTTAGTTGTTTAGATTGTTTTGGGGAAGGCTACATTAGTCTTGACCCTCTAGTATGTAGTTTTCCTTGTCCTTAGTTATCATTATTGTATAGATGCATTTAACCAGACCTTTAAACATACTGTTTTTGTATATTGCATCCTTCTGTAATGGAGATTGATCTGTAGTAAGAAGATGATACTCATGGCATTTATTTTTTAAATTGCATTTTTCCTTCCTATTGAGAATTGCTTGGAATTCTAAAATATTTTTTTTAATTTAGGTAGATCATATGGCAGAAGACAGTCATTTATTTTTGTTGATTTGGCTTCCTATATGAATCTAATATATAAAGTTATTTGATTTCCCATAAAACTCCCAATAAGCATTTTTAAAGCACAATTTTTCTCGACTTTCTTCTCAAAAATAGCTGATTTTAATATGTGACTGAAAGTAGGCAGTCAAAAGAGAAAATGGGATTTATTGCTTTTTATATAAACCTAAGGAACCCTAGGTTTAAACCTTAAATTTGGGTAACAGCTTAGATTTAATTTCTTCTGTAGCTTGGATGTAGTTAATAGGACTTTGAACTCATCATTTGTACATAGCCCTGTTGGTCTCTTCTCTTCCCCAACACACATTTTTTTGTTTCATATGTGTGTTTGTTATTTGTTTTTTATCTTTTTTTCTATTTTCTCTTTATTTGATTGACTTTTGAAACCCAGGTAGGTAGGGTAAGGCTGTTTACTCCACTGTCTATCAGACACTTTCCCACATAATAGCCACCAGCCACATGCGGTTATTCAGCATCTGAAAATGGGATTGGTCTGAATTCAGATTGCTGTAAATGTAAAGTACACACGGCATTTCAAAGACTTAGTAGAAAAGAATAAAATAGTTTTATTAATAATTTTTATGTTAATTACATGTTAAAAGTAGAATATTTTATATTATATATTGCCTTATATATTGTTCCCAGTTTATTGGAGTTCCCCAGTGGGGAAAAGAGGAGAGAGTTGCTGACAGTTAAGCCTTTCAGTGAGACAGTGAGGGTATTGCTGCTCTCCTTCCTGAACTCTGATGTGTCCTAATAAACCTTACAAAGAGCAATAGTAGAGTATTGAGCTGAGGTTTGTTCCTGGCTTTGCACTTACTGCCTCATGGCTAGAAGATTTAAAATACAAACCAGTATCTTTATATTACATGTTTTTCTTTAACTTCTGTCACTATTAAATTCCATTATATTTACATTATGGCAGTGGCTTTGGCTTATTTATAGTCAAATATATGAAGGGGCAAGGCAAGTAACAAACAAACGAATCCATCCTATCTTAAACAACGTGAAATGATATATGTCCTGTGCAACAGGTATATGTCATCTCTGGAGGGTAAACCTTATTCCTGTTCAGCTGATTATTGCCTTGTTAGGAGTTCATGTTGCCAGATCTTTCAGGTTTTTAAGAGGAGCCACAAATCTGGATTTTTAAGAATTTGAAATCTCCCACTTTTAAAATACTGACAAATATTATAAGATGTAAAAATATTTATGCAGTCAAACTAAATATAACTGTGGTTTGAATGGTACTGCTTTAGAACTTTGGACTTAAGGAGATACTGCTTGGAAATAAATAAAGGTTTTAGGTACTTTAGATGACCTAATTAAAGTATACCAGTTAAGAAAAGAGGCTTACAGTCACCTGCTGATGAATGGTTTTTAAATTTCACACCTTTTAGAGAATATTAATCTCAAAATAATGGATAATTGAGAAATAGTATGTTTCTCTGTATTTTTTGAGTATACTTTTCTAGTATAGTTTTATTTTCTGTAGGGATGTTTTTCTGCTCCTTATTCTCTTATTTATTTTTCTGTTGCTTGTTATAATGTAAATTTAGTTTTCCTCAACATTTAGAAGAAGGCTGTATCAGGTTGCTCTTTTAACCTTACAGAGCTCCCTTTTCTGGTGTGTGTGTGTGTGTGTGTGTGTGTGTGTGTGTGTGTGTGTGTGTGTGTGTGTGTGTGTGTGTGTATACTGTTCAGGAATATGGTAGCTTGCTTCCTGGCTCTGCTCCTCTCCCCCCACTTTTATCTGGGCTTCCTTTTTCCTTTATCTCTGTGGTCCCTCTCCTGCTCAGTCTTGACCCCACTCCCAGCAGTTTCTCCTTAGTGTGGCCTCTGTCCTTCAGTGGAACTTTGGAGCAGTTGTTTGGAGAGTTCATAAGGGCTAGATTTCTGCAGCCCCAGGAGAGGCCTAGAGGTAGTCCTCCCTTGCACTCACCAAGTTGAAGTTGAAGCATTTGAGTCCCTGTTTTTTTTGCTCGTCAGCGGGAGTCTGCTCTTAGCAGTTGGAGGCCAATTTCATATTCTCATTATGTGGTCCCTCCATACGTAGTTTACAACATGGCTGTTTCCGCTCTCAGGTCAGCAGGAAGATCTCTCAGAAACTTCATCCCCTTTCAGTAACCTACCCAGATTAGGCTAGGTCCACCCAGAATAATCTTCCTTTTGATTAACTCAAACTCGAATGAGTAGGAAACTTATTTACATCTACAAAATATTTTCTGCCGTATCATATGACATAATCATGCAAGTGATATCTTGATATATGTAGGTCTTTCCCAATTTAAGAGGTGTGGATTATACTGGGTATATACACCAGGGGGCTGAATTCTTGGAGGTCATTTTAGAATTCTGTCTACCATAATTTTTATTCTATTTTTAATTGCTCTAAAAGGTAGCATCACCTAAAGCAAAAATAGTAATGATATGTTGTATGTTTATGGCATATAGAAAAAATCAATCTGTATTACTATTGTCATTATATATATACATACATATTTAATATATAGTATCAGTACATACATATTCTACACACACACACACACACACACACACACACACACACACACACACACACTAGAGTAACCTAAACCCTTCCCAATTTCAGCTGCTATCTCAAATTGGCCCACAGCACTTTCCAGTGAATACCCGATGGCTGTTTGGGATTCTCCAGTTTTCAGATCTCTTACATGCTTCTCTCTGCTTCCTTCTACACTGATACTGATAATATGCAGGTCTTGAGGCTATTGATGATTCATGGAGAATACTTTTCCACAAAGTTATGTTGTGAATGTTTCCCTTGGGTTTGGGATCTGCTGTCCATTTGCTCCATCTGTTGTTTTTTTTTTTTTTTTTTGCGGTACGCGGGCCTCTCGTTGTTGTGGCCTCTCCCGTTGCAGAGCACAGGCTCTGGACGCGCAGGCTCAGCGGCCATGGCACACGGGCCCAACCGCTCCGCGGCATGTGGGATCTTCCCAGACTGGGGCACGAACCTGTGTCCCCTGCATCGACAGACGGACTCTCAACCACTGCGCCACCAGGGAAGCCCAACTCCATCTGTTTTTATGTGAGGAATTAGGAAGGTTCAAAAACTGCTGCAAATGCTGCTGTCCTCCCAGAAAATGTGAACCTAATGTGTTGGGGTGGTGGCAAGAAGTCAGATGGTTAACTGTGTTTGAATAGGTTTACGAATTATATTTAAGAACAATAGTCATATTCTTTTTATAAAAGTTGAGAGAAGGCTAAACAGTCATTTGCTGCTGCTTTTAAAAGAAGCCTTTACCAGAAAAAAATTGTAGAAAACTTGGAAAAAACAAAAATAAAGGTGACCTAGCTCATGGTGTTGGAAGTTGTTATGTTTCTGGCAGTGTATAAAGTCCATTCCCAACCACAGACACAGTATATGAGCTAGAATAGGTTATGTCTCTACCCTTTTGTAGCTCTCTTCCACATTTTGTGCCCAAATTGGGTCTTATATAACATTGAGGAATAACATGCATTACTGTTCACTGTTCAGACTTGGTTTTAACCGAGAAATTTACTGAATAGTGCTTGTCCTTATTCCCTAGATAAAGATAAAATAACATATGAAATTTATTCAGATGAGCTCCAAGGAGTAATCAATATTTACTAAGGGCCAGTCCTTCACAGACAGGCAATGCAGTTTTGAAATGCATATCAACTTCAAGTTCCTTAATCTACAAGAAAAGACTCAACACTCTCTTTAAACTTAAAGAATAATGTGTATGCTCACTGTTTTAGATGGGTTTACAATACTACAGTGTTCTAAAATTTTGGAACATAACTTTTATTATAAAAAGTTCAGAGCTTCCCTGGTGACACAGTATTTGAGAGTCCGCCTGCCGATGCAGGGGACGCAGGTTCGTGCCCCGGTCTGGGAAGATCCCACATGCCACGGAGCGGCTGGGCCCATGAGCCATGGCTGCTGAGCGTGAGCATCCGGAGCCTGTGCTCCGCAACGGGAGAGGCCACAACAGTGAGAGGCCCACGTACTGCAAGAAAAAAAAAAAAAGTTCAGTTCTCTGCCACACAGAATTTCAGCCATATTGTTGTTATGTAGATTGTTGTTATAAAGATTACAAAGAGATGATAAAGTTGTATGCTAATTCTAAGTATAGCTATTATGTTTAAAAGCTATTATGTTAAATTATTTTGTATGTAAAAATATGTTTATATGTATTTTTTTCTCTACTTCTCTTTTAAGTTCTCAACCAATTTCCTCTCCAGTCATCCTTCAGTTTGGTCATGCAGAGACCCTTCTTCCACTGCTTTCTCTCATGGGCTACTTCAAAGACAAGGAGCCCCTAACAGCTTACAATTACAAGGAGCAAATGCATCGGAAGTTCCGAAGTGGTCACATTGTACCCTATGCCTCAAACCTAATATTTGTGCTTTACCATTGTAAAAATGCTAAGACTCCTAAGGAAGAATTCCAAGTGCAGATGTTACTGAATGAAAAGGTGTTACCATTGGCTCACTCACAAGAAACTGTTTCTTTGTATGAAGATCTGAAGAACCACTACAAGGACATCCTTCAGAGTTGTCACACCAGTGAAGAATGTGAACTACCAAAGGTGAACACATCTGATGAGCTATGAGTAACTGGAAAACATTTTTAATTCATCAGAAATCTCCAGGGAGTGATCCCATGCTTGGAATAGGTGGGCAGTCCCTGGCTACAGCAAGCTTTAACATTACTTGGGTATTTCTGTCTTTTCAAAGAAAAACGTTTCTTTTTGAGGCTGGACATGGATGTGTAAGAAATGATTCTTCACTGGAGCAGCTCTCTTAAAGGAAAAAGATTTATTCAAAAAGATAAGTGGCACTACAAACATTTACAGAAGTTAAATATTTATGTAAGAAAACTCACACTAAGATAGAATGTGATTTCAGGATGATACTTGCAAGTTGGAGTAACAAAATATTATGTCAGTTGGACAGTCCATAACTTGATTGGACTAAGTCTAGGAACTTTGCCAGTTGTGCTGCAGTTCTTTCTCTTTTCCTCAGGTAGCACAGTTCTGGTATCATCTTTCTTAATCAGAACTATTATGATTCACTGGGAGTATCGCTTTGAAAGAAAGCTAACATCTCTCTAGTTGAGAATTCGAAACGATATTAATAAACAGAGTCTGATTTAAAAGAACACCTTCACTGAAGGAAGACAAAAATATAATAAATATCTTTGTTAATAGTATTTATAAAGTATTTGAACACTGTTTCAATAATTCCTTTTAACCTCCTAGTAAGTCTTGCAAAGCCATTCTTTAATTATTATCATTCCTGTTTCACATATGTAACAGTGGAAGAACAAAGAGGACCATTAGCAACAAGACAGAAGAATAGAATCAAAGTTTCTTAAATCCATTGCTTAGCATTTTTTTAAAAATTTTGTCATTTTTGCTTGTATTTTTATATTTTACTATTATGTGAAATATATCTTTTGATGGTTTAGTTTCCTTTTTGTTCATTTCTGTAAAGAAAGACTTCCTACTGGTGGGCTTAGTTTCACAGATATGAACCCATTTCAAAGAAATGGTTCGGAGTTCTGTCAAATGCCAGGAAAATGTTTGCTATAATAATAAACAGAATTCCTGTGACTTTACTACCAGGTCTTTTCTGCTCTCCGTATTGATACACAATCAGTAACTGATGGTAACAGGCTAGCATTTCAAGCAGCTTTGACTAAATCAGGCAATATAAGGAAAGTTTTTTCTAATAGAAGTTTCCTCAGATTTTCACTTATTAGAGAAAAATTGAAATCTGTTTTATTAAAAATCTAAATAAAAAGTGATACAACTATATATTGAAGGTATAAAAGAAGATGCATAGATCATTGGTCTGTAATCATTGATCTTCAAATGAATGATATTCATAAAATAGATGATTAGCTGATAAATACTACTGATGCATCAATACACTGCTGACTGTTCCTGCAAAGGTCTGGTATTAATCTTTTTCTTTTTTTTAATTTGTAATTAGGCAGACAAGAAGAGAACAGTGTAATGAGCACTCATACCCATCATACTGTTTTATCAAAATTAACATTATATCATTCGGTTTAGATCCAAATAAGAAGAATTGAGGACTTTTGTATGCCTCCCTGGTGCTTTTGCCCTCACTTGCTGCCTAGAGGTAGCCACCAACATGAAGTTCAGTATTTACCACTCCATTGCATGCTTGACTCTGAAAACTTGTAGTATTGTTGTGGGAATTTAAAATTTTCTGTAAATGGACTTATACTGTGCGTATCATTCTTGAATAATTGATTTCTTTTAATTGCTATATTTGTTTTTCAAGACTTCTTGATCCTGATCACTTGTCTTAGATTAACACCATCAGTTCATCAATACCTGTTGTGTACTTTTTATGTACAAACACTAGACTAAGTCTATGGGCATGTTAAAGTGGAATGAACCTAGTTTTTCTTTCAAGGGGGTTATCTTAAAAGACCTTAAAATAAATTTACTTGATGTCTGGAACATTAAATAATTTGATTCATAAACTTTTCATAGACTATTAAAGTTTTATAGGAATTGTTTAATTTATTGTTAAATAGAACTATATAGTTATCGTTGTAGTCCTTGGTATGTAAAATATTTCAGGATAGAGGGTAAGTGTGGTCCATTTTCCCTAATGTTACAGAGGTTGTGACATTACTCTGGTGCTATTATTCTCACTTAGGAAATGCCTGAAACTGAAGAATCTCATGATAAAAGCAAAAGGTCTTTTCTAGGATAGGATGTATAAAAAGTTGAACGTTGAATAATAATCTTTGGCCAACAAGAGTTCATTCATGATAGGTGACCAAATTATTCAGTCAAGCCAAAATTTAATCGCTATCGGTTCTGAGACTTTGGTCAGTTAGTAAATAGCCTGTGGACATTAGCCATTTTTCTGTCTAGTCTACAACTTGATGTGTGCAGTGCATTGTATTTACTGTTTTTTATAGTCATTTTATCATTTTGAAGTTTTTTTTCTCCGACACATAATCATGCACTTGAAACTCTTTTTTTATATAATCTTGATCTCAAAAGGAGCTTCGTTTTTTTTAGGCAAAATTAACTTTTATGATAGCTTTGAGTGCTTTCCTTTTATAAACTTCAGAATTGATGCACGCCCTTAAACATTTGGGAGTTACATACAACCAAACCAGAATCTATAAGTGTCAATTTTTGGAATATATTTCTCTAAGGTGGTATTTCATATAATTCATTAATGATCCTTGGAATTTGGACTGTGTTCTGCCAAATGTAAGCTGAAAATAAATATTTGCATTACAGTGTAATTTGCCTGTATCTAGCTCTTCTCCTTAACTTACCCAATCACTTAATTCTCATAGAATCACAGGTCACTGAATTCTCTCCTAACTATTCTTTTTCTCTCACTCAAGCATTTTCTTCCACTCAACCTATCAGCCCAGTCTACCCTTAAGCACCTTCACATCAATCTGTTAAGCTATTTTTTAATTGGGGTCTGTGTGTGTGTGTGTGTGTGTGTGTGTGTGTGTGTGTGTGTGAGAGAGAGAGAGAGAGAGAGGAGAGAGGAGAGAGAGAGAGAAAGGGAGAGAGACAGTATTTTTGAGAAAATTCCACAGCAAGAAAAAAGATGTCATATTCTTCTAGTTAAAAAATTTGTAGTTTGAGCTTCATACCTTGCAACCTGAGAGGAAGTTAATTTCTAAAACTTTAACTATTTTATCATTACTGGAATAATACATTTTACGATAGAAGGATTCTTAAATTTATTACTTCTAAAACCAGTCTCAGTTCAACATCTTCCATGTACTATATTCCCAGATTTTAAACCATTATTTAGACCCAAGCAGTTTATGTTCATACTTTTGTTTGTGTTACTGGGAGAACAAATAATTGTTCATTAGAATGATAGCCTTCCAAATTGAATAATACTCCTAGTATAATAAGAATGTTTCATTAGAATATTTATCTTACATTATTTATGAAATAGCTAATATGAAAGATTAAGTTGGGATTTATTGATTCTCTCAGCAGTTTTCATTAGAGTTCATTCCACTAACCTTGGGGTTCTGATTGTCTCTTGACCAAATGTTAACAATGTGGGTGCTTTTTGGAAACTTTTTCAATAAATATTCTCATTCTGGAAGAAAATCCAATTTTTTTTTTTTTTTTTTTTTTAGAAAATCCAATTTTGATGTAAAATATGTACTTGTGAACCATATCTATGATAGAGAGAGAGAGAGGTGGAGTCCTTGGGACAATGACTCGTCAGAAGACCAGGACATGACTAAAACACAGGCCACTACGGAACTGGGAAATAATTGAGATGAGATCTGAATGAGCCAAAACAAAAAACAAGCGGGAATATTCCTCTACTGAATTAGTAGAATTAACCAGCAGATTTAAACAAAATTGTAGGGAAGGAGTTGCAGCCTTAGTGTTCTGTTTACAGGGTACTTAGGGAGGTGGTATTAAATGGCTCAGAACTGATATGTGAGATTTTCCTACATATCTAGTACTAAGTTATTTTCCTGAACCTTGGTTGGGGTATCAGGGGATGGGGAGGGTGGAGTCGGTCAGAAGTGCGCTTCCTTGCCCTTTCAGAGATCTCCTGATTCTGTTCCTGCCCCCATTTTCATCTGGGCCTTCTCTTTCCTGTACCCTTTTTGTCTCTATCATGTTTAATATGGATTTTTATTCCCAGGAGATATTTCTCAAAGTTATGTTCCAGAAGGGAGCTTCAGCTGGTGAGTTTTGAGAGTTCATAGGGCCCCTCTGCTCAAGTCCTCTCAGAGCTTAAGGTAGTAATTCCTTGCACAACAGCAGTTAGCCCTCTAAACTTCCAGTGAGTACCTATAGTGACTTGGGAGTTCCCTCATTCCATCAGCTACTCTACTGCTTCCCTCTGCTTCTTCCCAGTAAGATGGTGCTTATTGGTATGGGCCTTGTAGCAACTGGTGGTTTGTCTTCCACCCTCTCAGTTTGGGAAATTCTTAGGGATGCTTCATCAACTTGTGTTGCAGATACAGTCTATGGGTTTTTGTTTTTTAACTTTTGTTGCTCTTTTTTTAGGTGATGGGAGGTGATGGGAAAAGTTAAAAAATCATGCCATCACTGTCATCTTCTCAGATTCTCCTTTCTAAGTCTTTTAGAGGATCACCATTCATATATCTTCACTAATAAAGGTCCTGTTCAAATAATTTGCCCACTTCTTAAAAATTTACTTATTTATTTATTTTTGGCTTATTGGGTCTTTGTTGCTGCACGCAGGCTTTCTCTAGTTGTGGCCATAGGGTCCACATATGTTCAGTTTTGGTAGTTACGGCTAAACAATTTTCTGAAGAAGTTGAACCAATCTATACTCCCAAAAATGGTATGTGAAAGTGCCATATGGCTGACCTTCTACCAATAGTTGGTATTATCCATCTTTTTCATTTTAGCTACTTTTGTAGTGTGTTGAGTTATCTCATTGTGGTTTTAATTCGCATTTCTTTATGGTTAATGAAATTAAGCATTTTCAAATGACCATTACATAACTTCTTTTGTGAAGTGCCTGTTCTAGTCTTTTACCCATTTTCGTATTGGTTTGCCTGCCTTTTTTCTTGTACTGATTTGTAGGCTCTAGTAGCTTTAAATCTTTTTCTTTATCCTTGATATTCTGAAATGTAAGTGTGGGATTGTCTTTGTTTAGTATGAGAAGGTAGACCTGAAAACTAATGGTTTTTTCCAGATCTGGAAACTTCTCAGTTTTTCTTTCTTTAAACATATTTCTTTGCCATTTTTCCATTCTCCTCTTCTGGAACCCCTGTTAGATGTATATTGGATCCTTTCAATCTGTTCACCTGTAAATTGATCCTTCAGGGCTCTTCACAGCTTTTCTATATATTTTTCAACCTTTGTCTCTCAATGCTTCTTTCTAATTTTCCTTACTGTTTTCATCTAGTCTAGAGTTTATCCAATCTGGTGAGGTTTTTTTTGTTTGTTTGTTTAATTTTATTACTACTTTTTAAAAACTTCATGACTACTTAAAAATAATTTCCAATACTTCTAATTGGTTCTTTTTCATATTTACCTGTCTTATTTCTTTTTGTTTTATCTTTTGTTCTTTTAAAATGAAAGTTAATCTTCAGTTTATCTCTTTGGCCATTCTAAACATTTATTTTAGAGTTTTGCCATTCTGTAACATAAAATTAATTTTTTCAGGGATGAATTCATGTTCTCATTGTTGATTTTATTGTTTGTTTTTCTTTTTTAGCGTGAGATTTCTTTTTGTTTGAAATGTCTTCGGCATACTTGTTTACCAAAGAAGTTGTTTATTTATGTCTTCTTTTTCTCCTTTTCCTCTTTCTCCTTTTTTCAATCTTTCTGTCCTTACCTCTGTTTAATGGTTCTGCAGTGGCTGCAGTCTGAATACCTAGCCCCAAACCATGTCTCATAATGATATTTGGGGGTCTCCTGTATCACCAAGCCGTTCCTAGGCATAAGCATTGTCTTCCTGCAGTGTATATAGAACATGTATTTTTATCAGTAGTTGTTATTTTACATCAGGAATCTTGCTGACAAAAAATCTTGCTGATTCCTGAGGCCATTGCCCCCTGTTCCCTGGCCTGCCAAGGCCTACTGCTTTCTCTTAGGCCATGTCTCCTGGAAGTGGCTGTACAGCAGTTTTTTTCATCCTTTGAAATCCCTTGTTTCAACCAGTAAATCATTAATTTCCTATCTCATTTGGAACATATTTAATCCCCATTAAATTTCAGAAGTTAGAGGCCCAGCCGTGTCTGCCCGCTTCCTGGCCAGGAGCATCAGCCCCTCTCACTGCTTCATGTTACTCTCCTGTTTCTGGTTCATGGAATATGTAGTATTTTTATGAGGCCCCTCATATCTTTTCTTTATTTTGATTTTTGTCTTTATTACTATTTGAGCAGAAGACGTTTGTCAAAGTGCGGACTTACTGAGTCATTTTGACCAGAAATCCAGTTATATACATATTTTTAATATTGGTAGCTACTTCCTGGGAATTCCCTGGTGGTCCAGGGGTTAGGAGTCCACGTTCTCACTGTTGAGGGCCCTGGTTCGATCCCTGGTTGGGGAACTAAAATCCCACAAGCTGTGCGGTGCAGCCAAAAAAAAAAAAATATATATATATATATATGTATATATATTGAACAATTATATATATATAGAAAGTACATATATATTGGACAATTATTGAACTTCTCTGAACCTCAGTTGATTCATATGTAAAACAAGGCTATTGGACCAAGGTCCTTAAAGTCCATTCCAATTCTAAATTCTGTTGTTTATGTAACCTACAACCTATGATTTGTGTCTGTGTTCAGTCAGCTAATTTGTAGTGTAGGACACTTGAAATTCACATTTTCTGCTTTCTGACTCAGCAGCTGTTTCTGCCATACCTCACAGCTATCCTCATTGTAAACACAGCAATCAAGAAATCAAATCCATAGCATGCCACACCCACCCAGTCCAGTCTTCTAACTAGAAAGTTGGGGATTTCTCCAGTTTTTCTTATACTGCTTTCTGGAATTCCAAACAGAAGATCTGATAAGGTTCAGAAGTTGAATCTGTGTGATACAAAAGTTGATTCTTTTTTTTTTTTTGGCCGTGCCGCTTGTCTTGCAGGATCTTAGTTCCCCTTAGTTACCTGACCAAGGATTGAACCCAGGCCCCAGCAGTGAAAGAACCCAGTCATAACCACTGGACCGAGAGGAAATTACCCGGAGCTGATTCTTATGCAAAGAGCAAAGGGCAACAGTTGAGAAAGAAGCTTTTTTGCATAGTTATTATAATCTCAGAAAACTGGGATGTCATCAGTGTAAGCGACATGCCTGATGCACAACTGGAAGAGAAAACGATCAGGGGGTAGTTCTTAGATCGTGAAAACAGTTACAATGACCACATCATCAAGGAAGTAGGGCCTGGCCAAAAAAAAAAAAATTACCTGTTGCTTTTTATTTACTAACTAACCCAACTAAAGAGATGGTTTTTAAAAAGCCACAAAACCTGAAACTTTCACGAAACTGATAACATTTTTTTAGCCAATTAAAGAAATTCAGGCTCCTGTTCTGATATGCTAACAGCTAGTTTATAGAGTAATTTACAACACAAGTCTCTGGACTATAGGAAGGCTCTATTGTGTTTGAGAACAAAACAAAAGCACTAGACTGAAGTACAGTCTTGTGGTCTAGTGTTATCTCTGCAACTCACTAGCTATGTGACTTGACGAGGGTCACTTACCTTCTTCACATCTCACCTTTTTATTCACATCTGGAAAATGAAGAGAGTTCCAAAGAGAGTATGTTAGTGATAGAACAAGCAAGAAAACACTTAGATCATGAGGTCTGGAGAGTTTTTTTTTCCCCTCTTTGAATTCTATTCTTTGTTTTTAAACACAAAGTGTCCTAGTTGGTTGAATTAGTTCAATTTCAAACCTCCAAAGTTAAAATATAAGCATGTTAATATAAGTTGATTTAATTTTTAAAGATGGCGGGGATAGGTGAGTAGGAAATTTAAGGAGCAGCTCAAAAAAATCAAGCCCTGTGATGATTTAGAGAAGTCTGTGCTGAGCTCTCCACTGAGTCTCCAGCTCCATTTGGGGACCTGCGTTGGCATAACTGACGGTTGGGATTGGCCTGGAAAGGAAGTTGTCTGGTGGAGCTGCTTTTTCTTGTCTCTAGAACTTGGCCTCACCTCAGCTCATGACACTTGAGTGGATTATTATTGCTCTAGGCTAGTCCTGTATGAACATCTTCTTGCTTATGATGTAATGCAGGCAAATCACTTCCCAAAGCAAACAAGTACAGGCTATCTACCTGAATCTCTTCTGGCTGGTGCAAGCCACTTTTTCCCCAATTGAGAGCAAAAGCTAATTAGCTAATTTTCTATTTGGGGCCAAATGACAGTCCAGTGACAGAAATGTGAGGTTCGTAGTAACTCGGAACTGAGGGAGAAGTAGTGAGGCTTTTGTGCCTTGAGTTAAAATCTAAAGATGCTTTGTGAGAGCAGAACCCGCTGGGGTCAGCAGGACTACCGCTTTTGACCCCAGTGCTGAAAAAAGTGAAACTAGGAAAAACAACCAAAAACATCGCCTCTCTTGATATCCTCTGTTATCTGCCAGCTCTGGAAGCTTAAACCTGTCTTCTCCTCCCTCTCCTCCCCTCTTTCCTACCCTGCCCTCAGGATGCATGAGGGTGGAGGGCAAAGCCATTAACATGAGGGGAAGGAGTTAAGTGCTGAGAAAGAAGAGGGCAGATTTGAGGTGCCCGGGGTCTAGGGCTTGAATCCTCTTTGTGGTTGTCATTGACTTCTAAACTGGGGTGGATCGGTTTTAGCATCTGGAACAAGTGCCCAGCACATAAGAGCGGTTCAACAAAGTAATTGTTGAATGAACTGAACAAGTTAAGTTCTGAGCCAGGTGTGCTTGTTGCTCTTGGCTCTTTCTTCTGACTTTTTCTCTCCCTCTGATGGGCTTACCTAGGCCAGGTGTCCTGGGGCTGCAGTGTATATAGAACATGTATTTTCATCAGTAGTTGTTATTTTACATCAGGAATCTTGCTGACAAAAAAACAATGCTCGTTGCAATAAAACTATCACCTTGAAATATCACCATACATAATTCAAACATTCCTGATAATTGGCTCTTAGCATGTAAAGTACTTAAACAAATCATATAGTCAACTATTAGGCAAATAATTTAATGATAGAACACGAGAATTTCTTTAAACAGTATTTCAAGTTACTCTATTTTTGTCTGGAGTACAGACCTGAAATGGTACAAATTGTACTCAAATACTGAACTACGAATTAATCGGATAGAATGACACATAAAAAAAAATTCTGACTTAAGTTTCCATTCGTTACTCCAACCTGCTGAGAAAGCCTGGACCAGGTGAGCGCTAGGTGAGGAACGCATGATCTCTTCAATGTGTTGCTTCTTTGCTGACTTGCTAGTTGTTCCCAAATCCCCTTTTGCATGCTGTTAAAGCAGTCAGATCCAGAGGAACTTGGGTATGGGCTTTGGGAGGAAAGGGCTGCGGGAGCTCCTTTGCTCTTAGGCCCTAGGCCTGCCTCTAGCCATGTGAAAGGGATCCTCCCCAAGGGCCAGCTCAGCTTACTCTATAGTCTGCATGGGGGTTTAGGCCAAAGTCTTATAACATGCATTTTCCTGGCCTGTCTTTTGTGCATTTTGTTTGTTTGTTTGTTTCCTTCAAGAACCTAAGGGGGGAAGGAGGCCAAGGGGAAAGAGGGGGAAGAAGAGAGGCATTTCAAATCCTGAGTCCCTGCCATCCCTTCCTCTGTTTGTAATCTCTGCTCCTTTTAAGTATGATTTACGTTATTCATGGAAATCAGTCTAGAGGAAGCTGTGGTCAGAAGCTGAAACGTTGTCCACCTGCGTGCCAATGTACTGTTCCATTGATTTCAGTCATTCTGACAGGCAAGAAAGGACTAACAGATTGTGTGCTTACCGTGCTAGGCCTTGAACTAAGTCACTCACCTGTAGTCTCACTGACCCTCACAAGAATCTATGAGCTAGATAACTGTTATCATTTCTCTTTCATAGATGAAAAAAACGAGGCTCAGAGCGAAGTACCTTGTCCAAGGTCAGGACATGCTAGGTGTGGGAGACAAATTCCAGCAGTCTGACTCTGCAGCCAGTGTTCTTACCTATTATATGTGTCTCCCTCCTCCACCACACATACTGAGGACAGCCGACAGCGTGCTCACGCTGGCCCAGACTAGGGAGAGTTCGCTTCTCGTTCTCAAGATGCTGCCTGCACTGCATGGCTGGTTTCTGGGACTCCACCATTAGACAGACTTCCTTGTGACTTAAAGCTTTGTCTGACACACGAAGTGACACGCCAAACTGCATCAGTCATTTCCTCAGCATGAAAGAATAAATTAGATGTTTTCCTCAGTGGATTGTTTATATCTTTGTGCTTCTGCCAAAGAAGAGTTGCCATTTGAGTCTAGTCATTATTTGTCTTAATAGAAATTATCTAAATTTGAATTTGTCCATCATTCCTAAAACACTTACTGACTAGTATAAATAGCTACCTTTTATAGCACTTACATATCATTTTGGAAAGGGCATCAACCCATCGTTATTCTTATCTGGAATATTTCGGCAAAAGAGCTAAAGGACCTGGATGTGGTCAGATGACTCAGAACCAGAGGGAATGGGTATATTTCTGTTCTCAATGAAGTTGTGCTTTGTTGGCACTAAATATGAGTATCAGTTCGCGATGATGAGCAGGTCAGCCAAGGGACAAGAGTACTGTATTTCTTTTCAGTAATCTAATTGGGTGCCTTTGGAAGTCACCGAGTCTGTCCACAAAGGAGGAATGACATAAAGAAACCCTGTATTCACCACAATTATAATTCATTTTTAAATGACTTTTTAAAAAATCTCTGGAATATATTCAAGGAAATATTTTAAGGAATAACGAAAGTCCTTATATGCCAAGCACATGTATCTTTAGCATATAAAATGACTTCATTTTTCACGCAAAATTGGCTTTTTAAAATGACTGGTTTGAACTTTGCCGAGCTAGAAAGGTGAGGCTAAACTTTGCTTTACTCCTCCCTCCTGCCACTGCAGATATTTGTGAATGTTAACTAAACCTGATTCATTCTCAGACGTTCCATTCAAGGTAATTGTGCAGCGATACAACTTAAAACTATGTCAAAGGCTACAGCAAGATAGGATCATTTAGAAAAAGTGTAACTGTTAGGGTAGTTCTCAAGTTAAATAGTAACGGTTTTCTTGTCCATGTCTAGATAGGTTAGTTTCTTTATTATTATTACATTAATGCTTTATTTATTTTTGCTGTTGTTGCAAAAATACCCTTAGAAAACTAAGATATTAAAGTCTTGAAAAATGGTTAATGGACACGTCTAATTACTGTATTTCATAAGATTTTTAAAATGCGGAAATCTAGTAGACACATTTTGTATTGTGAATATATATTTAGCTGATGAACTCTAACAGTTCAAATAGAATCATTTACAGCTTATTGAATAAATAAAAGTACCTCCATAAAGACTCACATGACATAGATAGGTTAGTTTCTAGTATCCATTTTCTGATGACGTTTTTCACAAACAGCCAGGAGATCCATTGTCTTCCAATCAGTAATCTCATACGTGTTTTAGCAGAGTTTATATAAATCGGATGCCCAGGATTTGGGCTTCAAATTTGGGCATTTACCGAGAATTTACTGAGGCTCCACTTTCATGCTAGGCACTGGGAAAATGACATGGTGCCCATCTCAGGAAACTCATGGCCTTCTGAGGGAGACAGACCCTTAAGAAGATCATTGCAGTGCACTGTACAAGTGCTGAGGAGACACATAGAATGATCAGCTCTTCCTGGGAGGATCAGAGAAGCTTCCTCCATGAGGTAACCTCTGAGCTGAGTCAGGAAGGCTGAGTAGCACTCACATGGCGAGAAGAGGCAGATGGGTGCCAAGTCTCAGCATGGTGAAGAGCTGTGTTTTGGGAACTGCAAAGGCATGTCCATTAATCTCACATTATAGAACTCTAGCTTGATTTAGCTCTGGACAAAACAGTTGTAACAATTACTGGTTTTCTTGAGAAAGGTGAAAACAGGGCCTTCGTATTTGAACATATCTAGCTTCAAATCCTGGTTCTACCATGTACCAGCTATAATCTTGAGGATATTACTGTCTCTGTCTGAGCATCAGTGTCTTTATTTGTAAAATTAGCATACTTACTTTGTGTATTTTTTAAAGGCTTATGAGAGACAGCACAGGTAAAGACCTATAACAAGTAGGATTGCCAGATCTGGCAAATAGTAATACAGGACACCTAGTTAAATTAGAATTTCATAAAGCAACAGATTTTTTTTGTCTAACTATGTTCCAAACATTGCATGGGGCACACTTACGCTAAATAATTATATGTTGTTTATCTGAAATTCACATTTAATGAGGCATCCTGTATTGTTTATCTAATAATAAACTCTAATAATAAGTGAACTGTAACTCAATAAGTTATTGGCATAATAGGTGTTTTTTATGCTGGGAAGCACTGACTTGGAGGAAACAGGAGGTTTGAAATAAAATGACAGACTCTACATAGTATATAGATGTGGATGCACATATGTGGAGCGGGGGGGAATAGTGGGCAAGGTGGAGGGTTTTGGTTAACATCGGGAAACCAAAAGCTTCTCCAGGATCGGCAAACATATTCTCTTAAGAAAAAAAAAAATTTAAGTTGGTTAACCACCACTACCACAACAAAATCAACAAATTCATGAAAACTGCTTCTTTAAAGGCCATGCCAACAGGATCTGAGTTTTGGCAATTTACAACTTCAGGCCTTTCAGCAGACTGGAATGGTAGAGATGTTGGCCTTTTTTCAAGGTATAAAGATAGCTTTGGGGCCCTTAATGTGTCAGACTCTACACTTTTTCTCTTCTCTCTCCTAATAGAACTGCCAGGTCTCAAAGTCCTTGGCTACTGGGCAGGTGGTGCACACTGGACCAGCTAAAAGGTCACAGAGTCTAGCACTTTACAGAGTACTTAGTTGATGTCAGGAACTGTGGGGGGAATTCAAAAAGGGGTAAGTCCCCTGCCCTCCAGGAGTCTGTAATTCTATTGTGTCTGGAAAAGAAAAGAAAATTGCAAAATTGAATTTCCTCCTGTAACATGTGTTCTGTGACAGCCAAGTGGGCTTTACCGGTGTATCCCCAGAGCTGAGGATGGTACCTGACAAACAGTAGAGGCCCCATAAACATTTGGTGAATAAATGAATCAGTGTGGGCTGGATTCACTAAAGAAGGTTTAATGGAGTAGTTTAGTCAGAAATGGGCCTTAGAGGAAGAAGGTCTGGCTGAGCAGAAAATCATTTGCACCATCACCGTAGCAGCTGCCATTTACTATGAACCCGGCACTGAGTGAAGGACTTTATGTGAATTCTGTTCAGATGTTTCCAATAGCCCTTAAAAGTTTAGGTCTGCATGGCCCCAAGCCCATTTTGCTTCTGCAGATCAGCTTGAATGTTACCTCTTCAGGGAGACTGTCTCTAACCATTGCTGTCCAAAAGCATTTCTTCCTATTACTCTCTATCTCAGCCCTCTGTCCTTTCAGAGCACTGGCGACACTTCATGTGAATCTATTCAGTATTTTTGGTATACCTTTCTATAGTCTCTGAGGACAGGGGCTATGTCTGTTTTATCACTGCTCTGTTCCTTGTGCCTGCCAGCCAATTCATTCCCTGGCACTTGGTAGACACCCAATAAATATTTATTGAACAAGTACATTTGCATAGAATCATCTCCTCAGTTTAAACAAACAAGCAAACACCTGCAAAAAACTAAGAACAAAAAACATAGCTGACAGGGACTCCAGAGTCTCCGGGTCCAAATGTCCAGGGATGGGCCAAGGCATCTATTTCTTTTCTTTCTCAAAAAAATTCTGTATGTGAATCTGATGCACAGCTAAAGATGAGCGCTCTAGTGAGGGGAGGACACTGTAAGAAAACGATATGAATTCATGTTAAAATCTGATGGATAAAATTTCCTCCATGCAATCTTTCAAATAAAGCTCCATAGAACTTTCTCTACTCTAAGAAACACGTTGGGCATTACCTTTGGCTCAATATAAACTTGTTTCATACCTAATCACATCCATCCTGTTCTCTCCAACTTTACAAGTGAGAAGATACCAGCATAAGCAACAAATACATTTAAATTAAAATGTATTTTCCATGATTCTTAAACATGAAAAGATGGTCAAGCTCATTCAAAATAAGAGACATGAAAATTATACTGATATCATTTTTCATGTATCGGATGGCAAAAATGCAAAAGTTTGACATTTTATTGGCAGGGCTACAGGGAGACAGCCATTCTGATACGTTGCCGGGAGAATGCAAAATAACCCAGTGAGGGAAGTTTGTCAATATCTGCAATACTATATATGCAAATACCCTTTGTCCCAGTCTAGGAATCTATCCCAAAGGCATACTGACAAAATATAATGACATACATTCAAGATTTTCATTACAACATTGTTTATCATAGCAAAAGAGAAGAAGTAGCACAAATGTCTGTCGGTAGGGGGTTGGTTGAATAAACTGTGGTACATACCTATGATGGTCTTTGCAGCCATGAAAAGAAAAATGGGTAAGCTGTGTACATACTGGTATGGAGTAATCCCCAGGGTATTTTTTTTAAGTGGAAAAAAGCACAGTGCAGCATGGTTTTTATAGTGTGATACTTTGTGTGTAAAACAGGAAGAGAAATAGGAATATCTGTAAGCATTTGTTTGTATTTTTTTTAAATGATGAAAGGATAACTCAAAAACTAATAAAGTAATTAGCTATGAGGAAAGGAAACTAGACTTTTCTAAATATACCCCATTTAAAATTTTTATTTGTGACTAGGTAAATGTTATAATTAAAAAACAAGATTAAGTCAGAAAGAAAAATACATGATCTCTAAAATTAAAAAACATACACAGACAAAAGAAAACCTAACTGGGTATCAAGGTGGTGACATATTTACTTTAAGAAGAATTATTTCACATTAATAATTTTCACAGTCTTTCACAATATTTTAGGAAATATTCCAAGGGCAAAAAGGACTTTAAAGAAACTTAAATTATATTCAGTAGCCTTATTGTTAGTGGTTTTATTGGTTTCTCTAAAACACACATATTTAATAACTCTGTCTACTGAGGCCTAAGAATAATGACAACCCAGTAGTAAAGACTAGATTGTGTTCTCCAAATGCCATCTCCCACTAGAAGGAGCCAGGGCACATTGGAGAAATGGCTGATTCCTGATCTGGGGCAGGAATGTACAAGATAAGCCTGACATATTTTTTGTACCCAAAGCAAGGAAGTTCTCAAAGACCAATAGGGTCATGTCAAAAGGACTGGAGCCAACCTACACGGGCTTTTAATTGTCAGGAGATGAGACAATTTGGGCACCAAAAAGAATAACTGTAATTGATTGAAACACATTGAACGTAGAAAATTTGAGTTCATAATGATACTTTTAAAACTTCAAAAAATGAAAAACAACATTCACCACTGAAGGTAGTCAGCACACTAACACCATACTTTGAAAATTGGTCATTAAAAAGAAAGAATTAGACATTTACCTTGCCTTGTACAAACTGCAGTCTTACTTGCAGAGTTACCACGCAAGCCTGGGACTGTCCACTTTTGCAATTCTTCTACATGCAAGAAAAACCCTTCTATGTTTAGCTCCCTTTATGGGGGTTTCTGTTATGTACAACCACACTTGATCATAACTGATATAACATATATAAATGAAACTCTACATTTTCTTGACTATTGAGGTTGCTTTCTTCCCAAATAGCTAGAACTCCTTCAATCCTTGCTCCCTGTACAGTTCCCTCTGTCAATCCCTTCATTGAAATAATAATTATAGATCAGGGGTGCATAATATCAGCTCAGAAGAGGAACTGGACAGACTCTTGGTCCACAACAATAAAACAGACACAATGTCCATGGCAGCCTTTCCATGCTGAATGTATCCAGAAGAGAAATAAAAAATATTTTCAGGATGATGATGAGGAGAAGAGAAAGATGGTAACGAGAATTTTGTGAAATAGTGACTCGTGTAAAAGTAGATGAAAGACCAAACTCTAGTAGCCATGCTTTGAAAGGACCTGGGGTATCAACTTTAGATTCCACTTAATCAAAAGGCTCTGAGTCAATCCTAGAGTAGAGGATTTCACATATTTTATCTGATTTAATCACCACTGATGTAATCTCAGGTCTATATTTTAGCCATGAGTTTCCCCCTCCTTCATCAAACTCTTATCAATTATAAATAAATGTCAACATTTACCTTTTTTTTTATCATCAGTCTTCTCTGGAAGTGCTAATGAATAGTTAAGGTAGCCAGAAGCAAAACAAAAGAAGCCTGTTGGTAGTAGAAGGAATAATGGAACTCCAAAGATGGCTATGTTCTAATTCCTAAAACCTATTAGGTCATATGGCAAAGGGGAATTAAGGTAGCAGATAGAATTAAGGTTACTAACAAACTGACCTTAAGAGAGAGTGTATCCTGGATTATCCAGGTGGGCCCAATATAATCACATGTGTTCTTAAATGTGGAAGAGGAAGGCAGAAGGGAAGGTCAGAGTGATGCAACGTGATGAGAACTTGGCCAACAGTTGTTAACTTTGAAGATGGAAGAGGGCCGTGTTCCAAGGGATACAGGCGGGCCTTGAGAACCTGGAAAGAGCAGGAAAACAGATTCTCCCTTAGAGCCCCCAGTGGGGACTGCAGCCCTCGTGACACCTTGATTTATCCCGGTGAAACCCATTTCAGACTTCCAGCCTCCAGAACTGTAAGATAATAAATTTGAGTGGTTTTAAGCCACCAAGTTTGTGCTAATTTGTTATAGCAGCAATAGCAAACTAATATACCTGTTTGTGGTCACAAACTGAAAACAAAAATCACTACAAATGATCCAGCAGTTTGGGTGCCTCAAAAGTGTGATGACAGAGGAATTCAGAGCAGTCAATCTGATGGTGGCCTGGTATTTACTGAACCTGATTGTGAAGATGGAATGTGCACTAGCTGGTAACAGCATTGCTGAAGGGTCATTCATTCTTGGCAGAGGACAGAGGGAAAAGGCAAGCAGGTCAAAGGAGTCTAAGAAGCTATTAGAGATACTGGGTATAACTTGCGTCCTAGATCCAGGACTTGCTTTGACAAGGAATTACTGTAATAGCTCAAACTCTGGCACCCTTATTCTTTCTACAGCCCACCTTCCTGTCTATGATTTCATCTGTACATGAGAGGTAAAGAATATGTCTCATTTTATGCTTATAGTTTTTCCTCTGTAGGTCAGTTGTTTCTCCTGTATGTAGGGCACTTCAAAATTTTTTGAAAGTAAAAGAAAATTTTAACAGAATATGTCTAGTTGTTCATTTTTTTCTTACTTTTCATGTTCGGGTATATAATGGGCTCTTGAATTCCACGAACTGTGATACATCTTCATATCAGCAAAGTTTTCTGTTGTTAATTTGTTGCTTATGTTTATTCTGGCTTGTATTTTAGGAATAATTATTATCTTGAATCTCTAGTCTCTGCCGTATATATTTATCACATTTTCAGTCTCAGTTTTTTCTTTTTTCTTTTTTTTGACCGCACCATGTGGCATATGGAACTTCCCGGACTAGAGATCAAACCCGTGCCCCCTGCATTGGAAGCACGGAGTCTTAACCACTGGACCAGCAGGGAAGTCCTCAGTTTTTTCTTGTTCCCTTTTTGTTTTTTTTTAAACTTGAGTAACCTTCTCTACTCCACTTCCTCCCACATACATGCCTTCCTCTCAGAAACACTGTCCCCAGTATCCCAAGAGCCACAGAGTTAAGATAACAGATATTCAGGGGGATAGCACTGCTAATGGGTCATTCTGAAGTTACCAGTGCAACATTCACATTTGCGCATGGTATGGAAAACAAATGCCATAGAGTGAAGCTTGATTAATAGTTATAAAATCAAGGAGTTGAGAGAACACACTGAGAATGAATACTGAATTTCCAGCCAGTAGATCTTTTAGGTAGAAAACAGATGAAAACAATGAACAAATAAACAGATGAAAATCAAACCATTCATAAAAAAAAATTGGTTCTCTGTTTTTTCTTATGCTTCTTTCTTCTCAAGCTCATTCTCCAAATCACTGCTTCAATTTTCTTTCCTGTCAACGTGTGACTAATTCTGTGATTGTATTTATTACTCTTTTTTTTACAGTAGTCCCGTCCTCTCATACAGCTTTTGATTTCTGATTCCATCTCAGCTAGCTCCTTTTTTAATCTGTTTGTTTTCTTACCCATAGTTCATCTTTTATTTCAAACATCCATATTTTCCTAAATCTTATCCAGGGTAAAAACCTGATGTTTTCTAAAATTAGTTAAGTTTCCTGTAGGAATATTTTACAAACACGTTATTCGGAAAACTTCAAATGCCAAATTCTCTGTCATTTATGTTACGTGATGTTTCATAGGCTCCCCCTATGACATTTTAAATATTGATTATCCTTGAAAAAGGAGAACTGTATTCAGCCCTGGTGAATGCCTGTAAACATGGGGCAATGGTCAGTGTTAGAATCCTCTATCTGCATCTTAGACTGGAGGACTGGATGGGCAAACCACCTAGCCCATCTTTCTGTTAGCTTGCTGATTCCGTTTTATTCTGAATCTGTTCACTCTAAGGGATAAATCCCCTGGCCCTTACAAGATAGGGCTTCCAGTCTTCAAAACTGATCCCCCCACCCTCTGGGGGCAATCATCTCTAGCAGTCTATAGTTCTGCCCATATTCACCATCCCACGTTTCCCTACTTAGAGCCCTCGGTTATGTCCCCGGGCTTCTCATTCCAGGCTTTGCTACATAAACATTCTTCCTGACATCTGACAGATGGCTGGGCAGCATTTCTAGTTTGTAATGCCACTGTAACTTTTTCATCTCCTCTCTTTGGGTTTGAGTATTTTATTGATAATAGGAAATAGGAGAAGGATAATCAGTATTGCTTGGCTTCTGCTCTCTAGAAGCTTCGGTTGAGAATCAGTGGAGACTTTCCTGCTGGGCTTTCAGAAACTTTCCCCACTTTCTAATTTGCCTTTTCTCCCAAATAGGAATCCTGTGCTTCAGATCTCCTGGTTTCTTCCCCTCCTCTCTGAAACACCACCCTTATTCGTAGCCACCCTCTTCATAGTAGTTTCATAAGATGGGCTCCCGCAAAGCTGACTCCAAGATGGAGATTAGGGTGCAGGGGGTTACTAAAGAGAGCTTGAGATCAACACCTATGGAAGGGACACAGGGAAGCAGGATTAAGCAGAAGTTGAACTAAGATGCATTCCCAATGAAGACCTCAGGAGCTCTGGGGATGGAATGGCCCACTGGGGCAAGAGGGGCAGGATTTTATATCCTCAAATGATCATTCTTCAGATGTGGTATGTCCTCGGAGAAGACATGACCTTGGGTGAGGCAGTTTAAATAGGGTTGACAGCTGAAGACATCTTCCAACAGCACTCCCAGCATCTGAGGGAATAAATCCCTTATTCCTGAAGGGGAATCTGGGTACCGTAGCCCAGGGTCTACCTCAGGCAGTCGTTGGTTAACACAGCAATACTTTGGCCTCTCGAGTCTTAAGGAACCGAATTGAAATAACACAGAATGCCATCTTTCATTGGGTTGATTTAGGTAAAAGGCACGATTATAAACTTCTTGCAATCAATTAGAGTAAGACGACAACCAGATGGCCTTAGATTAGAACCAGAATTGTTTAGAGCACTTCAAGCTAAAAACATTTTTAAAAAATTTTTATGAGGTATAATTGACATATAACATTATATTCGTTTCAGGTTACAACATATGATTCCATATTTGTATATATTGCAAAATGATCACCACAGTCTAGTTTAACATCTATCACCTTACACAGTTACAAAAAATTTTTTTTCTTCTGATGAGAACTTTAAAGATCTACTCTCATAGCAACTTTCCAATATGTAATACAGTGTTATTAACTATATTTATATTATTATAACTATATATGTTTATATTATTTACTAAAGACATGTTTTATGACACTTGTTAAAGAAACTACGGAATACTGTTAGATAAATATAATCCTCCAGTGGTAGGTAGTTAAAACTAATTAGGAGTTGCCTGTTTTGAGAGAAGACCAAGAATTAATACAAAGACTTCTGGTTTTGCAAAGAGAATTTATGTTGTCTCTATAATCTCCCTTCCTGTTATACAAGAACCCAAAAGTAAAATGATCACAAACTTTAAATACCTGTGGAAGAGATTTTTGTTTCATTCAACTGTGAAGCGAATCCCCCATTTATATCCTGTCACCTTACAAGTCAGCAAGGCCACATGAATGGAAACTATGACTTAGTTACTTGGTATATGCTTCCTCAGAGACAGTTAATGACTAGAGATCAAAATAATTCAAATCAGGGATTACAAACCACATGCCTGCAGAAGAATGGGGATGGAATGGCGGTGCCTTTGATTTTTCAAGAGAAGCTAGAAATCCAGATTTCTATGTGAAATTTCCAGATTTTTTAGTGTGGGAAATTAATTCAAACTTAAAACACCATGTGAGTCAAACAATAAGAGTTATAAGGTGAAATCAGGTATGTAGGCTGCCAGACTGTGACCGCTGAGTTCAGCCTTTCATCAGAATCCTTTTTGGTGAGGTTAATGAAAGCTGTGAAACAAACAGAATAATGCTGTAGTTTATTAAAATAGCACTTCCTTCAAAAACTTTGTTATAATGTTGTCTCTGTTTTTCAGAAAATGACAGTATTTCATTTAACCAGCCTATAAGAAATCTAATAACTAGCAAGAATCAACAAATTCATATAATAAGCATCAGCAGTTACAACGTTTATCACATAGAATGAAGAATGTGGTAGATGAAAGGCTGGGAATATAAAAAGGGGCTTAAAAAGATTTAGAAGGTGGGGTTCAAACAAAGTCCCTGCCCCAGGTGTGGTCTGGTTCAGGAAGGAGGCTCTGTGTCAGGGCCACCTCATCTGGCTCTGTACACGGTTCACTGCACAAGGGCACAAAGCTAATAGGGAAAAAGGGTTGAGCTTGGTCTGTTCTCTGCCCCCAAAGCCACGTGCTCTGATGTACCTCAGGGTGTATCTGTCCAGAGAGGGCACCTTTTCCTAATCTTCACAAAGATGCCATGTTTCCTAGTGACTGCCCTCAATAAAGAATATAATAAAGCAAGAGGCAGGTGGTGACAGACACCAAAGAGGGTGCTCACCAAGTTAAGGAAGTCTTCCTGAAAAAAAGTGAGATTGAATTGGTCAAATAGAGAAAAATAGGTCCAGGGGGAGTGAGGGGGACATTGGAGGCATTGAGAGAGGTGATAGAAGCTAAATGAGGAAGCTGGAATGCACAGAGCATAGTCAGGGGAAGTATGGGGCCCCATCCATCCACTTAGCAAATGCTTACTGAGCACCACTGGGGGCCAGGCAACCCCTGGGGGCCAGGCCCTGCGCTAAGCCCTGGGACCAAAACATAGCTGAGGCACAGCCTCTGACCAAACATCTGCTAGGAGAGAGGAACCAACAGTCACACCACAGTGAGATAAATGCTGACGGTGGAATGTTTAAAAGCTTCTAGGTTCTCTATAAACAGAGAAAGAGTGATCCAGGTAAGGAGTACTTTTTATTCTGCAGATGGTCAGGAGAAAATCCTGGCCAGTGAGTGCAGCAGGAAAAAAATATAACTGGAAGTGCTTTCCTATGTGAATAAAACTGATCAGGAACTCTGCTTGGAACTCTGATGGATGTTAGACCTGGGAAATAGGCTCTCTGAGGCTGATTTATTTTATGGCTATTTAATTGTCCCCAAGCTATCGTCTCAGATCAAATTGGGTATGAAAACACTCTATAAATGGCATATCCTGTGTTTCATTTTTGCTTGAAGAAGTTGATTTTTAAAAAGTTCTTCTTCCAACAAAGACCGTGTGGCCCAGACTCTGAGGTGGAAAAATAGATGACATCTCTATGCAGGGCTGGGGAATGGCAAAGTAGAAATGTTGAAAAGTCAGAGGAATGAGGAATCTAGCAATGAGTCAATTTTTTTTTTCATTATTTATATCCTGGAAGTTTTCAAAAATAAATTTTAACACGTTATGGAAATGTGTGAGCATTTAATTCAGCATGAAAGGGAAGGCAAGTGAAGCAAAAATATGGGTGATGAATATGAAGGCTGAATTGATTAAGACGCTTTGGGATGCATGTGGTAAAAATCCGTCTAATCTAATTTTAGCCAAAAGGGTGATTGAATGACTCAAGTAGGTAAGAAGTCCAGGAGTGCATCTAGCATCAGGTGAGGCTGAATCCAGGAGCTGAATCCAGGAGCTCAGAAAATGTCACTAAGGCTAAGTCTTTTTTTCTCTTGACTCTTTTTTTCCCTTTCTTCTTCTCTAGTCCTGTCTTTTATTGTATTGACTACATTTCTTTTTTCCACATTTCCCTCTTCTACTGTTTTATATATGTGTGTGCATGTAAGTGGTTACTTTAAAATATTTAAACACATAATTTAATCAGTATCTCTATTCTCCAAGCACAAAAAGACACAACTTACATTTACTTCTCTCTACACTATTCCTCCCAACTCCCGTGTTACTACTCTCTGAAATTTGTTTCCAGCTTGTTTTTAAACACATAATTTTAAAAACTTACTCATTTTGATTTAATACTATATTTCTGATGATTTATTTGCTCACTGTGACTTTTTGTACCCTTCCTTTAGATTTACTTTTCTTCTTGCAGGAGTACACCCTAGTATATTTTATTCAAAGAGAATCTTTGGATAGTAAACTTTCCAAATATTCATATGTCTGAAAATGTCTTTATTTTGTCTTTCCACTTGTATAATAATTTGGCTAGATATGGAATTCTGGGTCCAAAATTATTTTCCTTTAGCACATTGACTGCTAACCTCCAGTGTTGCTGATAATCTCATTCTCATTCCTTCCTTGTATTATTATGTCTTTTCCCTCTGATAGCTTTTAGAATGTTCACTTTATCTTGGATGCTCTGGAATTTTACATGATATACCTAAGAGTGTGTTCTTAATTTATTCTCTTATACACTAGATGGGAATTTTCTATTTAAGGACTCATTTTTTCCCTACAGTTTTGGGATGTTCTTCCTAGTATCTCTTCAGTATTACCTCTTCACTATTTCTTCTATTCTCTGCTTCTGACACTCTATTAAATAGGTATTGGAGGGTTTGGATGTGTCCTCTTCTCTTTGAACTCTTCTTTAACATTTTCATTCTCTTTATTCTGGGAGATAAACTTTGTTTGACCTTCCAGTTTACCCATTCATTCTTCAGCAGTAAAGAAGCTGCTATGAAGCTCATTTTTAAATGTTTTATTTCAACAACTATATTTTCATTTTAACATTTCTAGTTGATTCTAGTTCTAGCATGTTCTAGTTTCAAACTTTCTCTTGTTTTATGGATTTTATTCCCATCTAAATTTGTTTCTTTGAGGATTTTGAGAATATCCTCATTGGGGAGTGCCCCCTTCGCACTCCCAGTATTCATTGATACTGAACAATAAAAATATATCTATGAATAGATTAAATTGAAATAAATGTCCTAAGAACTAGAAGCTTCTAAGGGTTGGAGAACCAAGAATATTCTCCTCTCCTCTCTTTCTAGTTTCCGTCTTCTCAAAGGATAGCACTTGGGAATGAAATAGAGAGGTTTCTAAAATGAAGTTGACCCACTTAGAAATAGTTATAAGAAATTATATTCCCCCAGAGAAGAACTAGGAAGTTATTTTCCTTTTTCTCTTTCCTTCCCAATCTTGATAAAAAGCACAAAGGACACATAAATCAAGATCAAAAGTTTGCAGATGAAATATGACAAGGCAGACTAAGACAACAAACATACAGAATCACAATGACCAGTACTCTTGGCATCCACGAGTTTGCAGTCTGAAGCTTAAAGAGTGACACAAAACCAGTTGCAAGAAGTGAGAGTAAATTGTGTCTTTAACATTTGAAATCTGAGATCAATAATCAGGTAAAACTGTAATTTGGATTTGGAAGAGATTTAGCTTCTCCGCCTTAATAATTCTATTTGAAACCTGAACTTTGCTCGGAGGGCTAAGTAATTTGAGTTTCTTAAAGCTACACTGAGAAGCCTTGAGTTTTGCTTAATTGTTTCTCAATATGGAACAAAAAAAAACCATGAAACAACTGGTTTTGATTAGGTGGAGTGAACATTTAGACCTGCTAATGTGGAAACATTCTATTACAGCCCAATAAAACGAACTGTCACTTAGATAATTTCATCATTGCTGATTATATTTCCCATTTCTCCTTTTGCCCCAAACAGTATTTTACTCTTCAAAGTTCATTTTTCTTACAGTTTGACTTGTTCCTTCTTTCAGAGATAAAACATTTAGAAATAATCACTGATAAATATAAATTTGTCTGACAACTTAGAAATATCATGGAGTAGGGTGGAAAACCTCTGAACTATTTAGTTTGCTAGGTGTTTTTTAGCTTATATATTGTTCAAGTAACTTACCTCCTGCGTCACTGTAAAAAAGTAATGCATTTTGCTAACAATAAATTGGCAATTGGCAGAGTTAAATGACAGACCTAAGTAATTTTTGTTTTGTTTCGTTTTGTTTTCTATGTGTCTTTTGCAAGAATTGTTCTTTCATGATGTCATGGAAGAGAAAACAAATTTATCAAGAAACTTGGAAGCTTGCTTTGAGTTATAACCAGAACCACTATCAAAATATGTTTGTTCACTGGAAAACCTGTTTTTGCAAGTGGATTTTCATTGTGTTTTGGGGAAACCTTTTGTGCCAAATGAATCAGCAAAAACATTTTCTAAATCCTGTTGGAACTACAACCTGAAGTTACTAATGATATTTAAAAATCACATTTTGTTAAGAAATACATTGTACAATAAAAATGATGGATATATGTTAAATATATTTATAATTTCATCTATTTAAATGAACCACTGTGCTATATAAACTGCTGGTCTTAGGCACCAGGTTAGAACACAGCTTTTCAAAAATTGATTTCAAAGCCTGAGAAAATCAAACATACCCATTACTGAAATCCGTCCTTTTAGTCTGTGAAATGAATTGCTTCATTTGTTTCTACCAGATCCCCTTGTTATCCATTGGCTTTAAATGGATAGACAGTTTTAGAATTTTCCAAAAGTGATCACAGAACTGACTCAAGCCTTCTGAGTCTGTTGGACTAGTGGTGTTTTGTGGTCTGGCTCACAAACGTTAAGGTTACTCCAGTCTTCACTAGAACCACAAGCCTTGCCCTTGGCAGATTTAAATATTCAATTCAATTTTTCAAACATGTGCTAGAAGGAGAAGGGAGAAAGGAGATAGGAATAATCCGTGCCCAAGGTCCACAATTACCTCTCACAATAATTTGTTAAAACAGAGTGTCCTTCTGATTTTGGCAACGTGCTGGATTATGCTAATGCCAGATAAAAAACAAATATTCTGGTATCAGATAAATTTCCTAATTACCATTTAGATGGTATAGTCAATATGACTCTCTAAAATATTTGCCTCTCTAAAATGTGTAGGTAGAGAGGGGCTACATTATTTTTAAAACAAACACACAAGCAAACAAATAAATAAACAAGCTATGGGATTACCATGAGAACCTCAATAAGCACTCATGTATGAGCATAGTGCTAGATACTTATTAAGCACATAATAATTGGTTAAATACCAGTCCAGTGCCTTATACTTTATAGGTGATATCAATTAGCTATTGCTGTATAACAAACTATCTCAAAACCCAGTGGGTTAAAACAGTGACCATTTACTGTTGTTCAGGAGTTTATTAATCATCTGAATGGTTCTTTGGTTGTGGATGGACTCACTCATGTATTTGTAGTCAGCTGTGGTGCGCTTGTAGACAGCTTTTCAGATTTTTGGATGAGAGTCAGTAGGGTGCTGGTCTAAGATGGACCTGGATGAAATGAATCAACTCTGCTCCATGTGGCCTCCCATCCTTCAGCAGGTTAGCCTGGGCTTGTTCACATGGCAGTCACAGGGCCCCAGGAGATAGATCAGAAACAGACAAAGCCATTTGGGGCCTAGGCTTTGAACAGATACATCATTGCTTTAACCAAATTCTGTTGTCAAAATTTTTGACAGAGCAAATCACAAAGTCAACCTGTGTTAAAGAAGTTGGGGAAATATTCTCCACCTTTTGGTGGGAGTGACCAAGTTACATTGCAAAGTACATGCATACGTGGAAGGGTGGATAATTGGAGCTAGTTTTGCAATTAGGCTGCTACATAGATTTTCAATTAATGTGAGAGAATATGTGAAAGTAAGGGAGTTCACTTATAAGCTGCTGAATAATGATGTTTGTGTTTGGGGTTTCCACTTCCTTTAAATTTTAGGTTTGAAGTTTGGATTCTTTGATTCTTTGGTGGTGTGCAATAGAAATTGTAGGTAGCAGGACAAAAAAAAAAAGAAAACAAAGAAGAAGATATATAGGATAGCTCACAGAATCTAAGGATGAGCTTCAGCAAGGACAGGAACCCTGGATCACCTAGAATTTAGATAGCAAGAATTAATCCATTCAGGGCACTGCCTTGGGTTTCAGATTTCCTGGAGAGAAAGTCCAGTTGGCCTCTGGATTAGCTGCCCAGGCCTTGGTCAAAGGAGGGCCAGATACCTTGATTCTAAAGTCTTACCAAGAGCACAAGCAAAGAGGCTGGACAGTTCTCCAAGATAAAATGGAATTCACTACCAGATGAATGGAATTCAGGGCAGGCAAATACAACAGTATCCTCTACAAAGTTTAAACAACTTAATCCTAGAAAAGCAGTTCTGGTAGTGGTTAAATCCCTACTAGTGTGGGCATGGAGGAATCAACTGTCATGTCCTTTCTTATAACTCTTCCCAGTAAGTAAAATTTAGAAAGTAGCCAGAGGCAAAGGATGCAGATTATGCAGAGAGGGAAGATAAATTAGAGGTGGCTTTCCTCTACCCATTCAACGACAGGCAATCACTTACTTATTTAATTCTTCATCTGCCCTGGCCTGATCAAAGCATAGTCTACAGGTAGCAGCCTTTGCTCTGCTTCAGAGAACGTGGGAAATGTATGGCCAAAGAGAGAAGGTACTTAGGAGTCGTATTAAGTTAGGAATGCTTCTGGCTGCTGGTGACTTTACTCATAGGACACTTATTGTTACTGAGTAGAAAGTCCCAAAGTAGTGGTCCCAGGATGGGCCCAGAAACTCACCAGAGTCCTCTAAGGACCCCATCCTCAGTGTAGCAGCAGTGTCTCCTCATAGCTACAAGATGGCTGCTGCAGCTCCCAGCATCATGTCCTCACAGGACAGCATCTCTAGCAGAAAGGAGAGAGGAAAGAGAAAAAAAAAAGCTTTTGCTTTGCTTGCCTTCCTTTAATTAACACCCTTCAGTGTTATCCTTTAACACCCTTACATCTTATTGGCCAGAACATGACCATCCTTAAACCAGTTACTATAGAAGGGGAAAGAGGTCCCCACAACTGGCTTAGACTAATTTTAGTTCAATCTCTCAGGTTGGGCACATTGCCTCTGACATTTATGGTGCCTCCACTCACATTTACTTGGCCTTGTCCCTAATTCCAGCCCCAAAGGGGGTCAGGGCTGGCTTCATGGGGCATGGGACCTGTGTAGTTGCACAGGGCCTCTTGTTTAGAAGGGCTTGATTTAATGCTCTTCTGTTGCTGTCTTAAAATTCTTAATAATTTTTTAACAGAGAACCCAGCCTTTTCATTTTGCACTGGATCCCACAAATTATGTAGCCAGTCCTGGCTGGGGTGGGCATAGGCCTTGACTCAATTCTCCCCGACAGCCCTTGCTGCAAGCAGGCACCCGTGGGTGCACTCAGTCAGCTGGTGGACATGCATAGCTTGGAAGGGTGGCGGGCTAACACCCCCAAACTCTAACTACTACAGCACAGAAACAATGGAGAAATGCTCATGCATCCCATCCTTCAGGGGCATTCTGCATGCTTCTTAGAAGGTCCTGGTGGAATCCACCTCCATTGCCCACAGCAGTGACCTTGATAGCATACTCTTCTATTGGCTTTTCTTCTTTGTCCAACTCTACTCAGGCCCTCATTCCTAGTCCCTGAAATCACCTTCCAAATAAATACTTGCACACTAGTCTTATCTCAGGCTCTGCCTTGGGGAGAATCCAAGCTCAAACACCATCCAAAAAAATCATGGTTTGGGACTTCCCTGGTGGCCCAGTGGGTAAGACTCTGCACTCCCAATACAGGGGGCCTGGGTTCATTCCCTGTTCGGGGAACTAGATCCCACATGCATGCCGCAACTAAGAGTCTGCATGCCACAAATAAGAGCCCACATACCGCAACGAAGATCCCATGTGCTGCAACTAAGACCCAGCACAGCCAAAATAAATAATAAATAAATATTTTACAAAAGAAATGTTTAAAAAAAATCATGGTTTCCTGTCAAGAAGAAGTGTATATGGCTGTTTGTCCTTTGGTTAAGCAACACCAACAATGTCAGTGATAGTTCTTGTGGGATGATAAAGGGGAATCACCCCAGATCCTGTATCCCTGACTTGCAAAAAATTAATCTAACATTTGTTGAGTATCTGCTGTGTGCCAGACACTGTGCTATTTTTAGATATATTCTCTTATTTCAGCTGCACAACAGCCATACGCAGTAGTTGTCCTTATCTCCATTTTACAGATGAGAATACCAAGGATCAGAGAAGTTGAGTGATTCCCCAAGGCCAGTAGGTAGAAGACCAGGAATTCAAACACAACTTTTCTGGGTAGTCTTCCCACGGTGTCACCCTACTGAAAGGAAAGACATTAAATCTATGGGCCAACTGACCGGCGATGTGGGGATATGTGTGCAGCCATGCTCTGAGCTTCGTGATCATTCATACAGTACAAAGCACTTCCTGAAGAGCAGCTAGTGGGCAGGTATGCCAGCAAAGGGGCAGGCTTTCCTCTTAGTTTTTGATTCTTCTATAAAATTTCACAGCAGTGTTTCAGGAACAGAGGGTGGTGGCCGGCACATTGCTCATGCATTTTCTCCAAACCAGTAGGAACCTGGCAACTGTATTTTCCAAGCCTGGCTAGACAGATCATTCTATTTTGCTTTGTCACTTTCAAGAGAGTATTCTGCTCCTTCACAGACTCAGGGCTGTGTAGCAGACAACATTTATAGAGTGTTCTGGATAATGAGGTCAGGCAAACATTTGAAGAGACAGATCACAGACTACAGGGACACCACTGTCTTTTTCCAGGGCAAGTGGAGAAAAGAAATTGGACACTGGACCAGACAACGTCTGTGGTACCAGCTGAATTGGTAAAGCAAGCCAACGCCTGGCTAGCTGTCAGGGACACAACTGAAGAAAGAACTGTAACACTATTATTCTTGAAGGATTTATTTTTAGTACAGTATATAAGATGTGACCCTCTCCTGTGGAGAAACACAGAATGGAAATTTGCTTAGTACCAAATTGCCACCACATGATGAAGAATTGAAATGAGTTAAAATTATAACTTCAGAGTATTTTCCAGTAGAGACTTTCAGATTAGCTTTTATTTTAATCATGTATATAAATTCCTTTGGTATTCTTAATATAAACTAAGATTTGATATGTCAGTACCTCTTGCTGATTTTCTTATATCCATTTCCCTGAGGTTTCTTTCCTGACTGTCATCTAACAAGACACCAAAGCAGTGGCCTCTAACTTTGTTGATTGTGCTCCACATCCATAAAAGCCCTCGTGCATTAATATCCAATAGATGTATATTTACATATTTAGAAACTATATCCCCGTACTGCTGCATTACTATTTTATGTACAATATGAAATAGGCCAGAATTAAAATTTAAAGGATAAGATAAAGGTTAAACTATCTTAAAGGTACTTTTAAATTACATTTTAATTAGTGACAGTACAAAAAATTGTTTTTGCTAGTGAGAGCAAGATGATTAAATATACTTCTTTCTTTAAAAAAAAAACAGTTTGTGGACTTCCCTGGTGGTCCAGTGGTTAGTACTCCGAGGTTCCACTGCAGGGGGCGCGGGTTCGATCCCTGGTCGAGGAACTAGGATCACACAATGCCGTGCAGGGCGGCCAAAAAATAAAACAAACAAACAACAAAAAAACCAGTTGTGACTCTGTGATGCAGGGGACACGGGTTCGTGACCCGGTCCGGGAAGATCCCACATGCCGCGAGCGGCTGGGCCCGTGAGCCATGGCCGCTGAGCCTTCGCATCCGGAGCCTGTGCTCCGCAACGGGAGAGGCCACAACAGTGAAAAAAAAAAAATCAACTGACTGTAAATGTATGGGTTTTTTTTAACTCTCAATTCTATTCCATTGATCTGTGTCTCATTACCTGGTTCTTAATGTATGGCTCTGCTGAAACAATAACTCACAAAGATTCTTAGATCAAATGGAAAAAAAAATTCATCATTGGCTCCTTTTACTCATAATTTTCTATCACATTCACCAATTATGCAAATGTTTGGCTGAAGATCTGGCTAGTGAAGATCTGGTTAGTGAATTTCCATCTTTTCTGATGTCTGTGAGTTGTCCTTGCAAACCAATATTTACACATTGCATTTTTCCCCTTTTTAACACATATATACAAAACTCACTGAAACTTTTCATTTAGAAGATTTTTAAAACAGGTTAGCAAATTCTCCTTCCATATTTTCAAAAGGGCAACTATGAGAGTATTTAGACAGTGTTATTACATTTATGTAACTTTAGCAACAAAAACTGCAGGACAATGGATACATTTTCAAAGATTCCTTTACAAAATGTTCTTTCCATACCTCAAGTTTACTAGCTTGCTGTTTAGAGGGGACCTAATTTCTTTCTGTAAAGATTGTACTAGGAAGTGTGAGAAATGTCAGCTCTTCAATTTTATTGTTACTTGTGTTTACATTATTAGTATCCTCTTCAACCTGTGGTTTCTTTGCAGTAAATATTTTTAAGCTAATGTCCACTTTGAGAGTATGTTAGTTAAAACTTCATAATATAATCTGTTGGATTTTTATTTCATTAGTTTCTTCATCTACTTTTATTATTTCCTTCTTTCTAGATTTTTAGGAGTCATTCTGATGTTCTTTCTCAAACCTACGAAGTTGGGTGTTTTTAACTTTTAACATTCCTTTTTTCTAATGTGTTTAAATTTTCTTCAAAGAGCAGCTTTATTTGCATCTACAAGTTTGGATAGTATTTTTAATATTACTCGTTTTCAGGTATTTTCTAATTTCCATATAATTTCTATGTTGGTCCATAAACTACTTAATAGTACAATTTTAAAATTCCTAGTGTATGGGGGGGTCTTTATTTGTTGTTTTTATTGATTTTTAAGACGGATGCATTGTTGTCATAAAAAGTGATCTTCATATTACTAATTCTTGCACTTTGTTGAGACATGTTCTGCAGCTTAATAGCTGGTGGATTTTTGTAAATATTTGCCCAGAGTTAGCCCTACTGCAAAGTTTGAGGGCCCAGTTTCCACAGAAGACTGCCCTCACTTCCCACATCCACTCTAAGGAGTTTCAGCCAACTACAAAGTTAACAGGAACAGTCCCCAAGATTGCTCTCACTTCTGACACCAGCTGCAACTTCAGAGGATCCCAAAATCACTCTCAGATTTAATACCTTGTGCAGAGAACTCATAGAACTCACTGAAAGTTCTTATGCTTATGGTTACGGTTTATTACAAGGAAAGGATTAAGATCAGCTAAAGAAAGAGACACATTGGCAGAGTTTAAGGGGCACCCAATGCAAAGCTTCCATTGTCCTCTCCTGTGGAGTCAGGATGCCTTACCCTCCTAGCATCGATGTGTAACAGTGTACAAAGAGTGTTGCCAACCAGAGAAGCACATCAGAGCCTCAGTGTTCAGAGGTTTTTAAAATTTTTAATTTAATTTTTAAAAAAGTTTCAGGTGTACAATGTATTGATTTAAGAAGTATTCAGGGACTTCCCTGGTGGTCCAGGGGTTAAGACTCTGTGCTTCCATTACAGGGGGCACGGGTTCAATCCCTGATGGGGGAACTAAGATCCTGCATGCCAGACAGTGCAGCCAAAAAAGAAAAAGAAGTATTCAGAGTTTTTATTGGGGCTCCATTGTGTCAATGTGATTGATTGACAGATTGATTGATTGCCCACATAGTTGAACTCAGTCTCCAGGTCGACCTTTACCACGTGACCCAAAGCGCCCACTCTACATGTTCTGAGAAACAACAGGAGTAAAGCTTAGGAGTTAAGTCTTGGAATTTTCTCATTTCTGGAAACCTCCATTTAACCAACTGAATCTAGCCCAAGTTTTCCTGGCCCAGGTCCTACTCTCCCCAGTGGATAAAAAGTCTCTTGAATTACTCTCAGTTTGAGGGCAGACTTTCTTTTGTAAACCTGATCAATAAAAAAAAACTAGATCTTTGTAAGAAAAGCCAGTCCCTGTCAAATTCTTTTAGCTTTACAGCAAACCTAAAATAATACTTCCTCCTGTGGCCCTTTTTTCTGACCCTCAGTTTGAATAATTTCCTCTTCCCTGTATGATTCATAAAAACTTTGCTGCTGGGTTAGAGCACTTACCAGATTCTGTTTTCCTTCGCGGTTGTTTACTTACTCTTCACTAGACCGTGATTTCCTACTTTATTTATTTTTGTATCTGTGGTACAGCCTAATCCAGAGCAATGACTACTGTACTGATTGAACTGGAGCTTTGAGATACAAAGGACTGGCAGGAGTAAGAAAAAGTCACGGTTGGTACAAAGTTTATCTAGATCAAGTCACTGGTATTTCTATAAGGTGGACTCCAAGATAACACAGATAAATTATCTTTTTAAAAAAAATATTTATTTATTATTTATTTATTTATTTTAGTTACTTTTGGCTGTGACGGGTCTTAGTTGCAGCACACGGGATCTTTGTTGAGGCATGCGGGATCTTTCGTTTTGGCGCGTGGACTCTTTGTTGTGGTGCGCGGGCTTCTCTCTAGCTGTGGCGTGCAGGTTTTCTTTTTCCTAGTTGTGGCGCGCAGGCTCTAGGGCACATGGGCTCTGTCGTTGTGGCACGCGGGTTCCAGAGCGTGTGGGCTCTGTAGTTTGTGGGACGCAGGCTCAGTAGTTGTGGCGTACAGGCTTAGTTGCCCTGCGGCATGTGGGATCTTAGTTGCCTGACCAGGGATTGAACCTGCGTCCCCTGCATTGTAAAGCAGATTTTTTTTTTTTTAACATCTTTATTGGAGTATAACTGCTTTACAATGGTGTGTTAGTTTCTGCTTTATAACAAAGTGAATCAGTTATGCATATACATATGTTCCCATATCTCTTCCCTCTTGCATCTCCCTCCCTCCCACCCTCCCTATCACACTCCTCTAGGTGATCGCAAAGCACCGAGCTGATCTCCCTGTGCTATGCGGCTGCTTCCCACTAGCTATCTATTTGATGTTTGGTAGTGTGTAGGTCTGTGTCTTTATTCCCGTCTTACCCCTAGGTTCATGACCTTTTCTTTTTTTCTTTTTGCTTTCTTAGATTCCATATATATGTGTTAGCATATGGTATTTGTTTTTTGTCTTTCTGACTTACTTCACTCTGTATGACAGACTCTAGGTCCATCCACCTCTACAAATATTTCAATTTCGTTTCTTTTTATGGCTGAGTAATATTCCATTGTATATATGTGCCACATCTTCTTTATCCATTCATCTGAAGATGGACACTTAGGCTGCTTCCAAGTACTGGCTATTGTAAATAGAGCTACAATGAACATTTTGGTACATGACTCTTTTTGAATTATGGTTTTCTCAGGGTATATGCCCAGTAGTGGGATTGCTGGGTCGTATGGTAGTTCTATTTTTAGTTTTTTAAGGAACCTCCATACTGGCTGTATCAATTTACATTCCCACCAACAGTGCAAGAGTGTTCCCTTTTCTCCACACCCTCTCCAGCATTTATTGCTTCTAGATTTTTTGATGATGGCCATTCTGACCAGTGTGAGATGATATCTCATTGTAGTTTTGATTTGCATTTCTCTAATGATTAATGATGTTGAGCATTCTTTCATGTGTTTGCTGGCAATCTGTATATCTTCTTTGGAGAAATGTCTATTTAGGTCTTCTGCCCATTTTTGGATTGGGTTTTTTGTTTTTTTGTTATTGAGCTATATGAGCTGCTTGTAAATCTTGGAGATTAATCCTTTGTCAGTTGCTTCATTTGCAAATATTTTCTCCCATTCTGAGGGTTGTCTTTTCGTCTTGTTTGTGGTTTCCTTTGCTGTGCAAAAGCTTTGAAGTTTCATTAGGTCCCATTTGTTTATTTTTGTTTTTATTTCCATTTCTCTAGGAGGTGGGTCAAAAAGGATCTTGCTGTGATTTATGTCATAGAGTGTTCTGCCTATGTTTTCCTCTAAGAGTTTGATAATGTCTGGCCTTACATTTAGGTCTTTAATCCATTTTGAGTTTATTTTTGTGTATGGTGTTAGGGAGTGTTCTAATTTCATACTTTTACATGTACCTGTCCAATTTTCCCAGCATCACTTATTGAAGAGGCTGTCTTTTCTCCATTGTATATTCTTGCCTCCTTTATCAAAGATAAGGTGACCATATGTGCATGGGTTTACCTCTGGACTTTCTATCCTGTTCCATTGATCTATATTTCTGTTTTTGTGCCAGTACCATACTGTCTTGATTACTGTAGCTTTGTAGTATAGTCTGAAGTCAGGGAGCCTGATTCCTCCAGCCCTATTTTTCGTTCTCAAGATTGCTTTGGCTATTTTGGGTCTTTTGTGTTTCCATACAAATTGTGAAATTTTTTGTTCTAGTTCTGTGAAAAATGCCAGTGGTAGTTTGATAGGGATTGCATTGAATCTGTAGATTGCTTTGGGTAGTAGAGTCATTTTCACAATGTTGATTCTTCCAATCCAAGAACATGGTATATCTCTCCATCTATTTGTATCATCTTTAATTTCTTTCATCAGTGTCTTATAATTTTCTGCATACAGGTCTTTTGTCTCCTTAGGTAGGTTTATTCCTAGATATTTTATTCTTTTTGTTGCAATGGTAAATGGGAGTGTTTTCTTGATTTCACTTTCACATTTTTCATCATTAGTGTATAGGAATGCCAGAGATTTCTGTGCATTAATTTTGTATCCTGCTACTTTACGAAATTCATTGGTTAGCTCTAGTAGTTTTCTGGTAGCATCTTTAGGATTCTCTATGTAGAGTATCATGTCATCTGCAAACAGTGACAGCTTTACTTCTTCTTTTCCAATTTTGACTCCTTTTATTTCTTTTTCTTCTCTGATTGCTGTGATTAAAACTTCCAAAACTATGTTGAATAATAGTGATGAGAGTGGGCAACCTTGTCTTGTTCCTGATCTTAGTGGAAATGGTTTCAGTTTTTCACCATTGAGGATGATGTTGGCTGTGCGTTTGTCATATATGGCCTTTATTATGTTGAGGAAAGTTCCCTCTATGCCTACTTTCTGCAGGGTTTTTATCATAAATGGGTGTTGAATTTTGTTGAAAGCTTTCTCTGCATCTATTGAGATGATCATATGGTTTTTCTGCTTCAATTTGTTAATATGATGTATCACGTTGATTGATTTGCGTATATTGAAGAATCCTTGCATTCCTGGAATAAACCCCACTTGATCATGGTGTATGATCCTTTTAATGTGCTGTTGGATTCTGTTTGCTAGTATTTTGTTGAGGATTTTTGCATCTATGTTCATCAGTGATATTGGCCTGTAGTTTTCTTTCTTTGTGACATCTTGTCTGGTTTTGGTATCAGGGTGATGGTGGCCTTGTAGAATGAGTTTGGGAGTGTTCCTCCCTTGTAAGGCAGATTCTTTACCCCGGACTGCCAAGGAAGTCCCGAGAAATTAGCTTTATATATGTGTCACAATTTAAAGAAACATTTTGCTGTTGTAAACCTGAAACTAACAATATTATAAATCTACTATACTTCAATTAAAACAAAAAAAAAGGAAAGGGCACCTCAAAGAACTAAATAAATAAAATAAAATAAGAAGAGTGGAGGGCTTCCCTGGTGGTGCAGTGGTTGAGAATCTGCCTGCTAATGCAGGGGACACAGGTTTGAGCCCTGGTCTGGGAGGATCCCACATGCCGCGGAGCAACTAGGCCCGTGAGCCACAACTACTGAGCCTGCGCGTCTGGAGCCTGTGCTCCGCAACAAGAGTGGCCACGATAGTGAGAGGCCCGCGCACTGCGATGAAGAGTGGCCCCCACTTGCCACAACTAGAGAAAGCCCTCGCATAGAAACGAAGACCCAACACAGCAAAAATAAATTAATTAATTAATAAACTCCTACCCCCAACATCTAAAAAAAAAAGAAGAGTGGAAATGTCATATTGACCTCTTATGGTAGGGTTAGAGATTGCCCCCATCTTCTATTCTTCTTGCAAGTAGTTTTCCTGTTAATGTTTAATCATCTGTGTTCCTACAACACATAGTTCCTCAAAAACTTATAAACAATAAACATCTATATGAAAAAATAGGTTTTTAAAAATATAGAAATATTTTGGAAGAGGCAGCAGATTGTCCCAATTCTTGAGGTCAAGTCATAGTTTCTCTGCAATCCATGTCTTTAAAAATATATATTTTTACAACTAGAAAAAAATACGTAGACTCATTTAAACTTGCTTTCCATTCTATAAAAGGGGACAATAAGTTCTATTGTGTTAAAATATTCTTTTCTTATAATCACTTCTTGTATTTTAAGGGCAGTTTCTTAAAGTTTTTGTTTAGGAATTTAGGAGATACTAATCTAATAGTCAATGTCTGACTACATACTCAGAACATGTATAGTGTAAGTGCCTAATATTACATTTTTTGATTGTAACGTAAGTGCCTGACATTAAGCTTTTGGTTGCTGAGGCATTCATTTCAAAGACATTCACCTCAAATAAACATATTGCCAGCTGTGTGAGGAACTTATAGAAACAACTAGATAAGGAACCAGGTTGAGCACCGCCCCCATCCATGAATTCCCCCTTTTAGAAAGCCCTTGGTGACCTAGATAACTGACCACTTGAGTGGTCTGCTTCTCCCTTCCCACACCTTATTCCTACTCTTATGCCTTAACTTTGCCAAAAAAGAGTGAACTCATGAAACCTTAGGTACCCCACCCTTGAGCACTAATAAAAGCAGAACCCCAGGTCCATGCTCCCTCCCTCTCTCTCTACCCACGACCTTGTGTGGCCTTGTAGAATGCCCTGTACCCTCCAGGACCTGTGAGTAATAATAAATCTTGTTCGTCAAAGTTCCCTGATGGTTTTGCTGAGATGTGTCCTGCAATCATAATAAGAACCAAAGAGGGCAGCCCAGTCACAACATTGGCCCTGGTGATGGTGGATGGGGGAAAACGTCTGGCCAATCTGGAGACTGAGTTCAACCCTGTGGGTGATCAATCAATCAATCAGTCATGTCTACATAATGGAGCCCCAGTGAAAACCCTGAGGCTCAGATGAGCTTCTCTGGTTGGCATTACTCCATGCACATTGTCACACATCAATGCAAGATTGTGTAAATCCAGCAAGAAACAAAGGATGCAAAGCTAGGTCCTAGGCAGGAGCGATTCAGACCACCCTTCCAGAACTGGAGCCAGGCCACAGACCCCTGTGAGGACCCCGTAGGTATGAGTTTCAGAGCTCTTAGGGGCATATGTTTGACCCCACGGGCATGGGGCAGAGGCCAGAGAACACTCTGCAGAGAAGAAAACAGATACATGGCCAAGTGGGTGTCAGTCCAGGTCCCAGACCAAAAGGGACTTAGAAAATTTCAAGGAAGGCACTTCAAAGTGTGGGAGCCTGAAGGGGCAGGGCTGGGGTAGAGGCCCCTCTTGCTCTGGTGTGAGGGCAGTTACCACTACCAAGAAAATGTTTCTTTCAGAAATGCTTGCCTTTTGCATTAGTTGAGTTCTAATAGCATCATTCCCCACCTCCCCCTTGGAATTTCTGTGAATGTATGCTAATTAACTTGGAAAGCTGAGTACAGCAAAAATAGAGAGATTTTTAAAGACTATGTTATAAAATCCTATCTTCTCTAATTCTTTGAGTTGTTAACCTCTAGTCAGCTTTCAAACTTTCAGTTGTATGCTCTAGGGCCTTTCACATCTGCAAATCCTCTTTCTAGAATCTTTTATGCGCTAAACAGATCAAATTTCCCCAGAAGAAGCCTTCCTTGCCTGTGTTATTTCCATTTCCGGGAAGTGTTTTACATCTGCGTTGCAAAAGAGCAGTCATGCCTCCTTCTCACTTACCATCCCAGGATAAATGTTACTTTCCTGACAGGCAGCTTGGATGCCTTCCAACCCCCAAGGCTCTGTGCATCAGTCCGTATGGGAATCCTTTTCCCTTCCAGACAAGATTGTCTTCTCCAGGACAAAATGGATTTTGTACTCTTTTGCCCTATCTCAAACTGCCTTCCCCCATACTCTCTAGAGGTCCAATTCTTCTAGCAAGGAGGTGGAATAAACCATTTCTGACCTGCCACACTCATCCTCTCCCACACCCTTGCTGGATTACTATTTCCCCTGTCTCCCCGCTTCCACGCCTTTGATCATGTTCTTGCTTGCACCTGGAATTCCCTCTCCGTTACTCCCCTTCCTCTCATGTCACCTCAAAGGAAGAAGAGCACCAGTTTAATCACAAGGCCAAGTTGAAGTATTATTCTTTCCAAAAGCATGATTGTGACCATTTACCTTTCAGAAGAGTCTAAGAAAAAAAAGCACAGAAAACCTCCGCATGTCAGTAAAGATTTCCAGCTCTAACCAGCCCACATGCTCCAGGCCAGCAGATAGAAGTTGAAGGGACACAGGTTTGTACCCAGCTACCAGCTGAACTTGGTGGCAGGGTATTAGAAAAAAAAAAAAAAGGCACAAATCAAATGGAAGCATGTATGGGAGGGGCAAAAAATAAAAGACTGCCTTCTCATAGAAATGTGTTTTTAAAATTTCTACAGGTAGAGCTGTCAGGACTGCATATCAACTTTCATGGGCCCGATACATTTTGGGCCTATGGGTCTCCTCCTACCATAATGCATTTCATGGGTGCTAAAACTTTCCTTTTTCTCTGATACAAGAAAAATAATTATTTTCTTCAATCCCAAGTTCATTTTTTTCTTTTGATTTTAAAAGAAATTTAAACAATTTAGTGAGTCTTTAAAGTATTGTGGAGGTCTAGAAATTATGCTTAATGGATAGTTAGCCCTGAGACTATATCTTATAATGTAGCATAAAAGACATGATTCGGTAGAGTGTTTTAGAGCTGTAATCCGGGAGCCAGGCTGTCTGGGCTTGAATCCTGTCTCTGCCCTTCTCTAGCTGTGTGACCTCAGAGGAGTTATTGAATATCTGTCTTTGTGACTCAGTTTCCTCATCTGTAGAATAGGGATAATGCTATCACATAGTTTATTGGGTTATGGCTAAGGTTAAGTGGGCTAATATGTGCTAAGACCAAAGACTGACACATAGTACTATATGAGTACTATAAGCGTTAGCTATTATCATTATTAATAATTGTCAATGTTAGGTGCTTAATCAATATATATTAAATGAAACAACAAATATTCTTCTTATGCCAAGGTATTATTTTCAACATCATCAAGCCACGTTAAAAGAAGGATTTTAAATCTGGACATAATTATTTCTATTTTTGAGAAAGAGGAAAAGAAAACAAAACCCTCTGGGAGATGAGGCAAACCCTTGACAATATATGAATGCATCTTGTTCTGCATGTTATCGAAATCCCAAACTCTTTTAAGCTGGAAGCATTTAAGAAGCCATCCTTGATTTATATTAAATTAGTGAGCAACTAAACGCTCTAGGTCCTTTTTATATGAAAAATGATCAAACCAGGTTTTCTCCATTTTTTACTTCCACAATTCATTTTATAAACCTGGTTGGAGAACTTTACCTTATTATGACTACTTCACATCTCACTACTTTTAGACTAATAGCTATCTTAGTCTGTTAAATCTTGATTTTCTTTTAGCAATCACATTAGTTTTCTCACCTATCCTTTTACCATATAAAAACTTGATAAGCATAGTTTCTCTGATCTCATGTAAATCATTAACATATATCTTATCTAGGGCAGGGTCAGACCAGTCATCTAAGAGATTGCTTCTGGGTTGACATATTTTGGAGATACAGTTACCCAAACAGTTTTGTTTTTTTTAAAATTTTATTTATTTATTTATTTATTTTTGGCTGTGTTGGGTCTTTGTTGCTGCGTGTGGGCTTTCTGTAGTTGCAGTGAGCGGGGGCTACTCTTTGTTGCAGTGCGCGGGCTTCTCACTGTGGTGGCTTCTCTTGTTGTGGAGCACAGGCTCTAGGCACGCAGGCTTCAGTAGTTGTGGCACTTGGGCTCAGTAGTTGTGGCTCGTGGGCTCTAGAGCACTGTCTCAGTAGTTGTGGTGTGTGGGCTCAGTAACTGTGGCACATGGGCTTAGTTGCTCTGCAGCATGTGGGATCTTCCCGGACCAGGGCCCGAACCCGTGTCCCCTGCGTTGACAGGAGGATTCTTAACCACTGCGCCACGAGGGAAGCCCACCCAAACAGTTTTAAATGTCCTGATTACCATCATTTAGCTCCAATGTTTTGATCTTAGCTACAGCGTAATCAGGAAAGACTTTGTAGCAGGCCGGTTCACATCAACATGTAGCTTGTCTAGACCAGTAGTTTGCCTAGACATCAGAATTGCCTTTCAGAATCTCCTCCTCTAAAACATAGATTCCGAGGCTCCACTCCTCTCTTGAGTCAGTAGGTTCTGAGTCCTGAGAATTAGTACTTCCGTTACGGCCAGCACCTGGGAACAAAATGCTCTTTCTAATCCTAGTATGGTTTGTAGATCAGCAGCAGCAGCTGGAAGCTGGTTGGAAAGATAGAATCTCCTCTCCTACTTCAGACCTATTGAATTGGAATCTACTGATTATAGATCCCCAAGTGATTTGTAGGCACCTCAAAGTTTGAGGAGCACTATGTAAGCCGATCCCATAAGTTAGCTTTCTAGTTAATCCAGAAGAAGGAGAAGGAAAGGGCCAAGGGGGCGGGAGAGAAGTTCTCCCTCCTCCGCTTGTTTTACATTTGGACTTGGACAAATTATTTCACCTCCCTTTACCTCAGTTCCTTTGTCTATCAAATGGGCATGGTAGTCATCCCTACCTCACAACGATGTTGTAAAGATTAAACGAGTTAATGTGAAACACTGAGAACAGTCCCTGCCTACAGTAAACTCTCAGTGTATCTGTTCTGGGTTAAACTGTTCCCTGCCCCCCCACACCCCGCTCCCAAAATATATTGAAGTCCTGACCCTCGGTGTCTGTGAATGTGACCTTATTTGGAAATAGAGTCTTTGCAGATGTGATCAAGCTAAGATGAGGTCATTAGGGTGGGCCTTAATCCAATATAATAGGTGTCTATAAGAACAGGAAAATGCCACCAAGGATTGACAGCCACCACCAGAAGCTAGGAAGAGACAAGGAAGGATTCCCCTACGGGCTTCAGAGGGAACATGGTTCCACCAACACTTTGATTTCAGACTTCCAGCCTCCAGAACTGTGAGACAACACTATGAGATCCAGTTTGTGGGACTTTGTTACAACAGCCTTGGGAAACAAAAACAGTATCTTAGGTATAGTAATTATGGTTGTTACTATTATTACTACCAAGTGCTGGCACTGGGGAGACTGTGGTGAAGAAGACCCAGTCTCTGACCTCAGGTAGATCATAGCACGGAACTGTGCCAGGAGTATAGTGATGAATGGCTTGATACCCATCTGGGGTTCGGAGGAGAACCACAGTGGGAGAACAGCTGGGAAGGCACTAAGCATTCTTGAGGGTCTAGAAAGACTTTCCAGGGGAGATGCGATCTCTGCAGAGGGGCTGGTAAGGTCAGGCAGGTAAGAAGGCTACACATACTGTTCCAGGCAGAGGGACAGTGTTTGAAGACCCCTGAGATGAAAGAGATGACTATAACATCTCTGAAACCACATCTGCCATTTCTTTCGGCCTTTGGTCTTGTAGGTAACCTGGAGATGAGAAAATGAGTTCCTTTTACATGGCCAAGCATCCTCACTTTTTCTTTTCCCCCTGGAGCATCAGTTCTCCTCTTTAGAGTGAGTGCCTTTCACACGTCACTTGAAGACTTTTGTTTGAAAGAGGACTGTAAAACAGTGCTTGAGTGATTCTGTCATCCCACTTTGGCCCTCCCTCTTTCTCTCTCTTGTTCCAGCATCGTGCTGGCATGGTCCTTCTGTCTACTTTAGTATTTTCATGCAATCTGAGTTATAGTCTCCCGATACTTTTCTGATAAGGGATATATTGGTTTCAGGGATTTGTCCTTAGTTAAGCAATACATCTTGCCTCTTCTAGGTTTCTGTTGTACGTGTTCTTTCAGAAATGTTCCCTCAATCAGAAAGCTACCTATGTGGCCACACTTTTTTCTTTAGAACTATCAAGAAAATTGCTTTTATTCTCATTGAACTCATTTGCAGCTTTATTTTTAGTATTTTCATTTTAGTATTTTCATTTTTAGAAACTTGCATGCCTGTTGAATATATTATTCTCTTTGGGGGCTTCTAACCATGGATTCATATATGTCTTCTCTATAAGAAGACATATATGTTCATTCAGTGAACATATATATTCATTGTTCATTCATTCAATTAATATTTATTGAGCATCTACTGTGTAACAGGTACATAGAGCCCTGAACAAAATGACCCACATCTTTGTAGAGATTACAGTCCAGTGAAGATTTGTGTCTGGTTGGGTCATGCATTCTTGGCGGGGAGGGTTGTTTCTCAATATTATGAACCCTAAGGTGGCACAGAGTCTCTGTCAGGATCCTAACAGCCAAGAAATACAATAATGAGATGGTGTCCTTGAGGATAGTCTATGAAGGGACTGTTTACAAGGTTGTGGACAGGGTGAAAAGAAGCTAAGGACTAGCAACAGCAGGACATCAGTTACCACTCCTGTGTCAAGGTCAAGGAGAGAGCTGAAGCTGAAGGTCAGGGCCTGCCAACAGGGACAGTGCAGCCAGTACCAACCTGCAGCCTGGCAGAGAGGGAGCAAAGGCAATAAGTACTGTACCTGTGATGGTTAGTTTTATGTGACAGCTTGGCTAGGCCGTGGTACCCAGTTTTTGGTAAAACAGCAGTCTCAATGTTGCTGGGAAGGTATTTTTTTAGATGTGATTAACACTGAAATCAGTAGACTTGGAGTAAAGCAGATAAGCCTCCATAATGTAAGTGGGCCTCTTCTAAGCATTTGAAGGCCTTAGAGGGAAAAAGACTGAGGTTCCCGGAGGAGGAAGGATTCTGCCTCCAGACTGCCCTCAGACTGCAACAGCTCTTCCCTGGGTCTACAACCTGACGGCCTGCCCTGCAGATTTTGGACTTGCCAGCCCCTACAACCATGTGAGGCTCACTTTCTCTCCCTCTCTCTCTCTCTCTTCATATACATACATATATATATATATATATATATATATATATAAAACACATACATATGCACATATATGTAAACACATGGGTAATACATATATGCATATATATACATATATAGAACTACATACATACATATATAATTACATATTTGCACATATGGTTCTGTCTCTCTGGAGAGCCCTGAATAATACAGCACCTAACCACTCCTCACTTTGGTTTCCCACCAGCGCTTGCCAAACACAACAAGCGAGCTGGGGGAAAGGGAACCCGTGGATGCTGTCTGCAGAGGTCAGCATCCTGAGGCACAGAGAAGGGAGGAGAGGGTGGATCTGAAGGGCCAAATCAGGATTGTCAAGACAGCTACTTTCCCACAGAGAGGCCTTTCAGAGTACAAATCTGGCCATGCTACTAATGGCTTAAGTATCTTTCACAGAATGGAGCAAAGCTGAAGCTCCTGGCCCACATGGCTGGCTGCATCTTTTATGACCTCAGCCCTTCCTTTCGCATCAGCCTAGCCTCCTGCCTCTCCACCACCTTCTACTTTATGTTTCCATGGTAATTCCCTGGAGCACTTACAATTCCCTACCCTGAGCAGGTTTTTTCATGCTGCTGCGCCTCTCTGTACACACCACTCCATCTGCCTGGGCTGCCCTATGCCCCCCATCCACTGGCAAACTCTTGCTTATCCTGCCAAATCCAGCTCACGTGTCACATGCCTTGTGAAATCTGTGAAGTCTGTCCTGTTTGCTTGGTCCCAGAATTCCCGCAGCTTTCCTCTCTGTTACCTGCATGGCATACACAGGATTCACTGATCACCCAGAATTCAGTTATTTATAGAGCGCTCTACCTTCCCCTGCACTGGCAGCACCGTGAGGACAGAAATGGGTGTGATGCCTCTCCACATCCCAGCCTCCAGCTCAAAGCCTACAAACGACAGAGGTGGTGAGCGCGAGCCCCCTGTGAAGAGGTTCTTGGGCTTCTCACTGAGATGCGATGTGCTCTTCTTTTTGGAACAGTTTCAAACGACAACTCTAGCTTTTTAAAACCCATCCATTCAGAATGTACCTGCATTTCTGCACATCCTACATTTTGAGGCAGCCTAGGAAATGTACTGCAGATTTCTTCATTGGCAAGTATCTGATGTCAACCTCACTCATACCAACTACCCACAGTGTGTAATGAAACACACTGAGCTACATTCTTCAGCTGCTTCTGGCAGAGTGAAGTGCATAAAAAGCAATTCAACAGTTGGACAAGGCTCTCTTGGTTCATCTCGTCCTGAGGTCTCAGCACCGAGTTGAGCTGTTCTAAAGCCCTTTTCAAAACTGTTTTGTCAGTTGGACACTAGAGACTCATTTCATGGGGTTCTGTTAAGGGAGGGATTGCACTTGACACACAGATTTCTGTGTGTGTTGGGGGAGTGTGAGGGGAAAACATAACACGTTTATTTAGTTCAGTTTTTTTTAGTACAAGCCTTATTCATGTTTCCTTGAAATAAAGTATAATGTCCAATTTCAAATCAGTTTCCAGAATCTCTCTAAGCATAATGTGGAATTTCCCACTGCCAGTAAATTCTGAAAGGCTGTATTTCAAGCTGAAGTTCATTACAAACACCACCCCACCCACCAAGAATGAGCCTCTTTTTGATTGCTTAGGAAGGCTGGGATTAAGAACAGAATGGCTAAAATAACGACATAACAACGGAGAATAAATTAAATACAGTCCTGCTGGATTAGTAAATTTTGTACCATTTCACGTGTTTAATACCTGAAAAATGTTATTCCACAGTCATTTAATTGGTGATGTGCATGTACTAGACACAGAGCTGGTTGATGAGAGAATGCTCAGTGAGATGTTTGTTTCAGGGCACAGGGACATCTGGCACCCCACAGTCAAGTATAACTTAAACAAGAGAAAGGAGAGATTTGCTGGGATAAGCTTGGAAAGCTTTGCAGAGAGAGTGACATTTGAGCCTCCAAAAATGGTAGTGTTTCAACAAGCAGAGATAGGGGAGAATGTCATTCTAGAAAATGGGAACAACGTGGGCCAAGGTATAGAGTGGGTCACATGTGGGGACCCCTCAGTGTAAGGGGGCCGTGTCTACAGCATTAGGTGCATTGGGACAGGTTACTATGGGGAGATAAGGCTCGAAATATGGCTTTGCAATTACATCTTCAGGGACCTGAATGCCTCTATAAAGAATTGTAGTCAGGAGGCAGTAGGGAGCCATGAGAAAGTTTGGGCAAGGACATGGCATGATCTGATTTGTGCTTGGGGTCAGCGACTCCGGGAGATAGGAAGTGTAATGGATGGATTTAAAGAAGGATAAGTGGGGAGTTCCCTGGTTGCTTAGTAGTTAGGATTCCGGGCTTTCACTGCCGAGGCCTGGATTCAATTCCTGGTCAGGGAACTGAGATCCCACAAGCCGCACAGTGCGGCAAAAAATAAAATAAAATAAAATAAAGAAGGATAAGGTGAAGAGCTCTCTTCATATTTATAACGTTTCTTTTTAATACCTTACTGCTTAGACTTTATAGCTTGTTACACATTAACAGGTTCAAGTTGTGTATCCATGTCCTCCTTTGGAGAGAGGAACAGGAATTCTGCCTCAGTGAAATTATTCCCTCCTCCTCTCCTTAGGATGATAATCCCTACTATTATAATACATGTAGCTTCCTGTGTGCAACTGACTTGAATTTTGTGCCCCTTCTAGTAAAAGTTAAGTTTGTGTTGTAAAATATTTACCTGTTTGGCTTAAAACTGAAATGTGAACTTTTATTTTAAGATATGTGAATTCTTTGATCTAGCAATTCCATGGATGGAAATTTGTCCTAAAGAAATAATCAGGATGGCCACAAAGATTTATCTCTAAGGACATTCATCTCTGTATTGCATATAATAGTAATAAACTGGAAGCAGCCTAAGCATCCAGGAGGAGATTGGTTATGCAGCCAATTAAATATTTTTTGAAAAATGTCTAATAATATAGGTAAATGTTATAATGTAGCGTTGAACTTGAGAAACAGATAATGAATAAATATGATTCCATTTTGCAAAAAAATTTTTTTAAAGAATTTATGGAGAAAGATTGGAAGAGTATTGACCAAAATTTTAACAGTGGATATCCTTGGTTGATGAGTGAGTAACATGGGTGATTTTTATGATATTCTTTGGCTTTTTTTATATTTTCTAAATTTTCTATAATGAGTATGTATAATTTTTAGTTATTAGGAAAAAATGCTATTTAAAAATTGCTTTCATGCTAGAGGGTAGATTACAGTTCAGAACAATTCTTAGCTCCGTTGCATCTCTTGAATGAGTCTGGGCTTCGGAGTCTTTATTTGAATGAGAGGATTAGTTCCATAAACTCTAATACCATTTACAACTCTAAGATGTCTCACCACATTTTCTGTGCCTTTCTGTGTTCCCACAGCACCAGGTACTTACTTTGTCATAGCACCACCCGTCACAAAGTAACTTAATTCTTATTTAGTTACCTTATGTCTGCCTCTTCCAGAAGGACCCAAGTGTCTTAGAGGAAGGAACAGTCTTGTATCACCTCTATTTGCCAGGAGCATTCTGGTTTCAAGTGACAAATATATTACTCAAACTGATTTAAGCAAAAAAAAAAAAAAAGAAAGAAAGAAAGAAAAAGAAAACTAATAAACTAATATTAGTTCCTAGCACTAAAAAGTCCAGGGGGCAATCTAGTTTGGGTGTAGCTGGATCTAATATCCAAATGATGGTACCCACACTCTGTCTCTCTCTGCTCTACTTTTGTTTCTGTTGGTCTCCTTGTCAAGCTACTGGCCCCCTCACATTCTCATAGCTTCAGTCTCCTTTGGAGGGAGATCTTTATCTCCTTGATAGTTCCACAGAAGTCCCAGATTACTTTTCTTGAGTTCCATGCACAGCACTGTGGCCAGGGGCTTAAAATTTCCAGTTACTCCCCCTGTACCTGTGGTTGGTGGTAGTCATGGGAGGCAGGGTGCAAGGCTAGTCTCTCTTGAAGGAACCACATGAACCAAGAATACGGAATGAGTGTTTTCCCAAAGGAAAATCAAGATGCTGTCACCAGGAAAGGGAGAAATGGATTCTGGGTGAGTAAAAATGACAGCTATATCTCCTTCCATTTGCATCTCTAGCACCTTGCACTGTGCCTGGCATCAACTGGGTGAGGACTCAGTAAAAACCTTGTAGAATGAATGAAGGATCAATGTAAATTGTCATTTTTCCCCCCTCAGAGAAACTTAAATCTCACCCAATTCTGATCAGCTGGGTGTACTCATGTTTTCTCTGATTGTAAATTCTGGCTTGGACAGTTTTTCAAATAGTTTTTAGTCTTCGCTACTAATAGAAATTTGAAGTTGTTTTTATGAAATCATTTGCCTCTTCAGCCTTTATTACATATTCATTTTCTAAGAATCAAGTGAGAGTTTCTGTTGGATCAATGTAAAATGAGCATGACCATTGTAACTCTAAGTTCCAATCCAGGCACTATTATTAACTGATTCATACTTTGTCTTTGAAAGACTGTTGGAAAATTTTTTTCAATAGTATGTGGGAAACAGTCTAACTCAAATATGGACTACTTTACTTAAAGACTGCAAAACTTTCTTGCCAGAAAAGAAAAAACAAAACAAAACAAAACCAAACCAAAGAATAATAGGAATTCTGTTGCTCACCACTCTGCTTTAATACAGCTTTAATACAGGTGAGATGCAGGAGTTTTTTTCTCTTGTAATTGGACTTCCATTTTTTTTTTTTTTTTTTTTAACTTTTGGCCTCACCACGCAGCATGTGGGATCTTAGTTCCCCGACCAGGGATCGAACCTGTGGTTAAGGGAGTCTTAACTGCTAGACAACCAGAGAAGTCCCCATATTATTATTTTTTTAAGTTTAATACAAGCACATGTAAAAAAAAAAATCTAACAGTACAAAAGAGCATGCAATGAAAGCAAGTCTTCTATCCCTGATTCCTCTTCAAAGAGGCAACCACTACTAATAGTTTTTTATGCATCTTTCCAGAGATATTCAATACAAATATGTATAAGCATATCTGTATGTACTTATCTCCATAGCTCCCCTTTCCCTTTTTACATAAATGGTAGTATCAATGTACTTGTCATGTTCCTGGCTTTGTTCACTGAATATGTCTCACAGAGAGTTCCATATTAGAAGATGGCTCCACCTTGTTCTTTTTAATGACTGCCTAGTATTTTAATAGAAGACTATACCGTAATCCTCTTAGCCATTCCTCTACTGATAGGCATCTAAGTTGTTGCAGTCTTTTACTACCTCGCCAATGAGGGCTTTCTGCTTCAGCTGACACAAAGTGTTTGCCTTTTATTAAAAGGCATCACTGGGGAACATCCCAAAGACTAAATAAAAATAACAGTAACAAAGAATCTAAAGCCATGGCATTGGCAAAGTACCACTTTGTAGTTCCAGGTAAAGTTCTAAATGCTCTAGTTTTCCTGGCAAATGGTACCTCTGTCCTCCCACTCTATTTCTACCTATTCCTGTTAGATGTTAAGGGGAGGGGTATTATATTCTTCCTGAGGTCATTACCAACCTCAAGTTCTGGAGCCCTGCTACTCCCCAGAGCAGACCCTGACACTCTAGATCCAACTGATTGAACTGAACTGCTCTTCTAGGCACCCAGCTGACCATGGCATGCTGGAGTGTAAATGTTGACAGTTGGTTGTGTCTTTTTGTTTTTTGTAATGCAAGTACCTGACCTTAAGCTTTGATTGCCACAGAGAGGCATCCACTTCAAAGATGGCTATCTGTAATAAACACATTGCCAGCCACAGTTAGATAAAGAGCCAGGCCACCTCCCTCTGTTGAGGCTCCTTTGTTTTAGAGATCTTGGTTGATTTTGATAACTGTTTACGCCATTTGTTTTTCTCTTTCTGTGCTTCAAATTCCGCTCTTATGTTTTAATTCACCAATAAGGAATCAGACCTCAAAACCCTAGACCTTGACCACAGTAAAAGCAGAATCCCAGGCCCTCACACTCTCTCTCACTTTCTCTACCTGTGACCTTGCTGTGTGGCCCTAGGTGTGCTGTGTAATTTCCAGGTCCTGTAAATAATAAACCTTTATTTTTTAAGCGTTTCCTGGTGGTCATTGCTGAAGGACATCTTGCAATCATAATAAGAACCAGAAGTGCTGGTCCAGACACAACATTGGTTATTGATAGCCTGAGACAGGCACATTAACACATGCCAATCATTGATCTGTGTATGAAATGATAGGCCAGGTTGGGCCGACCTGGGCAGACTTCCAGAACAGTGGTCATGGGAGAGCCATCAAAGTGGGACCAATTCCAGAGTTGTGAACTGGGCTCTGCACTCTCGAACACTGCTTTTCCCTTGGCAGGGGAACTTACGAGCTGCCGCCTCAATCACAAAAAGATTCAGGGGGCTTTGACCTCTTTTTTACATCTTTATTGGAGTATAATTGCTTCACAATGGTGTGTTGGTTGCTGCTTTATAACAAAGTGAATCAGTTATACATATACACATGTTCCCATATCTCTTCCCTCTTGCGTCTCCCTCCCTCCCCCCTCCCTATCCCACCCCTCCAGGCGGTCACAAAGCACCGAGCTGACCTCCCTGTGCTATGCGGCTGCTTCCCACTAGCTACCTGCCTTACGTTTGGTAGTGTATACATGTCCATGCCTCTCTCTCGCTTTGTCACAGCTTACCCTTCCCCCTCCCCATATCCTCAAGTCCATTCTCTAGTAGGTCTGTGTCTTTATTCCTGTCTTACCCCTCTTATTGGACCTGTCTGAGGGTCTTTCTACTGAAGCTTACTCAGCCCTCTGGAAGTGGTTTAGATACTTCACAATGGAGTCATAACATACACACATTTACCTTGCAAGAATTCTATCGCGTGTCTCGTGTGTCCTTAGCAAAAAGAGAAAGAGAATTCAAATAACGCATGAAATGGCCCTGCTAGTCTACCTGATGAGTATCCACCCAGAAGTAGATACAGCTATGCCTGAAAACAACAATGCTTGTCATCTGAAAACTTCAGGAAGACTGTGGGAGTGACTGCAAGGGTTTGAGCCAAAAAGTCAAACTATTGTTCCTGGTGTTGGTATAAGAGTGGCGATAGAAGAAAGAGGGAGGAATTAATTGAGAGTAATCAATGAAGAGTTAGAGAATCTGTTAAAATTATCTTCAACATTGACCGCACCAAACCATGTATTTTTATGGAATTGTACTTGGTTTTGCATTTGAAGGATTTTTAAGTTACCATTGACTGGATATGAAACGTACCCTTAATGTGGTTGAACTTAAAGCACGTTAGGTCTGACCCCACCATATCTCATTGGAACTTCTCTGAGGCTCACAGAGATAAAGGAGCATGCCAAAATTCACAAGCCAATACGTGTCCAGAATTCAAACTGGTGCTGCCAGCAAGGCCTAAAGACGTAGCCTCTGCTCTTTACTCATTTATAATTCTATTACCTACATAACTGGAAGTATGAGGGTGGCTCTGGGGTGACTAACCAACTGGGTTTACCCAGGACTAAAGGGCTTCCCAGGACTTAAAATTAGGACATTCCCAGGCAAATTGTGATGGCCAGTTACCCAATTTGGGTTTTGAAAGGCTCTGAGTCACATGATGTGACCATCCCATTTCATTGATCTATCTATTTGGAACTCTTCCTCTGATATTCTGTGACTGGACCTTGTTCTGAGTGATAGGCTCAAGAATAATGCCTTGAAGTTTAAAATGGGCCCTTTAGAGTCTATGAGACCTAAGACAAGCCATTTGCAATGGATTTTGAGCTCTCTTCAAGTTTTTATTGAAGTCTTGAACTCTGTTAAAATCAATACTTTGATAATGCATGTAATCACTGACTGATTCATATGCTTTATAAATCTGTTCCCATGATTTGCTAGAGGTTGTGTTTTGTAACAAGGTGAACAAAGCCAGTGACAGGTGTTGTATTGCAATACCTTTCCCGTGAGAGGGGAAACCAAAGCAGATAAAAACTATGTGATGGATGGGAAGTTCTCCAAAGAAGTTATACAAATGGCCAATAAGCACATGAAAAGATGTTCAACATCGTTAGCCATCAGGGAAATGCAAAGCAAAACCACAACGAGATACTCCTTCACACCCACCGGCATGGCTCTAATAAGAAAGATGGACAGTAACAAGTGTTAGCCAAGATACGGAGAAATTGGAACACTCATACCTTGTTGGTGGGAATGTAAAACAATGCAGCCACTTAAGAAAACAGTCTGGCAGTTCCTCAAATCATTAAACATACAGTTAGCATATGACCTAGCAATTCCACTCCTAGGTATGTACCCAAGAGAAATGGAAACATATGTCTACACAAAAACTCACACATAAATGTTCATAGCAGCACCACTCACAGTGGCTAAAAGGTGGAAACTACCCAAATGTCCATCAATAATGGATAAAGAAAAAGTGGTGTTTTCATACAATGGAGCCATGAAAATAAATGAAGTACTGATGCATGCAGCAACATGGATGAACCTTGAAATATTACGCTAAGTGAAAGAAACCAGACTCAAAAGGCCACATATTCTATGACTCCATTTGTATGAAATATCCAGAATAAGCAAATCTGTAGAGATAAAAAGTTGATTAGTGGTTGCCCACCGGAGGATGGGGGAATTATGGGGTGATGGCCAACAAGTGCAGGGTTTCTTTGGGGGATAATGAAAATATTCTAAATTTGATTTTGGTGATGGATGTACAGCACAACTCTGTAAATATACTAAAGTCCATAGAATTGTACACTTTGAATGGGTGAATTTTATGCTATGTGAATTATATTTCAAAAAGTTGTTAAAAAAAAAAAGAAAGAAGAGATTGTTCTAAGCCTTGCTTCTGTCTCACGGCACAGCCAAGACCACATTGCAAACCTCCTGACTCAACTAGGTTACATCAAACTCAAGTGCAACAAGCTGCCACTTCATCGGCCCCTCCCTCCATGTCGGCTGGGGAAGCTCCAAGGATTTTAAGTTCCTTTCACTGTGGAGTAAAAGTAAGTGATGAATCACCCTCCTACCACAAGCAATGGCAAGCCTGAAAAGAACTCTTGTTTGCTGAGTTTTTATCATTTTCCAGCGCTTTGGTTGAATCTATAGGAATATCTTTAAAGAACTCTCCCAGGAAGGAGAGTTTATTTATGATTTTAAAATAATGCTTAATTTATTCTCTGTACCCTGGAAGCTGGCAAGGAAAGAAGTTTGGTCAATAAAAGGCTCTGATGCCTGCTTTTCTATAGAAGTCAAGCTTCTTCCTTTGGACTCAACTGATATGAGATTTCTGATTATTCAGCCTGGGCAGGGCTCAAGATATAAGTGCAAAAACACCATCTCCAATAAACGGTTTGCTAAGCAAACTGACATTATGAACACATTTTCAAGGACTCATAAACCGACTTAAGAGAACAAGTTGTCTTAAAAGTTCTCCAGATGAACATATGCGAACAAAGCTAGTAAATAAAAATGCCCCTTCCCTAGCCGGTGTCTATCTGGACACAGTGCAGGAGCTGGGAGTTAGTTCTTGTTGTTGGAGGCACTTGAAAAAATTTTAAAAGAATACCTTTTAAAGCTTTAAGATAAAAAATTATTGATAGTCTCTAAAGCCACTTAGGTTCCTCTTTTCACTTATGCAGAATGACTTTTCTACTAACAACTCCAAGGTAGTGAACATTGTTGTTTAATACTTTTTATTAAAAGGGTATTTCATGGACTTCCCTTGTGGTCCAGTGGTTAAGACTCCACTCTTCCAACGCAGGGGGCGGGGGTTCTATCCCTGGTCGGGGAACTAAGATCCCACTTGCCGTGAGGTATGGCCAAAAAATAATAAATAAAATAAATGAAAAGAATTTTTAAAAAAAGAGTATTTCATGCACAGGCATGGGAGGGGTTGCATGCACAGCCAGATTCTCTGGATTTGAATCCCGACTCTGCCATTTACGTAGGTACTTAACTTCTTTGTGCCTCATTTCCTCTTCTAAAACAAAGAACATAGCAATATTACCTGCTTTATTGGTTGTCCTGAAGGTTAAGTAAGTTAATATATATGTACAGCACTTAGGATAGTGTCAAGTGCTATGTGCATTAGCTTCATTGTCATGACTTAGCCAACTGGGCGTTGGGCCTAAAACAACAAATTAATCTTAACAACTCAACCTCACTTTTTTTGCACCACCTTGGGAATTTGTATTTGTAAAAGAACCCAATAATTAGACCATCAATGTGTTTAGCTAATGCTTTCTCATCAGAATTCTAATATGAAAAAAGGTGTCTATGGCCAAACGGTTTAAGGAATAGAATGGATAAGTAGGACTAAGTTTGAGAATGTTTTTTTTAGGCAGGGAAGTTTACAGAATCCCACAGATGATTTTTTTCCATACTTACTTGGAAAATGTCCTATGAATTAGTTTGAGACCCTCATAACTCCACCATTTTGGGAAATGTTTGTATCTGGTGTGAATCTGCTACCTAAGTCAACATCACTGAGCTTGTCATGTGACAAATGAGGTAAAATAATTGCTTCCTATTAGAATAGCGTTTAAAGATTTTAGATATAATAATTTCGAACTCCTATCAGACACAGGTGCTTTTTATGTTGCAAGTACATACATGTTCAACTTATTAGCATTTTATTTTTGGTTCTATTCAAAAAACATTCCCAAGATGGCTGGCTCATTTTAATGGAGACAAAAATTTCACATACCAGTGTGAACAGAGAAGTGAGTAGTGAGTATGGGTGGAAAGCATTTAATAATTGACTGAGATAGGAGGACAAGATTCTCATTTTGTTAAAGCCCTCTTTGCACTTCATGATGCAGTAACATTTTGGGATGGAATGAGTATTGTTGATATCACAACTCCTTTGGGTGCTTTCACTCATCTGTTTTTTCTATAAGGCTTACTCTGAATATGGAGTGATCCAGTATTTATGCTGCAAGTCTGAAATAATACCATTCTTTTCAACTACTTAAAAATATGGAAATATCTTTTGTTCAGAATACGTGAGAGTGATATATTTCATCCAGAAAGAAAAAAAATTCAATGTTCTAATCCCCACATTTGAAAAAACTTGTTGTTTTTCTGAAAGGACCATGCAAATAAAATTACAAGGAATGCAGGTATAGTTATAACTGAGTTAACAATTTACCCAAGAGGCAAAGAGGGGTAAGTTGCTTTGAAATTTCATGGATCTGAGATAGTGATCTGATGCATTGCTAACCGTTAGAACTGAAGTATGTTATTGTTTCAAGCCACTGAGGCCGTGGCAATGGAGTGAAGAGGGAGCACAGGTCTGGGCTGGAATCCCAGCTGAGGATGGTGGGTCTGTTTGACTATAGAAATGGGCAAATGCTATAATCAAGGCTTGCTTTGTTTGTCCAGAGCAGAGGTCAGGAACCTTTTTCTGTAAAGTATCAGAGAATAAATATTTTAGGTTTACAGGCCATACAATCTCTGTTGCAACCACTCCATTCTGCCATTATAGTCAAAAGCAGACCTGGAAAATATATAAGTGAATGACTGTGGGTGGGTTTCAATAAAACTTTACTTACATATACCAAAATTTGAGTCTCATATAATTTTTTACATTGCAAAATGTTATTATTCTTTTGATTATTTTCAACTATTTTAAATTATAAAAACCATTCCTAGTTTGGGCCATACAAAAATATGTAGGCCATATTTTGCTGATTTCCAGTCTAGATTTAAGATAATAATGGTGAAAATTTTAATAATGAATATTAAACTTAAAAATTAGTCATGTTTGTAGGAGTTGATTGGTGTCTTGTGGGGCTGAGGTGAAAGGACACTTTGCTGACATTCAGAGCTTCTGATCTGAGAGTCTGCTGCGTGATGGAAAAGTCTCCTGGAATTTCTTTGAGATGCACACTGCAGCTCCAGCAGCATGGCATCAGAGGTCCTTTGTTCCCTGCTCCAGAGAATCTGATATTCTTGTGACAGTTTTTCTGGGTCTGTGCTTCTACAGTGTCTGTGCTTCTTTACCTCAAACCTCTACTTCCTCGTGAATTCCATTGCTTCATGGCAACTGCTTAATGGCTTTTCTTGGTTTTTATTTCCACTTCTGCTGCCAATACTGAATTCCTCTCTGTCTCACATTTAAATTTTTGCCTTCTCCAAATTAGGAGCAGTTGCCTGGCCCTGTCCCGGGCTGCACAGTTCTGGGTGTGCAGGCACGTTGGACCTAAAGTTTCCACATGGTCCTTTTTTCTGAGCATGGGCAGAGCTCAGGGCCATCCTTATGCTCCTTCACTATTAATTCCAATTATAATATCTCTTTCTCATTAAAAAATGGTCACATGCTCACATGCTTTTTAATCATTCCTTTTTCTTTTTTGTCTCTTTCTACCTCTTCTTTTCATTTTAGACTCCGAATAACAAAATAAAATATGACTCTTAACCAAGAGAGTGATAGCAAGGAATACTGCTAGTGATACACTTTTTATTATTATTATTATTTTTTACTGAAGTATAGTTGATTTACAATGTTGTGTTAATTACTGCTGTACAGCAAAGTCATTTAGTTATACATATATATACATTCTTTTTTGTATATTTCTCATTATGGTTTATCATAGGATATTGAATATAGTTCTCTGTGCTATACAGTAGGACCTTGTTGTTTATCCATTCCATAGATAAAAGCTTACATCTGCTAACACCAACCTCCCACTCCATCCCTCCTCCAACGCCCTCCCCCTTGGCAACCATCAGTCTGTTCTCTATGTCTATGATTCTGTTTCATAGAAGGTTCATTTGAGTCATATTTTAGATTCCACATATAAGTGATATCATATGATATTTGTCTTTATTTTTCTGACTTACTTCACTTAGTATGATCGTCTCTAGTTGAAGCCGTGTTGCTACAAATGGCATTATTTTGTTCTTCTTTATGGCTGAGCAGTATTCCATTGTATATATATACCACATCTTCTTTATCCATTCATCTGTCGATGGACATTTAGGTTGTTTCCATGTCTTGGCTATTGTGAACAGTGCTGCTATGAACATAGGGGTGCATGTATCTTTTTGAATTATAGTTTTGTCCGGATATATGCCCAGGAGTGGGATTGCTGGGTCATATGGTAGCTCTATTTTTAGTTTTCTGAGGAGCCTTCATACTGTTTTCCACAGTGGCTATACCAACTTACATTCCCACCAACAGTGTAGGAGGGTTTCCTTTTCTTCACAACTTCTCCAGCATTTGTTATTTGTGGACATTTTAAAAAATATAAATTTATTTATTTATTTATGGCTGCGTTGGGTCTTCGTTGCTGCACGTGGGCTTTCTCTGGTTGCAAGAGTAGTGGGGGCTTCTCTTCATCACACTGAGCAGGCTTCTCATTGCAGTGCCTTCTCTTGTTGCACAGCATGGGCTCTAGGCATGCAGGCTTCAGTAGTTGTGGCACACAGGCTCAGTAGTTGTGGCTCATGGGCTCTAGAGTGCAGGCTCAGTGGTTGTGGTGCACCGGCTTAGTTGCTCCGTGGCATGTGGGATCTTCCCTGACCAGGGATCGAAACCATGTCCCCTGCATTGGCAGGTGGGTTCTTAAACACTGTTCCACTGGGGAAGTCCTGTGGACTTTTTAATGATGGCCATTCTGATTGGTGTGAGGTGATACCTCACTGTAGTTTTGATTTGCATTTCTCTAATAATTAGTGAAGTTGAGCATTTCTTCATGTGCCTGTTGACCATCTGTATATCTTTGGCAAAATGTCAATTTAGATCTTCTGCCCATTTTTGTATAGGGTTGTTTGTTCTTTTGTTGTTGAGCTATATGAGCTGTTTGTATATGTTAGAAATCAAGCCCTTGTTGGTCGCATCATTTGCAAATATTTTCTCCCATTCTGTAGATTGTCTTTTCATTTTGTTTATGCTTTCCTTTGCTGTGCTAAAGCTTGTAAATTTGATACACTTTTATTAATTTTTAAATTTTGAAATAAATTTAGACTTACAGAAAGATTGTAAAAATTAGTGGAGAGTTCCCATGTATTCCTCACCCAGCTTCCTGTAATGTTACTATCTTATAAAACCATAATACAGTTATCAGAACTAAGAAATTAACATTGGTTATATCTAAATAAAAAGAGAGAGAGACAGAGACAGAGGGAAAGAGACCAGAGAGCTCTCTCTCTCTATACACAACACACACACACACGCGCGTGCACACACACACACACACACACACACATCCCAAAGAAAAGCCCTGTGAGGACACGGTATGAAGCCAAGAAGAGAGCCCTCACCAGGAATTGCACCCAACTGGACCTTGATCTTGCCCTTTCCAGCTTCCAGAACTGTGAGAAAATACATTTCTGTTGTTTAAGCCACACACACAAAAGAAAAGAAAATAAAAGACAGAAAAGAAATTAACACTGGTACAAAAACTATTGACTTTATTAGGATCTCATTAGTTTTTTGACAAATGTCCTTTTGGTGTTTCAGGATCCAATTGAGGATCCCACATATCATTCACTGGTCATAGCTCCTGTATAGGTGTCCTATGCTGTGTAACAAATTACCACAAATTTAGTAACTTAACACATATTTATTACCTCACAGGCTGCTTATAGGAGTCATGGCTTAGCTGGGTCTCTGCTTAGAGTCTCACAAGGCTGCAATTAAGGTATCGTTAAGGCCTGGGTTTTTATCTGGAGGTTCAACTGGGAAAGAATCCTCTTCTCAACTCCCTCAAGTTGTTAGCAGAATTCATTTTCTTGTGGTTGTAGGATTCATGGCAGCTGGCTTCTTCAAAGCCAGAAAAATAGAGAGAGACTCCATTGCAAGACAGAGGCTGCATTTGTATATAATCATAGGGACGTAGCCAGAATCACATACCTCCCATCACTTTTACCACATCCCACTGGTTAGAAATAAGTCACAGGTCCTGCCCACGCTCAAGGGGAGGGGATTACACGAAGGCATAAATACCAGAGGGAAAACTATGGGGCCACCTTGAAGTCTGTCCAACACATCTCCTTAGTCTCCTTCAATCTGTGATGGTTCCTCAATTTGTCCTTGTCATTCATGACCTTGACCCTTTAGAAGAGTACTGATCAGTTATTTTGTAGAATGGTCTCAATTGTGTTTGTCTGATGTTTCTTCATTAGACTGAGATTATGGATTTTTAGCAAGAATACCACAGAAGCAATATGCCCTTTTCACTGCATCAGATGAGGAGGTACACGATGTTGATGTTTTATTGCTTGTTATGATAACTTAGATCATATGGTTAAAGTGGTGTCTACTGGATTTGTCCACTGTAAAATTACTAATTTTTCCCCTTTTTAATTAATAAATATCTTGGGATGTAAACTTTGAGACTATACAAATATCTTATTTTCCCCTTGAATTTCCAAACACTAATTTAAGCATTCTTTGGTGGATTTGTCTGCAACAATTATTATTGTGATGTTCCAATGGTGATTTACTGTTTCCTTCATTCTTTATACATTTATTATTTGGAATCTCTCTGAAAGAAAGGTTTGCCTCTTCTCCCCCATTTACTTATCCAATAATTTATTTATGTTAGTATGGGCTCTTAGATATTTATTTTTTCCTATGAGTTATAATCTAACACTATCATAGATTTTGTGGCTCAAATTGTTCCAGCATTGTCCATTAGGAGTTCTATCAAGTGGTTCCCATGTCTTTTTTTTTTTTTTAAACATCTTTATTGGGGTATAATTGCTTTCCCATGTCTTTTTAACATGCCCTCTTCTTTCTGTCTCCTTCCTTCCCTCCATCCCTCCCTCCCTCTCTCTCTTTCTTTCTTTCTCCCTCCTTCCTTCCTTCTTTCCCCCCTCCCTTCCTCCCTTCCTTCCCTCTTTCCTTTCTTTCCTTCTTTCTGTTCTCCTTTTAGCACTTCCTTACTTTCTGGCACCACAAGATGCTCCAGCCTCATTTTGTATACTTTCTGCCTCAGCTCTGGATTCAACCACTTCTCCAAGAAGCCCTGGTTCCTTTTATTGGAGAATGATTATTTAGAAATCAAGATCTGGGCACTAGGTGTACTCATTGCTACTGTAATGCCATTGCTTTTAGACCCTCTCACTGGACAGAGCTAGGAAATATAAGCATGTATACTAACACATTTATATACACATATCTATATTTCTATATCTACCTATCTGTATATATATTAAAAGCCTGTGAGTTCATGCTAATATCTCTGATTCCAACCCAGCCCTAGCAGGTTCATCCTAGCTTTCCCAGCTCCTCATTTGTAATTTTTTTCACTAACAGTGAGAAAGCTGGCTCTTATTACCCATAATATATTTACCTATTTGTTCAAACTTAATACACGTATAAAATAGTCTCAGAATTGCTAACCCATATCCCTGTGAGAAACAAATTTACAAACTAGAGAACGGTGTTTGCATACAGTTCTTTTTGTCTTTAGCTTTACAGTGGGCAGTCAAAATGCTCTTTTCTCATGTAACATAGGTTAGTTCTTTGCCACTGTCTTCAGTGTGGTCATGTTATTCATTTATAACACATTTATGTTCATATTTTACCATTTGTATTTTATTTTGGATTTCCCCCACATACAGTTTTTTTGTTGGTCTGTTTGTTTGTTTTTAGTTCACATTCAGTAAAATTTACTCTTTGCAGTATACAGTTCTATAGGTTTGACAAATGCCCAGTCAGGTGTCTGCCTCCACAGTCATGGGACAGAACTATTAGGACAGTTCCATTGCCCCCTAAACCCACCCGTACTGCCCGTTAGAAATCAAACTCTTCTCCCAACCTCAACCCCTGGCAACCACTGATCTGTTTTTTAATCCCTGGAGTTTTGCCTTTTCCAAAATGTCATTTAAGCAGAATCATGAAATATTTGGGGGGGGGGAGTCTGGCTTTTTTCAGTTAGCAAAATATTTTTGAGATCCTCCTATGTATGTTGTTTTATGAATCAGTAGTTTCTTCCTTTTCATTGCTGAGTACTATCCCATCATATGGATGCACCACTAAAATGTAGTACATCCATGCACCAATTTATTCATTCACCATTTGAAAGGTAGCTAGATGGTTCCCAGTTTGGGGTGATTATGAATAAGGCTGCTATAAACATTCATGTACAAGTTTTGGTGTGAACATAAATTTTCATTTCTTCTGTGTGAAACCTTAGGAATGGGATTGCTGGGTCACGTAAGTGTATGGTGATATACCTTTTTTAAAAATAACAGTTTTGTTGAGATATAATTTACATACCATCAAATGTATTATACAATTCAATGTTATTAGTACAATCACCACAGAGTTGTGCTACCATCACCAATTTCTAATTTTAGGACATTTTCACGCCCTGCAAAGAAACCCCATGCCCATTAGCAGCCACTCCCAGTCCCCTCTTCCCTCAGCCTAGGTCTGACTTCAGCCTAGGATTCTTTTGGTGCGCCCTGTACACATCTCTTTAATGGAGCTGACCCACCCTTGTATCACAGCTCAGAGAGCTGGTGGAAGACCATTTGCAAGTAAGAGCCCTGTCCAGGCTTGACCTTGCTTGGAAGCAACTTCCCCCTCCCCTACCCCCCCAGAAGGATCCCTCAACTGGGGTCTGATTTCATTCTTTAAGTCCCTTGTTCCCAAAGTGTGGTCTGAATTATGCTTGTAAGGGGAAAAAAGGAATGTTGTTTTCTTACTTTAAGTAAATAACTAAATTTTAAAAAGTAACCAAGTGTAATAATCCATACCATTCCTCCCAAACAAGAATTATAGAAGGGGGTAGGGTGGGAAATTTCCTTTATAATTCCATAGGAATTACTCTACTGCATGTGTGAGATTCAAGAAGGCTAAATAGATGAGATACCATGTGCTAGAGAAGAAACTTGATCGTTGTATCAATTCTTCCCAAATTAATGCATAATTTATTTATTAACAATTCAATAGAAGCCCTATACAGTTTTAGGGAGCAGGGCAGGGAGGCTTAATAAAATAATTTAGTAATTAGTCTGGCAGAACAAATGACCAAAAAAGTTCCAAGTTATAATTTATAACTGATCTGCTTCTCATAGTGGCTCCCTGGTGGAGAATCATAAGGATTTATTACTCAACAATTGAAAGGGGGCACCCCTGCCAGCTAACATTTTGCGTCACCGAGGAAGCACCACACACCGGTAGAAGAAAGGATAGATTTTTCAATAAGTAATGTTAGAAAAACTGATATGGTGGGACAATATTTTCAAAATATTAACTGATTTTTATACCTAATATTCCCCTATCCTGGTTCTCTACCATTCGCGCAAGACCATTCTGGGCTCAGGATGGAAAGTAGAAAATATAACTGGGGTTTTCCCCCGGTTTTAAAGCCTAAAGCCCTTAAGAAAAAGAAAGAGCTCTGAATAAACAAAGCGTCTGGGAGAAAAGCACTGAGGCCTAATTAAAACCCCTCAACCAGAATTAGAACTAAGCGATCTTATGGAAGAATTCCCAGGATGGGATTCAGGAATGTGTGATTTTATAAATGTAAATTTTGTGCACCGGTTGGCTAGATTAGTGGTTCCCTACCTGGCTGCAAAGTGGAATCACCCCCAGGGTTTAACATATTCAGAGCGGGCCCCATCCCAGAGATCTGTAGATTGAGAGGGAGAGAGGGAAGTCCAGGGACCTGAATTTTTTCTTTTTAAAGCTTCCAATGTGATTTTAATGATTAGTCAGAGTTGAGAATTCCTGGTAAAGTCTATTTCCTTCTTTGTTAATCCTGTAAGACATTTTATTCACTGTAGTGGGATGATTTTTAAGAATATTATCCAAGGTTATCTCCCCAACACACCCTTTTCTTCTCTTTCTACTTACTTTCAAAATTTCCTATAAAAAAATTAAAACATACGGGTGAGTTGGAAGACCTATATTTAAGGCAATGATCTGCAGAACGTGGTCCCTGGATTAGCAGCATCAGCATCACCTGGAAGTTGGTTGGAAATGCAATCCACGCTACACTGCCAGGGTGAGAAACTCTGGGCATGGGGGAGGGGTAGCAGTCTGTAATTTCACACAAGTAATCTTGATGCAGCCTCAGTTTTGAGAACAAATGATTCTCTTAAAGTCAAACTTTGAAAACTTCTGATGCCTGGGACCCACCCCCAGATTTTGATTTAATGAGTCAGGTGTGTGGTGTCCTCAGATGGTTATAATATACAGTGAAGTTTGAGAGCCCTTGGAGCTTCAAAAGAACTTCCCCCTGTTCAGAGCAGAATTTTCTTTCTAAACTAAAAGTGAAGAAAACAAAAACAAGTGTGTGTAGGGGCTGGATTTAATGAAGAAAAGACAGTGTTTTAAGAATAGGGGGATTTCAAGGTTCAAGCCTAAGTTTGTTTCAGCAGTGCATATTAATAATTTGGGCCAATATTTATGATTTTATTATAATGGGACTGTTGCCCCATTTATCTTTAGGTGCCTAAGATTACCCCTATGATTATAGTTGTATTTTTAGTATTTTTTTTTTTTCCGGTATGCGGGCCTCTCACTGTTGTGGCCTCTCCCGTTGCGGTGCACAGGCTCCGGACGCGCAGGCTCAGCGGCCATGGCTCACGGGCCCAGCCGCTCTGCGGCATGGGGGATCTTCCCGGACCGGGGCACGAACCCGTGTCCCCTGCATCGGCAGGCGGACTCTCAACCACTGCGCCACCAGGGAAGCCCTATTTTTAGTATTTGATTATTAAAAATATTATATGAAGGTCAGGAAATGAATTTGATAACATTGTGCGTTTTATTCTTTACTGCAGCACTTAAATACATTTGAAAAATAGAAATATATATGTAGAACTATTACGTTTTAAGAAAATGCTTAGCATCCATAAAAACTTTCTTATAATACTTTCAGGAGGCCTGAGGCTCATAAGTTGGTGACTGTTAAGGATTTTTATACTTTTATCTAAAAGACATGGAAAGAGCGAGAGAGATTATATTGATTTTTTTTACTGCTTATCTTCCTATGATGTGACTATAATAAAACCCTTCCAGAAGGTTTGGGACCCACTAATAAATTATGTTCAACATATTATATTCCAGTTCTTTGCAAACTAGCCATCCATTTATGGTATCTATGATATTCCCTAATAATTATAATATTAATTTATTACATCACCGTATTTCTCAGTTATGTTGAGAACACTTACCATGTAACCCCATATAAGTTGTTTCTAAATGAAACATTTCTGTCCTTCTACAATTATAGCCAAATTTCTCAAATTATAACTCTAATTTCTTGGAATATGTCATGTTTTGTGATATTTTCTCAGTTTTAGGCCAAATATCACGATTTCCATTTCTTTCTTTTTTTTTTTTCATGTGGGATCTTCCCAGACCGGGGCACAAACTCCGTGTCCCCTGCATCGGCAGGTGGACTCTCAACCACTGTGCCACCAGGGAAGCCCTCTTTCTTCTTTGTTTTTCCTTCTCTCTTTCCTTTATTCCTTCTCTTCTTCCTTCCTTAAAACTATTGTCTTAAAATCTACTAAGTTTAGTTGGATTTTTCTAATAATTTAAATTTAAGTTAAATAATTTGTTAATTCAATAGTTAATAGTTAAATAATTTAAGTTTAGTTGGATACTTTTCTAATAATTTAAAGGCTCTAAGTGACATAGATCGAGTTATCTTCCACCTTGCTAAACATCTTTAAAAAGAACCTGTTGAAGACTGAAAATGCAGCCAATTAATAGACTCAAGTAATTGATTTGCCTGCCATTAAACAAATGCAACTTGTTTCCACTGAGGTTTGTTGAATTTTGGAGTGAATTTTCCTAAATACCCTAAATGTTTCTATTTTGCAAAACGTGTGCACATACTAATAAGTGTACTTCTTTTTAAACTAATACAAAGAGTAGACAAAAAACTATGTACTGGATTCCACCCGAGAAATGGCAGAGGAGCCTTACTCTGCCAGGAAGTGTAGGCCTTTCCTCTGGTTGCCTAAGTTCTGTGGGCGGCCTTTTGGTAATTGGGTCAGAGTTGTGCAATCTGGCTGTCAGCAGCTTGTCTCTGCTCTACCTGGGTCTTCAGTGACAGGCTGAGGCACTTGAAGGAGGCACAGGGGATACCGGGGTAGGAAATGAATGCTTCGTGCAGCTGGGAACATCAGTCCAGGCAGCCTGGACCATCAGTAGGGTCACAGATCACTCTCCTATCTAGCTTTCTTTTATCCTTGAAACGCAGGTTAAATTATCACCACCCATTGGAATCTCTTCGTGGTCATCACGTGTGCGCGCTTTCCCTATAACTTCGAATATCCCTTTATTCTGGCACTTAATCACATTCCCTTGGAATTGTTTGTGTACGTATCCATCTCCTTCACCTCAGGACGGTGACTTCTCATCTTTGGACACAGCAAATGTCTCTATGACTAATGAGTAAATACAAGGCCAGCCACATGGCTAATGCACCCCAATGAGCATAAAGAGAACATGCAAAATCACGTCGCTGTCTAATTGTACATGGCACGTCCTCTATTACAGCCTTCAGCCTTCCCCCACTCTTCCGTTGTATCTCCTAAACTCAGCAATACAGATACTTATAATTTTCTGAACATACCATGTTATTTCATGCGGCTCTCTGCCTTTTCGTTTTTGAATTTACACATACCCTCACTCTGGGGAGGGGAAGGCTGGCAGAACCCTACCCTTCTTTCAAGTCTTAGTTTATGTATAGTATTCCCCAAGAAAAAACCTGACATCTCTCTCCACTCTCCCTCCTTTCAAAGTTGAACTCTGTGCTCCCACAAAATCCTTCCTTTTAACTGACTGGCCAGTTTAATCCACGCTCTCCATTTCTTCTGGAAAAGATAATGACTGATGCCCACAGCACACTCAGTGTTCTTTGACAGTAGGACACACTGGAATGCCCACACACTTTAGCACTTCCACTCCCTACGCTGGATGCTTACTGAGATCCATTGTGTTTATTTCCAAACCTATTTATATAAGCCACTTGTACCTATTAGTGTAACTAAGTAATTTAGTTAGATGTGACTTAAGTGAATAGCATATGAGTGGGAAAAAAGAGTTGTGTTTTCCATGAGAATAGATGGATGCTTTGGAAAGACCCTTAATTTTTAACTCTATAAAATATCAAACTGGAAATTGTTGAAGTTGCCTATGAAAGTGGTTTTTGGAACTCCCACCAGTGTACCCATACCACAAGAGAAGCCTTTAGCCCTACATCAAAGATTAATGAAGTGCATGTGTTTAAGTCAAAATAAAATGTCTAAGGTATGCATGTATCATTTTTACCTGTCCTAGTAATATATTGTAATGTACTGGGGTGGGGTTGGGAGGAAGAGACTGTCTCCTTCACTAGATTGTTTCTTGAAGGCAGGGACCATGTCTTGCTTGTCTTGGTAGTACCTGTTTCTGAGAATGGGAAGAATATTTGAATCCTAGAGGACTTTCTCTAAGGACTTCTTGACCCAAGGAAATGCTACACTTATTTCTGTACACGGGGTTTCAACAATTAGGTCCCTTTTATGAATTACAGCCACTAGGGGGCAATGCAACTGCATTCCTTTGAAACGGCCAATCCAGGGAAGATGCCTCCAAACTAGATCCCCTAAAATGTGATAAGCCTCCCTAAAGTGTATTGGGGAACCTGCGGCATAAACATCTCATCAACACCGTCATTCTTTGTATATGTGTTTCCCTGTTTATTTGGGGAAGCTGACTCCATTTTTTCTAAACAATGAAAGGACCAAGTAGTAATCACCACCTTATTAAGTTAGTTATTATAGCTGAACCAATTCCTGGAAGGAAGAAAACAAAAGAAAAACAGGAAGAAAATTTTGAAACCCTCATGCAAATGTTGCGAGTAGTATCAAGGATTGTAAATTGGTACAGTGCAGGCCACAGTGTCTTACAGTGGAGTCTCAGAGGAAACACTACTGAGAAAGTTATGGAGAGTGTGTCCAGATGACTGAACAGATCTCAACCCTTCCTTCCTTCCCCTAAATGAGTCTGCTCCCAGTTCTGATGTTCTAGATTCATAGACTTCAAAAATTAAGCTGCTGGGCTTCCCTGGTGGCACAGTGGTTGAGGGTCCGCCTGCCAATGCAGGGGACACGGATTCGTGCCCCGTCCAGGAAGATACCGCATGCCGCGGAGCAGCTGGGTCCTTAAGCCATGGCCGCTGAGCCTGCGCTTCCGGAGCATGTGCTCCGCAACGGGAGAGGCCACAACAGTGAGAGGCCCGCGTACCGAGAAAAAAACCCAAAAGACAGAAAACAAAAATTAAGCTGCTAGTTGCTCATATCTTTTCAGAAGGAATGTCCTCTCCTAGGAGTAAGAGGGTAGTGAGAGGAAAAAGAATTCCAAACGTCACCTTTAAAAGAAAGACCCTGGGAAAATAAAAAAGAAAGATTATTTTACTTTTCAGTGAGTTGCCATGCTGAATTACAACTAAACTGATGATCTGTGAAGTTAAGGGATCTTAAACATCGCAGTTTGAGTCCAAGGGAGCTGAGGCCTCCTATTTCACACGTCTTTGAAAGTAATGAAAGAATATCTCTGTTCCAAAGTACTCTGTTTGAGAATTAATTAAATCTAAAACAAGATAAACAGTCCAGTTTGCAATTATCATGGGGGTTTTGAAGTAGTTGAACTAGAGGCTGAGTGATTCACTGCATCTGGGGAGCTGACTGACCTGGGTTTGAGTCTCAGCACCGCCCCTAACTAGTGAGGAGGGTCAGATTACCTCCCCTCTCTCAGCACCAGTTTTGCATTGCCCATCTGTGAAATACAGGGAGAGGGAAACTGGACAAACGATCGCAAAACCTCCCCCAGGTCTAAACAGTCATATATTTCTTTTCCAGGAAGTTGCCCTTATGGATTTGCCCTTAACATCCTTCTGTTTCAGCTTTTAAAGAGGCAATATGAAAAAAAAACAATCATGCAAATTGCTATTTCTCTATCAACACTTAATTTACCTTTTCTCTTAGGGCAGAATCTGGCAGGGTTCAAAATATGGCTGGAACTGATACAAGTGGATTTTTCCAATAAAATTAGAATGGGATGTTACTGTTTAAACCCCCAAAATTCAAAACATGCTAGTTTGTGTGCAGAACAGAAACTCAGACCCAGCATTTGCCCTCTAGCTGCTCATATCTGAAGGGAGTGGTGGCAGCTTACTCCAAATGAGTAAGAAAATAAATAAACTGATATTTCAAGACTGGACAAATATGTAGGCTGCCTTTTAAGTTTCTGACTCCTGCTTTATTTTTTTCCCAACTTCCCATGGAGAAAGGCAATCAATGAATGAATATTCAGATCTTTAGTGTCTGTCTGGAAAGCTGACAGTCTTCCAGAAATACAATTAGATATGAAAGAAAAGTTCCAATCCTCACTTCCTTAGGCTATCACTTCAGCCTTTTCACAGAAGGAAGACCAAAGTTGGAATGGGCAGTGTGGCCCTTGGGCATCTTCATGGTTCTTTTGTACTATCCTATTGATCTGTTTGTCACATTGTGCAAGGAATTAAGGTACAGAGGGGTGTGAGGCCTTGTGACTGCCTTCAAGGTGCTGTCACTAACCATAGCTTCTCCTTCCTTACTTTTGCTTGTCCCAGACATTTGAGTTAAAAGAGTTGCCCTCTGATAAAACCTTGGAGCCCTAAGGCGTAGTCCATAAGCCTTGTCAACTTGGGCCTCCTCTTATTTTTTTGCTTCAGGGCCCATCCTGATTGCTGAACACAGGGAAGTACTATAGGAATGCTTTGGGGGATGGACTGAAACAAGTGGCTGGGCTACTACTGACCATTTTCCCGGGCTGGCCTTGCCTACTCAACTTTGTGAGTCGGAGCAGTGCCTCAGCTGGCCCATCTGTAACAGGAGGAAAATATTGTGAGCTCCAAAGGAGTGAATGCATGTAAACCCCTTAGTCCCATGAATGGTGCATATAAGGTGCAGGCAGGCGATGCGCCTCCTGATTTCTTCTTTTTTTTTTTTTGCGGTAAGTGGGCCTCTCACTGTTGTGGCCTGTCCCGTTGCCGAGCACAGGCTCCGGACGCGCAGGCTCACGGGCCATGGCTCACGGGCCCAGCCGCTCCGTGGCATGTGGGATCTTCCCGGACCGGGGCACGAACCCGTGTCCCCTGCATCGGCAGGCGGACTCTCAACCACTGCGCCACCAGGGAAGCCCTTCTTCTTCTTCTTCTTCTTGATCATCATCATCATCGATGCTGATGCTGGTGTAGAAAGCCTGGACTGTGGAGGCTGACGGCCTGGGTTTGAATCCCCTCACTTGGAAGATAATCTTGAGAAAGTCTGAAAGCCTCAAGTGCTTCATGGGAGAAAGTAGGACTCGATGCCTGGGTCAGGGGCCACAGGAGGCTGAAGGCAAAGGTCAGCAGAGTGCAGAGAGAGGACCAAAAAATGTCAACCGTGGCTGTTATTACTGCAAATGAAGACAAGCTGGGCATCGGTGCCCACTAAGGACCATGCCGACAAGCCTGCCGGTTTCAAGCAGGTCCCAGAGGCAGGAAGCCTTCCTTGGAGAGGCGCGGGGGTGGGAGGTGGGGGAAGCTCAGGCAGCCACTGGGAGTGGGAACGCGGAGAGCGAACTTGACCTCCGACTGCACGCGGGGCGTGTCCATCCGAGCCCCCGGCTGCAAGGTCCTGTCTCCGACCCGGGCTGGCGGAGCCGCTCCGGGGCGTAGGGGGCCGGACCCGGGACCCCGCCCAGGAGGCGGCCGGGTCCCCTGGGTTGGGCGCTGCTGGCGGAGCCGACGGGGCGGAGAGGAGCACGGCGGGAGGAGGAGGGGGAGGGGGCTGGTCAAGGGAAGTGCGACGTGTCTGTGGAGCCTTTTTATACCTCCTTCTCGGGAGTCCGGCAGTAGCCACTGCCGCCGCCACCGAGCGTCCTAGCGCTTCCGCTCCCAGGAGCTGGGCTCCGAGTTCCAGCGCGCAGGGCACCGCCGCAGCCAGCCAGCATGTCGTCCGGGGTCAAGAAACAGAAGACGGTAGGCTTCGAGTCTCCTGCCTTCCTACTCCGCTCCAACCCCGGGACGCTCGGAGGCGAGCAGCCCCGGCGCCGAGGCTGGGGCGCGGGGAGGAGGAAGAGGAGGAGGTGGGAAGCAGGAGGGCGAGGTTCGGCCGGGACTCCCGGGGCAGCCCTTGTCGGGCAGCCACTTCCCGCCCCGCGCCTCTGGGAACCTGCGCCCCGTGGGGTCGTCACGGCCGGGACAGACCTCCGGAGCTGGCAGAGTGGGTCCCAGTTAAGAGAAAGGACCAGAGATGGGAAATTTCCTTTCTTCTCCAAAAGCTTTTCCAGACCCATCTTTTCTTCTGAATGAGCTCCGCGCGGGTACAGCGGGTGGTGGGCTGAGGGAACTCGGTCCTGCCAGGTTTGGTCGCGGGGCACACGTCAGTGAGTCATTGGGGTTTTGTCCACGGAAACTCCTTGGAGTGGACTTTCATGACAGGCATTCATAAAGGAAACTACGACCATCTAGACGTAAGGGAGGAAATTGCATTTCTACACTGGCAGGACTCTAGCTTGATTCAGCTCCCTGTTGGAATCGGGTGGCACCTCAGGTTCAGTCATGGGGGGCCCCTCAGCTTGGTGGAGTGAGATGAGGGGACTGTTTTCAGGAGGCTCAATCTTATCCAGGATTAATCTGGGCCATCCTATTGTGGGAAATAGAGGGTTCCTCGAAAAGTTTCTTTCCCACTTAGTGATAGGGGCTCCTATAAAATTTGCATCCTTAAACATGGCAGCAGTGATCATAGACTAATTAGAGTCGGAAACAGCCTTGTAGCTACCATTTGGGCCACACCAGGGGTGGTCTGCAAGCCTTGTCCAGATCCCAGCCAGCAGTCTGCTGGGCACTCATCTTTTCACTACCAGACTACAAGCCTCAGACGATTATGGTGGTTGGGGAATGGGCTGACCTCTCTCAAGCAGTTAGACTTGTGCTTGGCACATAGTAGGTGATCAATAAATAAATGTTTATTACTATTATTATATAATACTTATTACTGAAATATCTTTGAGGTGTTTTTGTGGCAGGCAGCGGGAGAGGTGAAAAAAATATGAATTGGGGAAGGGGAGTGGAGGGGCCATGCAGGGGCCAGGAGTGTGGACTTCAGCACCAAGGGGAAGGGAATGGGGGCTCTTTGGTTTCAGGGAACCACACTGGACCCGCAGGAAGATCCAGGGGGAAGGCGGCATCAACTTGAGAAGGGAGAATGGTCGGGGTCCAGTTGCCTTTTATAGGAGCGATTTTAAAGTGGAGAGACTCTCAGTATTATATTTGAAAATATTGTTAAATGCAAATCACTTGTGTTTTATTCCTATTTAATTTTATTAATTTCTGTAAAATTCTCAAGGGTATCTTCTAAATGATAACCTGCTGTGGCACTTAGTAGCCTTTTATATCAGTGAGGTTTTAATTCTTACCTCCTTGCTTTCATCAAGAATTCCTTCCCAATGGGGTTGCTTTGTCAAGCATTAGTAATGAAGGGATAGGTGGTCTTTCCCCTTCATGCCTCCAGTCAGCAAGAGCCTGTGAAGTGAAAGGTTTGAAAACATGGGTTTTACACACTGATCGCGGCAACTGCACAGACAGAGAAAGTGAGAAATTTGAGGGCCGGAGGGTTTGGTTTTTGTATTTACACATTTGGAACCTTCTATTTTTTGTTTGGAAGGGTGTGTGTGTGTGTGTGTGTGTGTGTGTGTGTGTGTGTGTGTGTGTTCTGCATAGGATGAAATTAACACCTGAAACAGCTAGTAGGACTTGTGAACTTTTATTTAGCCAACATGGTTATAATCCAGGGCACCAGCACAAGTTCCCCAAAGGGGCGGATAGACACTATTGGGTAAAGCAAGTCAGCTGTAAGTGCATATGAAATCTCTCAAGCTTTAAATATTAACTCAAAATGTGTTTTGAAACTTTGCAAGCCAAAACAAAATCTGTCCACATGTGTGACCTCTGAACTAATCAATTATTTGAGAAGTGAGTGTTGCTGATCTAGGAAGGTTTCCTGGAAGTGAGGCTGGGCTGATCTTTTTAGGGACTCGCAGAAATCATTACATTATGTTCTCTATTGTCAACAGAGGATGATCAATTCAAACCCCAGGTACTGCAGTAACTCCAAATATTTGTTGAGCCCCTACTGTGTGCCAGCCAGGATACTGGGGTGAATACATCTTTCCCGGGATTTTTTTAGCAACACTCCCTGGATGAATATAGCCTTTTAGTTCAGACCACTGTTAGAGGAGTAGGTAGTTTTGGTTTAAATGTGAGAAGGTAGGATGATTTTCTCACAAGCTTGAGAAAAGTAAAAAAGGAAAGTTTCTTTTATAAGGGAAGGTAGCACATTCCTCCTGTGTTAGGCATCCTTACCATGGCAACCAAAGACAGCTATGTGTCACAGCCCTCCCTCCCACCCTTGATTTACTTCCAACCCTGGCCATCTCCCATCCTGTCGACACACACATAGATCCCAGGAGAAGGAAGGAGGCAGACTGCAGCCAGAGGACTGGAAAGAAAGGCAAAGGCCTGGTCCTTTCTTCTTGCATCATGTCCTGGATTAGCATTTTTCAAGGCCCACAGACAATATTATGTCCTGGAGACAACCAATCTAAAAAAGTCAACTGAGATATTAAAATATTTTCCAAAGGGTCAAACAAGCCAGTGTTTGGAAGGGAGTGAAGGGCTACTGAAAAGTTAAAGCTCTCCCTAAATGTAAGTAATTATCCACCTTTTTATTATTTTAAAAACTCTGTACAATATTCCATTATTTTCCTGGAGGTAGCTACTTTTAAAACTATTTGAAGATGCTGTGTAAGACAAGACATGAATTTCCAGATGAGCAACCATTGGAAGGAAGGAAAAACAAATACTTCCCAGAGTCCTGGCCCTAAGCTGTGCTGTATTTCATTTCATCCTCACAGCAGCCTTCACCCCAGAAAACCGAGCCTCACTTCTAGGGGAGGAGAAATGCCAGGAGCAGGTCAGGATTTAAATTCAAGTTTGTCCAACTTTGAAGCCCCTGCTTCTGCTCCCTCTATTTCTCTGGCCCATAAATTCCCTCATCTGTAATGACTTACCCCTTACAATTGTTGTGAGGAGTAAATAACTCCTAAAAACTGTCTTGCTCAGTTCTAGGCCCATATGCAGTTGCTACTGTTACGATTTTTATTACACCATACTGTCTTGGTTTGCCCAGCAAGGAGAAGAAAGCACAGGCCAGACCATTCCAAAGGCTCAGTAAATGACAACCATAAGAATATTTAATAAAAGCAAACAAATAAAGAAGTATAGAGGTGATGATTTGAATTCTAATTGTAAAAAGCTGAATAGAAGACAAAGGTTGATAATTAGTGTGGACATACCAGAGTAACCCAAATAATCAGCAAGATTTTGCCAACAACCTTGGCCAAGAAAGGCAATCTATATATAAGTAAATTTTAGACTAATTTCTCTTCACCCTTCCTGTGCCTTCAACTGTTTCCAGATCTATCTTAAAATTAATGTTGTCTGATTCATGCTGTTATTTCATGATCATCTCTTTGGGCTTTTACCATATATCATTAACTCTGAGTTTTTTTTATCTCTGAGATAGTTATCTTTATTTTTCAGCACTTTGTCTTCCTGTTAATGCATGTGGCTCTCTGGTTTGCTTAGAGGATAATTAGGCTGAACTCAAACATGGAACCTTTAGGGAATGAGAGTCTGAGAAAGGAATCAGTGATGTCAATTTCAGTCCTAGGCGATTACTGTTTATTTCAAAACCTGTCACTAAATAGTAATGGGCACTCATCTTTGTGTTTGGAAGTCTTTGGAAAACACAGAAACTAAAAGTAAATAAACATAAATATAATGGCATTTCAACTAACCTTTCATCCCTTAGGTGATTTGCTCATCCGACAGGTGAAATGGCACCTGTCCCCAGCAACTTTGCATAGAGCCTGGCACTGAGTAGGTGCTCCATAAATATTTTTTGCATAAAAGGCTGCAGAATTCATTAGTGAATGAATTTGTTTTTAGCATCTCTATTTTGCTTAGATTTCCCCCACTCCCCTCTTACCTGTCTGCTCTTGTGTGCTTGCTTATTTTTGCCTGGATATTCGTCATTGCCACTGAAAAATTACCTGTAGGGATTCTTTGAGGCTTAGGATGAATGGTCTTCCCCCCACCCTGCCGACCCCCTGGAGGACTTGCTTTTGTTTCTGCCAGGTGCCTGGTGGCACTACTAGTCTGGCACCACTTTGACCCAAACTTACCACTTAAAGTTTTGTAGACCACCCAGGTGATGTGAATTCGAGCTGCAGTTTTGCACACAGGGACCAGCTGGTGAGTACAAGTCCTCATGGACTACCCCCCTGTGCCTCCTTATGTACACTTCCCATGTCAAGGCCATTGTCCCTGCAGTCTTTCGGGGTGGGAAGTGGGTTGATTCTGGTTCACTGTTATTTTTAGGGGGTGACTCTTGGGAAACTCAGCTTAGTGTAGACAAAGGCCTTTGTATTCTCCCCACTTGGGTACGTTCTAGTCTTCGATTTCTGTTTCACCTCCCCCGTGAGGCTGTCAAAATCCATGCACATCTGCCCCTTATCAGGGCAAAAGTGCCTCGCCGCTTGCTTACCTCTTACGGTCTTGCTTTCCCGCACATTTTGGCCTGGTAGTTACTTACTATCTTCTCGGGTATTTGATGTTTCTAATTAGATTATTGTATATTATAGCCTGCACTTGAAATTTGTTTTTATGAAGGATTGGACTGTATAACCTAGACCATCATTGCTGGAAACAAAAAAATCTCTGCCTTTTCTTGATTCCTGTGTATCCTTAACATTTCATATCATACCTTTCCCTTATTATACCTATGACATTCTTATAAAAGGAGTACTTTAAGAACAAGTAAACTTAAGTCAGAAATATTTAATTTAAATTAAATATTTAATATCCTTTTTAAATATTAAATATCCTTTTTCCCTACAAAGTGCTAAGGTCTGGGCTGGGGGCGGAGGAGGTGAGCAGTGCTCACCTTGTCTTGTGGCCTCTGCCTTACAGGCATCCGTAGAGATGTGCATTGTTCTGTCTCATCCTTAGTGTTGGTCCAGTTCAAGTGCATTCCTGTCTGAAAGCTCCTTCAGTTTCAGCACCTTTCCTTGCTTCTCTCATGCTCTCGTGGGTACTTTGAGGTCATTGTGCTGCCCCAGCACAACTCTGGGGGAAGTTCGGTTAGGCTGTCTAAGATCTTTGACATTGCCCCCCTACTCCCAGAAGGGTGGGAACTGTGCTTCTGCTCTGGTGTGACCATGCTGGGACTTTGAGGGGCTCCAGGGGCTGCTGGCGTCTGTCCCTGCTTCCTCTCCCTTGGGATCTGTTGAGGCTTAGCAGCACAGCCAGTGCCCCTGCTTTCAGGGTCCCCGAAGCTATTTGGTTCCTCTTACCGCAAGCCCAGCACCAGGCCCAGGACACCACTCCCCTTCTCAGACTCACACTGGCATCTAAGCTCCCTTTGTTTCTGATAAATATTAAATAGAACTTTTTCAGAAAGGTTAATTAACATTAACATTGGATTCGTGACAAATGTGGTCTTATTGATCCTCTTTCCTGCCTTTTGATCACCAAATAATTTTTTTTCAGTTTAGAATAAGTTGGCACACAAGATGGAAATATTTTTTTCTCTCTGCAAAAGAGCCATTGTATTAAAACTTAAAATCTAACTTGCCTCTGATAACACATGGTGCGTAAGGTGACTTTCATCAGTTGGCTGGTGTGACTTCCTTTAAAATCTAATCAGCAATTCTTTCTGTATTTCACATTTACTCCTGAAGTTGATTTTTCTATTACTGGTATTGTGAAAACATGTGTGCAGCATAAACATGGCAAGCTCAATCTAATATCTGTCTAGCACCAAATATTAAATTTTGGCAAGAAAAATGTGACCTGTTATCAAGCTTTTCTAAAAGAGTTACATAAATATATCAAATGCTACATCATTAAAAGTGATCATTTCTATGCTAGGTTAATATTTGCTTTAAATATCTAGTTAACATCTTTATATGTTTTGTTATAAAAATATGGATTTTTATCCACCAAGCATCTATGTCCAGTCTAATATTACAATTACTTTTTTTTTCTTTTTAATGCATGCTGAGTGTGGGCTTGAAAAATTATTTGCAGACTTTGCTTGGAGACTTAAACCACCTACAGTGTAGTCTGAGATTTTATCCCCATTACTTCATTCACCTATACCTTCCCTAATCATTTATTTATGGATAACTCATGCTTTCTCAACTTTTAGCAAAATAGGCAACTAAGATGTTGGTGATGATTTTTATTTTTATATATTTCCTACTGTTAAAAACCTGAATTAACTTTTTCGTCCTCTGCTGTGATTCCATTGTATATTATTTTGTTTTCCTTTAAGAGCTCTAAAAACTTTTCCTTTTTTAGTTCGTGTCAGATCCTCACTTACGTATTTGTTCACTTCATTCACTCAACAAATATTTTTTGAATGACCCAACCAGGACCTTTCGTTTCCATAGTTTACTAGAGCTACCAAAGCCTTATATTCTTATTTATTTATTTATTTATGTTTGGCTGCATTGGGTCTTCGTTGCTGCGCGCGGGCTTTCTCTAGTTGCAGCGAGCGGGGGCTACTCTTCGTTGCAGTGCGCGGGCTTCTCATTGTGGTGGCTTCTCTCGTTGCGGAGCACGGGCTCTAGGCGCGCGGGCTTCAGTAGTTGTGGCACGCGGGCTGAGTAGTTGTGGCTTGCGGACTCTAGAGCGCAGGTTCAGTAGTTGTGGCGCACGGGCTTAGTTGCTCCGCAGCATATGGGATCTTCCAGGACCAGGGCTCGAACCCATGTCCCCTGCATTGGCAGGCAGATTCTTAACCAGTGCGCCACCAGGGGAGTCCCCAGACTTATGTTCTTTAATTATAGTTTTTTAGGCCATTCAAACACTGTCTTTAAACTATTCAGAACATAGCGTTTACTTTTTCTAACTGCAACACCCCACCCACAACTTGTGTATTCTTTCAACCTTCTGCCCAGTCAGTATTACAGTGACCTTGGGCCAAAAGCAATAAAATTTCCAACTGATTTTTCATACATTTTTTAAAATCCCTTTTTTTTTCCTAAATTAAAATTTTAAATTATTTACTTTTTATTCAGGCTGTTCCTACTTTAAAAATGTATTTTTTTAAAGAACCCTAGCACTTTACTTCTGGAAGGAAAATTAAGAGCTCATGTTCAAGCCGTTCAAGTTGATACACAGTATTTCAGAGCTTTGCTAAGCCCCACGACCATCTTCCTGGCCAGCTGGTTGGTGAAACCACCACTGAGCTGGAACTCTGAGCACCTAAATACAGGCCTAGCACTTTTCTCTTTATTGTGTGCCCTTTGAAAGAGGCCTTTCCCATTTTCTATAGCTTTGTTTTTTCTTTTACATACTGGGAAATAGTTTCCATAAATTTAAAAAAAAAAAAAACACTCCCAAGTTGGTTATCAGTGAGTCACAGTTACACTTTTTTTTTTTTAAAAATTAATTAATTAATTAATTTATTTTTGGCTGTGCTGGGTCTTTGTTACTGTGTGCGGGCTTTCCCTAGTTGCGGCCAGCGGGGGCTACTCTTCGTTGCGGTGCGCGGACTTCTAATTGTCATGGCTTCTCTTGTTGTAGAGCACGGGCTCCAGGCATGCAGGCTTCAGTAGTTGTGGCACGTGGGCTCAGCAGTTGTGGCTCACAGGCTCTAGAGCTCAGGCTCAGTAGTTGTGGCGCACGGGCTTAGCTGCTCTGCGGCATGTGGGATCTTCCCAGGCCAGGGCTCGAACCCGTGTCCCCTGCATTGGCAGGCGGATTCTTAACCACTGCGCCACCAGGGAAGCCCCACACTTACACTTTGATTTAGCTTTAGCATCTTGTTTTGATATTCTGGAGATAGAAAACACGCATCAGAGAGCAGTGTTTGAAAAATGTAACTTTACCATTTTGAAATATTTTTCATGGGCCAGTCTGTTTCTCTTTAGAAAATTCAACACATACCCTCCCAAACTCCCCAACCTCACATACTCTTCCTTAAACCTTCTCAAACAGTTTAATCATTTTATCAAAAACAGGAAAAAAGATAATAATGATTGCATAATGTGCAATACAGATAAAACTATATTAGGCGACAGTTGGGGCAAGTTCAGTTATACATTTAGGTCTCAGTTCTTGTTGTAGTTCTCGGAATTTCCAGTTTTATCTCTAAATCCATTCATTTCCATTGTTTCCTAAGTTCATGAAGTACAGTGAAGTCTATCACAATAATTGTGTGGTCCTGCCAACTAAATCTAACTAATTGCTGAGTTCCAATAGAATCTTTTCCTGAATTATATGAATAAGTACAGCTCTTGGGCCATTGTGTCACTAGTACAACAATGTTCCTAGTAGTTACTAAAAAATAAAATTAAAACATGTGCATTCATCTACTGTGTTTAAATGAGCCATTTGACTAAGAAGAGATCTAATAAGACATAGAGATTACAATTCTGACTATGGGATTTGCATATTTATCAAGAGTTTCGATTTTTAGAGCATGTTTTGTTAGCAAATTCCCACTCTGTTGTGACTTGTTTATCATCCGCATTGAGAACCTCTGATGTGGCCGGTACTGTTCCCAGAGCCTGCCTGTGCATTAACTCATTTAGTCCTCACCGTCTCCTGAAGCAGGTTTGTGAACAAATAGTCAGGAGGGAACTCATTTAACTGATACATCTTTAGCGAGTTCCCCACAGGAGAAGTTAAAATCTTATTAGCTCCTCTGTAGTTAATAAGTTGTTTATTTCATAGAGGGAATGAGACAAACGCCAAGTAGCAGACACAGCAGGATTGGGCAACTAGTAATATATTACTGCTTCATTTGTAAACTATTTTGGCAGCTGCCTGCTGCTGATATCTCAACATAATAATAAAGAATTCTATTGAGACATTCCCCAGCACTTTTGTAAAAAGAGTAAGTGGCATACACTCGCAAATGCATGTTACCCTTGCCATCACACACATTTCTTTCTTTATGGTGACATAAGGTGAATAATTGGAAAATAAATTTTCTTTGTGCTCAGACTCAACAAGTAGGGGTAATAGTTTTTATTGCCTAGTTTTACCACTAGGTCAGTATTCAACAAATGTGAACAGAATGATTTGTTTCCACTAAAGCTGCTAATACTTGAGCCAAGTTGTAACAGTGATTTGTCAATGATAAAAGGAAACCAGGCTACCCATGTATTTTTCACAAAATAAAAATTTGACCTACCTGGAAGTCAAGGCTTAAGGATGTTGGCAACCAGATAATGCTTCCATTTCACTGGGGACCAATGAGGAGTGCCTGGAAATTGTGAGGTCCTAAATGGTGCTTTCCATGACGTTTGGAAGAAACATTTGGGGAGTTTGTCTCATTCTGTCATCATAGGTCGGGAAAGTCTTAAGTTTTCAGCAATCCTGGGCCATAGCCTCATTGACAGCCACTAGGAAGACTTGGATTCTGATTGCCAGGAGACCACTGTGTAAAAGGCCGGAGCCCACGCTCAAGGGGAGAAGAGCAGCGTTGGCTGCATGTAATTGTAGGGGCTGAGATCGAAGTCCTTTAATAGAGAGGTTACCTTATTTAAATGAAGGGAGTAGTAGTGACAGTAGAGGAATTAAATCTCAGAATCCATGCGTTCACAGTGTGAGACACCTTGGGTACAAAATTCTGTTAAAAGGATGTGTTGCCTCTGCTTAGTTAGCCATTCAGTGAATGGAAAAGTCTGAGTCATCATAAACACCTGGTTTCTTCCATTTTCTTCTCAGTGTTGAGGCTCTGGTTTAATAAGTCCTTTAAACATCACATTGTGATGTTCATTCTTGATTAGGTTAAGAGTCTCCCTCAAGGTTGAGGAAGGTACCTTGTTGATCCAGTTGAGTTCCTTAGATAGGGGAAGGGAACAAGCATTTATTCGGGGACTTTCCATACAGTAACTCATCTCCTCCTCACAGTAACCTATGGAGTAGTTGATGTTCTTATCCCCATTTTATAGTTGAGAACAGTAAGGCTTATTGAGATTAAATAACCCGCCTTAGGATGCATTAGTGTGAGTGGCAGAGCTGACTCCCTCCTAAATTCGAACGCCATGTTTTCAGTGATTCTTTTTTTTTTTTCATTCGTTAATGTAATAGATGCCATGGGTGCTACCGCTGTCAAAATGAAGATTATTCTGATGATTGAAACATACATTTAAACTTTGTGGATGCAGATTAACGCAGTGAAGAAACTGAAAAGATTAGGTGGTCGCTTTGAAAGGGATTTTCCTCAGGTGCTTTTTGGAACGTTGTATATAATCTTTAGAAGATGTGGATTTGAGCAAATGCCATTAAAAGGCAATAAATGTTAGTTTGGATGACGCTTTGCGGCCAGTTTTAGGAACGGTAGTGTTTGGAATCGAACCCAACATTTCACCTTAATAATACAAAGCTTCAGTGTTCTAGTGGGTAAATGCATATACCCAAGAAAAAGTGTCCTTAGAAATAATTGCAGTGACTTACATGTAACTCTAGACCTGGCCTTGTTCATTATGTGGGCGCTGCACAGTCGAGCATTCATGAGTTACAAGTTCCCAAAGCCCCACAAGCTACAGGCCTGTTCTCTGGGTGTACTAGAGGTTTCATTGACATTTCCACAGCTCAGCACAGAATTTTAATCTTTCATGGTTCAAGGAGCTTGTGTCATATACACAGCCTCATTACCAGAACCAGTTGCAAAAGAATATGAAGAAAATACACAGAGGTAATGAAACACAGCCTTCAGTGGAACACTTACAGGGCTGGTGTTTAGAAAGGCAGCTAAGACCTGTGCTGAACACTATAATTGTGTGGTTTAGAGCATCTTCTGAAGGCAGTTACACATTTCTAGGAGACTTGATTTGATGTGTATTGTGTTTCCATGAGGGCAATTGCCCCCTCCCTGAATTATAGCAGGGTTCCTCTGGGTCTGCATTAATACCTTCCTTTCATCATACTCATCAAGGCTTATTCATAAATTCTTATTAATTATCCTAGCCGCTCTCTAGAATGGGTGGGTATAAGGATTACAAATCTTTACTAAAATAAAGAGATGGGATAAATTCCCTATGCCTTCTGGTGAGCCCATATAATAGTAGAGACAACCCAAGTTTGCCAAGTTCAGTGGCCTAGTTCTTTGTTTTGTCTCCAAGCAGACAGAAGCTCAGGGACACCTGAATGATATTTAGAATGAAGGCTTTCTTATTGGGATTGTACCAAGTTAATTGTGTGCTGTGAAACACCATATGGCCTCATTTTCATTGGGACGTCTAGTGCTGTAAACACTACAATACATGAATTAAGTGATTCAGCTAATTATACCCATTTTTTATATGCTTCTAAAAAAATAGCACGTGATCCTTTAAATAGAGAAGGTTGTGTATTCAAATTTTATTACCATTTTTTCGGTGTTGTGTCTGTATGTTTATTTTAATGAGGAGACTGGAAACTAAACCATTTCTTTGCTGCTAATTCATGCTGGATTACCTTCTTATTTCCATGGGACATATGAATTCTGAAGCCACGTCTGTCTCCATGATAGCACCCTGCTTGGATCTGTGTATAGTTGCATATAAAGTATAGAAGGAGTTATTACCTTAAAAAGCTGATTTAGACAGAGGCTTGAGGAAAGAGAAGGATACAAGAGTCAAGGAGGTATCTGGAGAAAACTTGATCCTGTAGACCAGCAGTTAAGAAATTATGTCCTGTGGCCAAATCCAGCCCTCATCCTGTTTTGGTATAACCTGTAAGCTAAGAATGGTTTTTAAATGGTTGGGTAAAAAATCAAAGGAAGAATTATATCTCACAACATGTGAAAAGTGTATGAAATTCAGATTTCAGTGTCCGTAAATAAAGCTTATTAGAACACAGTGATGCCCATTTATTTACATGCTGTGGCTGCTTTCACTGCAGAGATGAGTATTTGCAATAGACTGTATGGCCTGTAAAGCTGAAAATATTTATTATCCGCCTCTTTAAGAAAAGTGCGCCACCTCCTGCTTTTGACAATGGGGGACCAGTGTTCAGTTCTGACTGACTTAGGTCAATGGCCTGTCAGCACATCACTCCCATCTGACTTCAGAAAGCTGAGTACCCAGCTCTACTTCATGAGCCCCCAGTTGAATCGTGTTTGCTGTATTGCCATTGTTTTGTTTTAAAAAAACATTATTTTTTAAAAAGTTCTGGGGAACTCATTGTTATGTCTCTTTTAATGATATTATTGAAGATAATGTTCATTAATTACAACGCATGATATTCTCTTTATAAAGATCCATGGGAGAAATACCTCTTCAGTCTTAGTACCAGAAAGGCTGTATTTTTTCTGAGGATTTGTGTGTGTGTGTGTGTGTGTGTAATCCTTTGGAAACTGTGCATTCTGTGACTGTCCAGCTTTATTTTTGCCAAAAAGCTCGGAAGCAAATTTGTGGCTCACTTTCTATTTTTGCACCAGCTTCGTGCTCGGCATCATTTCACTTTATGCCCCTTATGTTGTTTTCTCTTTTTCTCATCCACTCAGAAGTAAGCTTTTGCTGTGCTTTATGGATCCTGTAGGTCACTGTACATGTTTTAGGAACTATGCAAAACATTAAAACATATATTAAATTAAAAATAAGATGCATTTGAACTTTAGCTCCAGAAACTCACAGAGCATTTCTTACGGCCCCACCTCAGAGAGCCCTTCACCTTTTCCCTACTATTTTGCGACTTTCCAGGGCTCTGTGTCTGCAGGACCTTATGGAAACCAGTCCTTGAAATGCTTATTAAGTGCTTTGTGGTCTAATGTTCTATCCTTGCTGGAGGCGTATCATCAAACCCCCTCAAGATGGATAAAGATATAGATCAGAAGTTCTTCATCTGGAGTCCAGAGGATTTAGGAGGGTTGTGAACTTGGATGGGGAAATTATTTTTCTAACCTATAATAGAAATGTCTCACTTCCTTCAATGATGATCACAGACAACAAATCATAGCAGTATTAACAGTACCTGTGATTATATCAGCAATGGAAGTTACAGATATTTTCATATCACGTAAGTTGTTGCCGATATTGCTGATGTCATGAAAATAACTGTGTTCTTTATTACTCCGAAATTTAGATGATTACTATAGCTGTCTACCTAAGCATCAGGATCTTGTTATTTAATATGCTGATAAAGAAGGACATTTATTACTGTCCTGTAATTTTACAAAACCATTTTGATAACTAATTCATTTTTTTTTCTTTGCAGTCATTTGTGTTTTATTTTATGCATTTAAAAACATTTTTCTGAGAAGGGGTCCGTAGGCTACCAAAGGAGTTCTTGACTCAAAAAAGGATAAGAAAGCTCTGTGCATGGGTACACCCACGCAGGCCCACACACACAGTTTTTACAGGCAGTTCCAGAGGGTTCACAGATGCCCAGACAAGGCCCATGTCTAATATGCAGTTTAAGAACTCAGGCCCTATTGGCTAAAATCCAAGATAGAAGGTCACATGAGGGAGGGTTTTTATTTTGTTTTATTTTCTGAGGCCCAGTTCAAATGAATCCCTTCTAAGAATCAACCTGCAGTGCTTAGTCATAATCCTAGTCATAGTATTGATTCTGGCTGTTATCATTTAGCATTATCTCTTTTATCCAAAAAGCAAGGAATGAACATGTCTTCATAAAGTAACCTCTTGGCTTTTGCCATATCAACTCTTGATGTTTTTCAGTGAGAAATTAAAAACCTACCGTTTCACGCTGTTTGATTTTTAATTTCTATTGAAAAGAGCTTTGAGTCTTTGAATGGTCAGAGCTTGATATGTATGTATGTCATGAATTTGGAATTGGATAAAAAGTACCAGTGCCACCAGATGTTAATGACATAATACCTTTCATGTTCTGTGCCTTGAATGTTTTTACTGATGTTATCTTTACTAATCAAGCATATTTTTTTGTTCATGAAGCCACAGTTCATGTGAGAATATCATTCTCTGATGATATTTGTGTGTTGTACACCCCTGGTTAGGGTTTGCTTTACACTTGCACGGCTTTTATGTTTTCTTGAGTTCCATTTCTTGTGCTGGTATTCTGAATTCTCCCCTTCATTTATTGAGATCTGGGTGGGACCTTAGAGGTTATCTAGTCTGGTGTTTCTCAACCCTGCTACACTTTACAAAATATTGATGCCTGGACACCACTCCCAAGAATCTGATTGAATTGGTCTGTGTGGGGTTCTTTAAAATCTGGGTAAGAGGTTCCTCGGTTCTGCCTGCCTTGAGAATCAATGCCTAGCTTAATTCCTTCCCCATACAAATGTGGAGCATTGTGACATGCCTGAGGACCTCCAGCTAGCTAGTAACAAATGGGTGTTCTCTACTTCAGAATGCTATTTGCTATTTTCAGATTTTTTTTCCAAAAACGCTAGGCCATTTACCAGCTAACGCAGACTTCTGGGATGGCTGCGTTCCTCACAGAATATTTAAAATTAAATATTACAGCTGGAATGTTTAAAAGCTTGCCACCCTTGTCCTATTTTAACATTACCTAATGAACAGACAGCTTTCTGGAAAAACCCGGAGATCATTCTTTCTTAGTCAGTTGTTCCTGGCTGTGGTGACAACTTATCCCTGGAAATTTGCCCCATTCCCAAATCACAATTAAGAGAGTGGCTTGTTTTTGTAAGTAGCTTGTGATTCCTGATAATGTAAGTCTCCAGATCTTACTGTTGAACCTGGCACGTTCCAACAGGAATAAATCTAAAAAGATTCCTTTGTCACATTTGATGGCCTTGAATATTAAAGACCCACATTGGAAGAACTCTCCAAAAATCAGCCTGCCTTTCCAGTGTGATTTGTCAGTATAACTCTGACATTTCTAGGAAAAATATATAAATACCTCATGGGCAGAAATGCTGTCCGTTTATATATTTCATACCTATCATCTGAATTTACTAAGAATGAATCGAATTAATTTATAACCATCTGCCTTTCCCACCCAAGCTAATAAACTTCTTGCCTTGTTTTGTCTGATCATGGATTTTGATCAACTTTATTTATCTCATTGGGTTTAAAAATTAATAATGCATTGCCTTATATGGCACTTATCTTCATAGAGATTATTCATTCTTAATGTAGTAAATGAAAGGAAAAAACAGATTTAATATAGATATTTGACTTAAAAAGATTAGATGACTCAAGCTAATGCAATTCTTTTTTTTCTAATTTATTTTTTATTGCAGTATAATTGATTTACAATGTTGTATTAATTTCAGGTGTACAGATTTCAGGTATAATATATATATATTTTTTTCAGATTCTTTTCTCATATAGGTTATTTCAAAATACTGAGTATAGTTCCCTGTGCTATACAGTAGGTCCTTGTTGGTTATCTATTTTATACATGGTAGTGTGCATATTTTAACCCAAACTCCTAATTTATCTCTCCCCCTGTTAATGACAATTCTTAAATTAATGGCAAGTTTTCTGATCTACAGTTGGTTTCTTTAGGACAGCAGGTTTCTTTTTCCTTCTGTCGCTTTTTTTGTTAATTAATTAATTAATTTGGTTGCACCGGGTCTTAGTTGTGGCAGGCAGGCTCCTTAGTTGCAGCATGCGAACTTTCAGTTGCTGCATGCATGTGGGATCTAGTTCCCTGACCAGGGATCGAACCCGGGCCCCTTGCACTGGGAGCGTGGAGTCTTAACCACTGTGCCACCAGGGAAGTCCTCCTTCTGTCTCATTTTGAAGTGAATTTCGTTACAGGTATTTTGAAAGCAATGTGTCCATATATATTAAACCTAAAAGAATTAAAATTTTCCTTTTCCTATAGTTCTCCTATAAAACTATCAGGACAGAAAATAAATTTCACCTACAGCAGGTCAGAATACCTTGGAATCAAAAATGACACAGTGGGCTTCCCTGGTGGCACAGTGGTTTAGAATCTGCCTGCCAATGCAGGGACATGGGTTCAAGCCCTGGCCTGGGAAGATCCCACATGCCGCGGAGCAACTAAGCCGCCTGTGTGCCATAACTACTGAGCCTGTGCTCTAGAGCTCGTGAGCCACAACTGCTGAAGCCCACACGCCTAGAGCTCGTGCTCCCCAGTAAGAGAAGCCACCGCAATGAGAAGCCCGCACACCACAACGAAGCGTAGCCCCCGCTCACCACAACTAGAGAAAGCCCGCATGTAGCAACGAAGACCCAACACAGCCAAAAAAAAAAAAAAAA
>NW_021703781.1:44510216-44513749 GCF_005190385.1 Monodon monoceros
AAAAAAAAAAAAAAAAAAAAAAAAAAAGCCCCAATGCCTTCTTTAAAAAAAAAAAAAATCTGATACAAAAATGACACACTAAATGGCTTGGCCTCTAGAGAAGAGCAAGAAGAAAAGGGAATTCTGCACTAAGCCCTCTCACCAGCCCTGTATAGAATCAGCACCGAGAACTGTAAAGTAAATTGCCTCCCCAAGGAAGCTCTGTGTTTCTCTTCTAGATCATCTTCATTTTTGCAGGCAATATAATTTCGAAATTTTGTAGAGTAGAATCCCTTTATCGAGTTATTACTGGAGAGCTATCTGCTATCTCTTTATAGGATAACAACATTATCTATATAATATATAAGGTTTATATTATATGCATGCATGTGGATTGTACTTTGAACCACTTTATGTCTAGGGCCGATTCTAGATCTGTACCTGCCAAAGGATGAACATTCAAAAGAATGTGATCACAGAGTTGAGAAAACAATCTCTTCTTTTTAGCTATTCTTAGCCTTATGAATATAGATAAGCATTTAAATGTATATTTTAATAATTAATTTTGAAAAGAAAATATTTGATGGAACAAAGATTTAAGCAATAAAAAAAATCCCATAAAACTATGAGGAAAAAATATGGATCTTTTATGATCTCACAGCTGAGAAGACCTTTCTAAGAGTGACACAAATTCAGATACCACACACACACACAAATACACACACAAATTTTTTAATTACCTGCCAAAATTAAAAAAAAAAAAATTAAATCAAATCAAAAGACAAACAACAACCTAGGGGAAAATTTCTAATTCAGAGAAGACACAGTTCTGCTTTCCAAAATATACAGCACTCCTACAAATGAGTATTTTAAAAAATCAGCAATCCAATAGAAAAAAATGTGGAAAAAGAACATGAATTTCACAGAAAAGGAAATACAAATGGCTCTTAAACATATGAAAAGGTGCTGAATCTCATTCATTATAAGAAATACAAATTAAAAGTATGAGATTGAATTTTTCATCTATCAGATTGGCACAGGTAAAAACTTAAGCCAACATGTTATACTGACAAATGTGTGAGAGAAGAAACAGTCTCATACATTGCTAGTGGAGATGTATATTAGTACAATCTCCATAGAGGTGTTTGGAAATATCTATTAAAATTAATATTGAGCATATCCTTTGAACTAGCAATTCAAATTCTGGAAATTTTTCTATAGAGATCTTGCAAATGGGTAAGATGATGTACGTGCAAGGATATTCTTGGCAACATTTTGTAACAGAGGGTTGGAAACAGCCTAAATATCAATCAATAAGAGAATTCTTTAAGTACATGTTATGGACTATTTTGTTATTATAATAATATATGCATAGTAGAAATTAATTTGCCAGTGTTAATAAAGAATGAGTTGTCCCCTAACTATACCAATATGGAAAGATTTCCAAGCATTTTGTTAAGTAAAAAAGGCCTGGTGCAAAAGAGTATCTACAGCCTCGTAACATTTGGGAGAAAAAGGAAAAAAGATGCATATAGTTATAAGTGCATAGAATATCCCTGGAAGGATGCATAGTAAATTAATAGTATTATTGCCTCCAGCAAAGAGAACTGAGTGGCTGGGTAGGAGATTTACTTTTCAAAAAGAGAAAGCTATATCTATCTATCTATACATCCATCTAGATAATAGCAACTGTGAAAAGTCTGTGATTTTATCCCAGTTGCAATCTAATAAGTTAACTTGCCATAGTTGCATGGTTGCTGGCAGAAAACAAAACTCCTGAGTCAGAGACAAAGGGCTTTATTACTCATAGCACAGCGATCAGTATGAGCATCAGTGTGTGTTGGTTTCTCTTGCCCCCATCTCCCAAGCGGGTGACATGGGTGCATCTAGATGGATATCCGCACAAGCAGTGAGTTGTATTACAGGAGAGGAACTGCAAGTGAAGGGAACCTGAATCTTTTTTATGATGGGCAGTAGAGAGGCTGACCCTTTGCTCTGGAGGAGACATTATCTCTCTCATCCAAGGCCGTTCACTGTACAAACATCCTTGAAAAGATAGTCTGAAATAAAAGGCAGTTAACACTCTGCACATCAGAAGATGTACAGAGACACAAGAGAACACTGGAGAATTGTCTGTCTCTTGTTTATTTGTAAATATGTGCATTCATATACATATATGAGGTTTGAAGGCTAACAGTAACTCCTGATCATTTGAGCCTTTCAGATAAATTGTGTGGAGTGTGAACTCATTGGTTATTGTTCAGATTACTAGGCCTGGATCCGGTGTCACTTAATTGCCTCCATCAAAGAATGCTACGTCCATCCACCTCACTATTCCATTGTATATATGTGCCACATCTTCTTTATCCGTTCATCTGTTGATGGACACTTAGGTTGCTTCCATATCCTAGCTATTGTAAATAGTGCTGCAATGAACATTGTGGTACATCTCTCTCTTTTTTTTAAAAAAATTTATTTTATTTATTATTTTTGGCTGCATTGGGTCTTTGTTGCTGCACGCGGGCTTTCTCTAGTTGTGGCGAGCGGGGACTACTCTTCCTTGTGGTGTGAGGGCTTCTCATTGTAGTGGCTTCTCTTGTTGCGGAGCATGGGCTCTAGGTGTGCGGGCTTCACTAGTTGTGGCTCGCGGGCTTCAGTAGTTATGGCTCGCAGGCTCTAGAGCGCAGGCTCAGTAGTTGTGGCGCACGGGCTTAGTTGCTCTGCGGCATGTGGAATCTTCCCGGACCAGGGCTCAAACCCATGTCCCCTGCATTGGCAGGTGGATTCTTAACCACTGCACCACCAGGGAAGCCCCCATGTCTCTTTTTGAATTAGGGTTTTCTCAGGGTATATGCCCACTAGTGGGATTGCTCGGTCATATGGTAGTTCTATTTTTAGTTTTTTAAGGAACATCCATACTGTTCTCCATAGTGGCTGTATCAATTTACATTCCCACCAACAGTGCAAGAGGGTTCCCTTTTCTCCACACCCTCTCCAGCATTTATTGTTTGTAGATTTTTTTCTTTTTCTTTTATTTATTTATTTATTTTGCAGTACGCGGGCCTCTCACTGTTGTGGTCTTTCCCGTTGCGGAGCACAGGCTCCGGACGCGCAGGCTCCGCGGCATGTGGGATTTTCCCGGACCGGGGCCCGAACCTGTGTTCCCTGCATTGGCAGGAGGACTCTCAACCACTGCGCCACCAGGGAAGCCCGGTTTGTAGATTTTTTGATGATGGCCATTCTGACTGGTGTGAGGTGATACCTCATTGTAGTTTTGATTTGCATTTCCCTAATGATTAGTGATGTTGAGCATCCTTTCATGCGTTTGTTGGCAATCTGTATATCTTCTTTGGAGACATGTCTATTTAGGTCTTCTGTCCATTTTTGGGTTGGGTTGTTTGTTTTTTTGATAATGAGCTGCATGAGCTGCTTGTGAAGTAAGTCAGAAAGAGAAAAACCATATGCTAACACATATATATGGAATCTAAGAAAAAGAATGGTCCTGATGGACCTAGGGGCAGGACAGGAATAAAGACACAGACGTAGAGAATGGA
>NW_021703781.1:44513849-44887111 GCF_005190385.1 Monodon monoceros
AATGTAAAATAGCTAGCTAGTGGGAAGCAGCTGCATAGCACAGGGAGATCAGCTCAGTGCTTTGTGACCACCTACAGGGGTGGGATAGGGAGGGTGGGAGGGAGACACAAGAGGAAGGGGATATGGGGATATATGTATACATATAGCTGATTCACTTTGTTATACAGCAGAAACTAACACAACATTGTAAAGCAATTATACTCCAATAAAGATGTTAAAAAAAAAGAAGAGTCTATGGCCACGAACTCCATTCTGCACCTGATACACTGTCTGTAACTACAAGTTATTGGTCAGGAGAGGCCCCAACTGAGAGTGAGAACATGTATGAATCCGCACAACTCATCCCCCTGCTGTAACAAACCACGGGAGTTGCCACCTTGGGCATTTGTAGTACTCTCAGGTTTGGGAACTAGACGCATTGTTTTTCTTTAGCTCTGGAGTGAATGCTAAAGAAAGTGCTTCCTTTATTTGGCTTCATTTAGCTCAATTGCACACTGAAATCTGTTTCAGACCTGTGCTTTGCAAAGTATGAATTGAAAATGGGTGGCGGCGGGGAGGGACTTTCTTGGCTTTGGCACCTGGATAACAAAGTAACCCAGGAACAGGCTTTTATTCATCAATGGAACACACGGGATTTGTGTCTCAGAGTTCAGGGTGGGCCAGCAGGAGTCCTGGTGGGTCTGTGGAGGGATGAATTAGCGTCCTGTTGGAAAGGTGCTGAGCCCCTCCTGAGTCACCTTGAATGCCCTCTTTTTGCAGCAGCCACAGCAATGGCCCATATTTTTAAACTTTTTATTTAAGTATCGTATATAACATATGTATATGAATATATATAAATCTTAAGTGTCTGCCCGATGAATTTTCATAAAGTGAACACACTTGTATAACCAGCACCCAGATTAAGAAACAGAATACTGTCCGAATCCCAGAAGCCCCTTCCAGTCACGAACTCTCCCTCTGAAGGTAATCATTTGATTATTTTTGCCTGGTCTTGAGCTTTAGAGTACAACTAGAACTGTATATCATACCCGCTGTGTATGGCTTCTCTTGCCTCAAGTTATATTTATGAGAGCCCTCCATATCGTCTGTACTGTTAGTGTGTGGTTGGAATTTGTTCATTCTCATTGCTGCATAGCAGTCAGGGGTGATTTTGTTCCTCAGGGGACATTTGGCAACGTCTGGAGACATTTTCTGGTCATTACAACTGGGGGGAGGGAAAGTTGCTGCTACCCACCCTACAATGCACAAGGCAGCCCTGCAACAGTGGCCCAAAATATCACTAGTGCTGAGGCTGAGAAACCCTGCTGTGTAATAATAATATTCCATCATGTGAATATACCACGATTTATTTACCCACGTATTCCTTAGAGCCTCAACTTCAGCATTCATGACCATTATACAGCTCAGGCCTGGCTTCGAAATTCTTGAAACTATGCTTACCACAGTCACATCAGACTAAAAAAATTACCAAACAGGATATGCTTTTTACATTTAGGATAAGTGTTAGAATCAAAATGAAGTATTATGTGTAGTCTTGGTCATAGACAAAAATTGTATATTTTGGAATCACTACAAGAATTTGAACAGATTCTCAATGAGAGAATGAAATGGGCTAAATCAAGTAAAGATGTGAAGGACTATTGTTAAAAACAGCTTTATTGAAGTATAATTTACATATCATAAAATTCATCTAATTTAAATGTACAATGGAAAGATCCCTAGTAAATTTATAGAATTGTGCAACCCTCACCACAATCTAATTTTAGAACATTTTCATCACACCAAAAAGATCCCTTGTGCCCATTTGTAGTCACTTCTGTCCCTAGCCTGAGTCCCAAGAAACCAACAGTTTACTTTCTGTCTCCAAAGATTTTCCTTTTCTGGTTGTTTCCTACAAATGGAAACATAAAATAGGTGGTCTTTTGTGTCTGGCTTCTTTCACTTTGCATAATGTTTTCAAGGTTCATGCATGTTGTAGCAGATATCATTACTTTATTCGTTTTTATGGCTGAATAGTATTCCATTGTATCTGTGTGTCACATTTTGTTTATCCATTCACAAGTTGATGGACATTTGGGTTTTCAGTAGGGACTGTCATGAAAATGAACATGGAGTATTTTTCTTTTAATTGAAGTCTAGTTGATTTACAATGTTGTCTTAATTACTGCTGCACAGCAAAGTGAGTCAGCTATGTATATATATTATATATATACATATATATTCTTTATATTCTTTTTCATTATGGTTTATCACAGGATACTAAATATAGTTCTCTGTACTGTACAGTAGACCTTGTTGTTTTTCCGTTCTATATATAAAAGCTTACATCTGCTGACCTCAACCTCCCACTCCATCCTTCCCCCAACCCCCTCCCCCTTGGCAACCATCAGTCTGTTCTCTATGTCTGTGATTCTGTTTCTGTTTCATAGATAGGTTCATTTGTGTCATGTTTTAGATTCCACTTATAAGTGATATAATATGGTATCTGTCTTTCTCTTTCTGACTCACTTCACTTAGTATGATAATCTCTAGTTACATCCATGTAACTATTTCATTCTTTTTTATGGCTGAGTAATATTCCATTGTATAAATGTACCACATCTTCTTATCCTTTCATCTGCGATGGGCATTTAGGTTGTTTTCATGTCTTGGCTATTGTCAATAGTGCTGCTATGACATAGGGGTGCATGTATCTTTTTGAATTATAGTTTTGTTCAGATATATGCCCAGGAGTGGGATTGCTGGATCATATGGTAGCTCTATTTTTAGTTTTCTGAGGAACCTCCATATTGTTTTCCACAGTGGCTGCACCAACTTACATTCCCACCAACAGTGTAGGAAGGTTCCCTTTAACATGCAGGATTTTGACGCATAGCTAGGTAAATGGCAAACACAAGTAGACTTTTGAAGAAAGGATATGATTCTGGGTCAGATAATCTGTATTATTTTCAAGGATAATTTGACCAATTAAAAAAAAGAATAGGAAGGGGAAAAGACTGGAGAATGATACAAGGAATATTAGACTTGCAGGAAAAGGAAACCTCTGACATTTACCCATACAGACCCTAGCACTTTTGAAGGCATTTTATAACCAAGTAGCCTAAACTACAGGGCAGCAAAGCTCTGCCTTAAGGCGAAAGGTAATAGATAATTGGTTGCACTAAAAGAAGTTCATTAAACACGCCTCGTTTTAGTATCTTATGTTAAAATAAATCATAACTCAAAAGGAGAGACCATTACCAGAATGGATACACAAGGGACCAGCATATCCATTAACAAAGAATGGTATAGAGAAAGGGGCACTCAGGTGAAGTCAGGGCTTATACTTCATTGGATTGTGAAGATCACAGACAAAAGCAGCACGAGAGTATTCTTTAAATCATAAGGCAATCTCTACAGATATTGGGGCTTACCCCTTACTAAATAATGTAAGACCCCCCGAGGCTAAGCACATGGAAATTGGTCGTTGAGAGCCAAAGTAATTACCTAGAGGTAGAATTGCCTCCTCTGGAGCTGAATTTGTGCCAAACACCAGTGGAATGGGGAGCTCCCAAAGTAATGAACCCCTAACCCCACACCCTTCACCTTCACTGAGGGTGTTCACACAGTGGGAACATATTCTTTAGCCCCATGGGATCGTGCGGTTTCATGGAATGGAAGTTGTTCATTTTACTAGACCTGAATAATTATGCAATAGGTGTAGGTGTGAGGGGTCAGGTGAGAATGGAGAGGGTCAGAACACTTGACGTAAACAGGTTCCTTCTCCTTTCCTCCCCTTCTCACTCCCTCCTTCCAAGGCATAACTTTTTTTTATATAAATAAACAAAATTCTTAGCATAGTAACTAAATCTCTTCTTTTTATGCAATAGAATAAACAAGATAAGGGACTTCTCACATTACAAAAAGACATCCTTCTCAAGGATTTGTTTATACAGCATTACATATACAACATTATATACTCAGTAAGGCAAAATGAAGCTGAACTGTTTAAAGAATTAAGGTAAAGCAAATCTTATAAGTTTTTTTTTCTCATTTTACTAGAAAGGAAGCTAAACTATATCACAAGTTCAAGTTCATATTGTTGGCAAACCTGTTAGTGTTTTCCAAGCTTATTTGGCCAATGCCCACTTTTTTGTTCCCACAGAAAACCATAATCTCTCGAGGGACAGTCTGAAGAACACAGTTTGTGAAATGTTGATATGGCCAGACTTCATTTATGGTTAGCGCCTTATTTACATTACAGATTGAACTCTCAAATGAATCAGATTGGTTAGTTTAGATGAGAAATTGAGTAGCACTTCATTCCCATTCAACAAAGTACCAGATTTTTCTAGTGCCTCCGATGAGGTAAGTTGGCTCTACTATTACTGACCATAAATAATATGACATCTGGCACCACTCGTCAGCCAGTTGCATTGCTGCACCCAAATGAATTATTTGTCTTGAAATCTTACCCTCAACATTCTAATCACCCAATCTAAGTTGAATGAATATTTGTTGTCTTTAGTGTGTGTATATTCAGGCTTAATCTGGCACTCTGGCTGCCAGAAAACATGTAATCTCTGTAAATAACAGATAAAACAAAATTAAAGTCTAATATTGGAAAATGTAAATGACATCCAAACTTTTTAAATCATATTTGTATCATGTCATTTCAAAGAAATTCAAGTGTGCATTTCTATCCAGGTTCAACAAATGTCCTATATGAGAGAGAAAGAGAGAGAGAGAGGAAAGAAGGAAGGGAGGGAGAGAGTAGAGGCAAGGGGTGGGTGGGGAGGGAAAGGAAACACAAAAACTATAACTTTTGCTTACCTGATCCAGGTTCCCATCTTGGGAACCTGGATCAGGTAAGCAAAAGTTATAATTTTTGTCCATAAAAGATCTGAGTTTGCTTAAGTTTTGTCCATAAAAGATCTGTGTTTATGTCCATAAAAGATCTGTGTTTGCTTACGTTTTGCTGAGTTAGTTTGTTCCCATGGGTCTTACTGAAGAGCAAAGCATAACACGCAGCACCCCTCCCTGAGTCCTGCTGGCACAAATCAACAAAGGGACAGCTTGTGAGGTAGGTACACAGAATCCGGTTGGCACAGCCTTGAGGCTGATTTTTCCACTTGAACCAATAAAACCTTTGTTTTTTGAAGCAGGTTTAATAAGTAACATCCAAACAGGGCATCTTTATAATGTACACTCTGAGAGGATTTCCCAGGGCTATATAAAACCACCTTAACTCAATGGGAGTCGTTCTCTAAAAGCTTGAGTTGGAGCTTTAAGATTAAGTCCTTAAGATGGAAAGTGCATATATGATAATCACGCAGAATATTTGTAATAGATAAAAGTTATGAAGCACGGCATCTAAAAATATGTTTGAAAAAGAAAGAAAATATTTAGAAAAACAAGCATGAAACGATAAAGAATAGTCCCACCATCAACGTCAAACCATCTGCCTCAAATGAAGCTACTGCTGACAGTGTCGCTATTAGAAGATGTGCAGAGCATGTAAGTGGGGATGGCTGCGGTGCTCCTTTTAGCCTCCTCTGCATAGGTAAGTGGAGGAGACTGAGTGAGTCAGAAGGAGGAGGAGTGTAGAGGAAAAACACAGTCAGATTGAGAGGTTGAGAGGGAGAGCCGAGCCAGTTGACTGCGCCCAGAGTGAAGACGAAGCATCTGGAAGCCTCTCTTGTTCATTCAAGGAATAGGGATAGAGGGTAAGGAGGCTTTTAAGCCCTGAGATGCAGTTTGTGCTTTCTCCACAGATTCTGAGGGTAGTGTAGAGTATTCCTAATTGTGTAGTTCCCACATGCAAACTAGGCCCAGAAGCACAACAGTTCAACAATGTGGGCCTTGTGTATGTCTGAGGGAATAACGCCTCACATCCACTCTGTTGCCATCACCTGACAAGAACCAAACAGAATTCTGTGGTGTAAATTTGCATTAGTGCGCAAAGTAGCCGCATAACGATCCTGCAAAATTGTGGTTGGAAATATTTTGTCTTGGTGTGGTTTCATGAAGGTTTAAAAACATGGTCAGGCATAGAGAACAGACTTGTGGTTGCCAAGGGAGAGGGGGTGTGGGAGGGAAGGACCGGGAGTTTGGGATTAGCAGCTGTGAACTATTATATATAGGATGGATAAACAGCAAGGTCCTACTGTACATATAGCATGGGATATATTCAATATCCTGTGATAAACCATAATGGAAAAGAGTATATATAAACAACAACAAAAAAAGGATGTCGATATGTGTTAAAAAAAAAAGGCATGGTCAGGGAACCAGTCTCACCAAGAGCCACTTTCAGGTTCCTCCACTTATTTAGAAACATTTTGCTTATACTACATAGAAGCAAAAAAGTAAGAGTTGATATGCAGCCTGCGCAGCCATTTTGAATCCGTTTATAGTCACATTGTATCCATACATGTCTACAAAACGCAGCAAAATAAAGAGTTGTGGGGTGATCTTAATGCATGATCAATGAAGACTGAAGCCAGCCCATGGGGTTAATCCAGTTAAAAAAAACCCTAGTCTTTCCCCTGCGGACCTAGATTTTTGCCTTGGCTAGCTGGATGATTGTTGCAGGAGTTTTCTTCTGTCTGCCTGTGTGAAAGCAGCCATGGGGTATGTGATTGAATGTAGACAGTTTGTCATTCAAGTTGTAGTTGCGAAGGTAAGCCATGTTCCATGTGGGTCCTCAAGGAACGGTTCATCTCTGCCCATCACAAGTCTAGTTCACGGTGTGACATGTCAGTTGCACATTCAGCTGTCTCAGGAGGTCCACCTTGTCTTTGAACACTACACGGTATTTGCTTTGCCTGTTTTTGAGCTCTAGATAAATGAAATCATACAGTATGCACTCCTTTTGTGTCTGACTTCTTTCAACATTGTGTTTGCAAGACCCATCCTTATTATTGTACGTCATTGTATATTGTTCATTCTCGTTGCTGTTAGCATTTCCATTGTGTGAAACACTGTGATTTACTTACCAGACTACTGTTGAAAGGCAGTTGAGTGTCTGTCAATATTTATAACAACCTGTGAGGTAGGTGCTATTATTCTGTCCATTTTGCAGATGGGAAAACTAAGGCTTTGAGCAGCTTTAGAATTCATTTATCTCAAGTCACACAGGCTACTGTGGTCTAGCCAAACTTGAGCCCAGGTCGCCTGACCTGAGAGCCTGTGATCTCCACCCTCAATCTATTTCTTTACTGAAGCAGTTCTTTGATCTGTTTTTTGTCTTCTGTCGTTTTAAATGATTCAGTTGTGAACCTATGGGAGCTGGACCAGGAGACAAATTTCTGTCACCGGACCACACATGAACTCATCCCTCCCCCTGAGACTAAAGCTTTGTTCCTAGGTCAAGTTTACTGAGCTTAGAGTAAGGGCTTGCCCAGGTGGTTCCAGTAGTTCACCTGATGTGTCCAGATCCCTGTAAATGCTGTGTGTGGTCTCAAGCTGGGCTCCCCACTTCAAAAATATATTTAAAAGCTGAAGAGACTCTTGAGAGGAGGTGTGAGCACATCTATTTTGTTAGTATATCTCTGGCTTTAACTGTTTTGGTTCTATGATACATGAAGAAACCTGAGGACTGTTTTGGGGTTTTTTGTTTGTTTTTCTATATTGAGGATTTTTTTTTTTCTGTATTGAGCCTTCTATGGCTGTTTGTAGGAAAAGAAATGTTAGTTCATACTTTATTTTTTAAGAAAATTTTCACAAATGCATTTTTCTTCCTGTTGCTTCCTGGGAGACATTCAAGTGAAGGCTACAGATTAACATTGGAAAGAAAGACCAATTTTCTAGCCTGGGGGTCAGGAACCCAGTACAAGGAAGTTTATAGGAGGCCAGTTTTTGGCCTCTTCCTGGATGGAAATGGCGGAGCATAAACGGGACCACCCTCTCCCGAATTCCATCTTTAGTAGCAAATGAGATGTTCTGCTCTTGCGTCTCTTCATGACCATCTTAGCACAATGCAGAAGTTTGCTGGATCTTTGGTGTGATGACAGGAGAGAATACAGAGGAGACCTGCACCTCCCCTCAGAGGACAGACAATCCCTACCCAGGAAGGCAGCTCATCCACTTTGCTTCCTGCTCCGGAATATACAGGGTAATTTTGACAGCCTTCAAATCTGGATGGAAGTTTTGTTTGTTTTTGTTTTGTTTTTAAATGAAAAAGTTGATTGTTTATATATGTATAGGTAGGTTTTACAAATTTTTAAAAGGCATTAAATAAAAGTTAAATGTGCGGTCCACCCTCTGTAGAACTTCATCCTTTTCTTCCAGACACTCTCTTCCACTGTGGAATTTGTGAGCTGTGCTAGCCAGAAGAGCAGCAGTGTAAAAAAAAAAGGGCAATTTTACTCATTGGTGGTTAGAGGGGGAGGGTGCAGCTCTTTAAAAATGTTCGAATTCAGTCTTTCTCCATTTCTGAAACTGCCTTCTCTTCTCCGCAGTGTCTTCATATAATCATCCTCATGCCCCACCCCATACCCCCTTGCCCCGCCAGGATTCTGCATTCCATCTCAGCCACTCCCCTAGCCAATGAACCTGCTCACCACTTATTTCAAGGTAATGTGGGAAAGCTGTATTTTTTAAGATAGAGTATTAGGTCTTGCTGGAAAAAAATATCTAAACTTTGAAAAATATTATGTCTGACATTTCAGAACTGGCTGTAAAACTCTAGTCTCTTTAGATAACACGTACTGTTCTCCTATAATGTGTTTGTCTTTAGCAGTTACCAGTTTGGAACCAAGACTTTTAAGCTGTCCTTTCCCCTCTGATTGACATCAGAGAAGAAGGGCATTCCATTCCTATAAATTATTGAAAATAATTTATGAAGAGAGAATTTCATAAATGGAGTATAAAAAAAGAATGAGGCACAGAGATAAACATCTTCGGTGTTCAAATGGCTTATATATGTAGTAAAGGCAAGGCTAGAACTTATTTTCTGAGAAGTAAACCCCTAGTAAGGTGGCAGATAAAATACAAGATTTCCAGTTAAATTTGAATTTTAGATAAACAACAAATAATTTTTTAGTATAACTATGGCCCAAATATTGCACGGGACATACTGTATTTTTATTTGTTAAATCCGGCAACTCTAACAAAAGTTTTCAGTATGGTTTCAGCACAATTTCAATCAATTAATATTTTCTGAGCACTTTCTGCCCAATGGTTAGGCTCAGAGGTGGCCTCAGGCAGGCCTTGTGTGTGTGTCTTTCACCATTGTACCCACAGCTTCTAGCACAGTCTTTGGCATATAGTTAGTGCTCAATGAATATTTTTTGAAAAAATTAATCAAAGGAATAAAAGAAATCTAGAATATGATGAATTCATGACCTGTGTAACCTAGGTAGGAACAAAAGCTCACATATATAACAAGCTAATGTGACTAATGCTATCTTATTTTGGATTTTAACTAGTTAATTTACTTACTAGACTAGCTCATTTATGTAAAGGATCCAGATTCTGAATATGTGAAAGTTTACTCCCACTTCGAAAAGAAGTGATAACCGAACAGGAGATTGAACAACAGTCTTATCTAAATTTAATGCAGTCTTCTTAATTATCTATTTAAAACTGCCCTACTGGACATATTGCTACCTATCTTCTTTCACATACACTTTTGTTCTAATGTTCTAATCAAATAAGTCATGTACCTGTAATACATTTATTCCTGACAGGATTGAATTTGATCAAGAGGAAAACGAGTGTGTACTACTAGTCAGGTATAACATTGAGCCATACTATAAAGTAGAAATTATTGATCTGTATTGTTTCTCCAAGGAATTTATAACTCTTTATAACACTTTCATTTATAATAGCACTAAATAAAAAGGTTGATTAACGTAATATTTTTCCAGTGTAAAAATTGGGCATATGGAAATTCTTATTGTTCATTGTTAGTTTCACTATTTTGCAAAATATAATGATATAACACACAAGAAAATTTAATATAATCATAAATTCAGATCTCAGGATTGTAAGGACCTTAAGTATATTATTTATAATTGAAGCTATATAGTCTCTCCTCTTTTTTTTTAAAAAAAATATTTATTTATTTGGCTGTGCTGGGTCTTAGTTGTGGCATGTGGATCTTCATTGTGGCATGCAGGCTCCTTTAGTTATGGCATGCGGGCTCCTTTAGTTGCAGCATGCAGGATCTAGTCCCTGACCAGAGATCGAACCCGGACCCCCTGCATTAGGAGTGTGGAGTCTTACCCACTGGACCACCAGAGAAGTCCCTTCTCTCTCTTCTTCAGAAGAAAAACCTGAAGAACTATAGAAATTTGCAAGGAACAAAAACCCAACCACTCTTATTTATTCAGACTTCCTTGTGAGACTGACTGAAACAACAGTCTATTTATCTCACTTGCTTGAAGTTGTACTCAATTGAATTATACATTCAATCCTACCAGTTGTGTCCAAGCAATAGTATAACCAGAAAAAGTTGGAGTTCCAATTGAAAGAAAAGACTGATAAATTTAACTATATTAAAAAAAAAAAGTATGGCAAGCAACACCATAAACAAAGTTATAAATAACACCATTCACAAAGTCAAAGTACAAAGAGCCAGTGGAAAGATTTCCTAATATATAAAGAGTTCCTATAAATCAATGAGAAAAAGACCAACAATGCAATAGAAAAATGGGGAAAGGACGAATGAGAGTTTGAAAAATAAAGAAAGAAAGAAAATACAAACAGTCCTAAACATAACAAAAGGTGTACAACATCACTCATAATAACAGAAATTCAAACGAAAATCATATTGAAATACCATTTTCATCTATCAAATTGGAAGAAATCCAAAAGTCTTGATAATGTACTCTGTGGCAATGCCATCGGGAACCTGGAACTCCCATGTATTGCTGGTGAAAGTATAGATTGGTATAATCTGTAGAGAGTGATTTGATTATATGGGTCAATATCACAAATGCCCATACTGATTGACCTAGTAATCTCACTTCTAAGAATTACTCTCATAGACATATATTCACAAGTGAGAAATCAAGGTAATTCATTATTGCATTGTTTGTAGTGGTACAAAGTTGGAAGCCTTTGAAATTTCTATTAAAAGGGAGCTAGTTAAATAAATTATGGTATATCCATACAATGGAACAATATGCAGGCATAAAATGAATAAGAAAACTCTCTGCATCGATGTGGAAAGATCTGCCAACATAGATCTGAAACAGCAAGGTGTGTAGTAGTGTGGAAAGAAGGGTTAAACAAATAGTATATACATGTTTTAAAATTTACTTCTATTTGTATAAATAAACTGACAGGATATACAAGAAACTAATAAAAGTGCTTACACGTTTTCAGAGGTAGGGAGGTGGAGATGGGGCAAATGGGTGATGGGCGTGAAAGCAAGACTCTTCTGTATACCTTTTTGTATGTATATATTTAAAGTTTGTGAGTCATGTAGCTATTACTTATTTAACAACTAAATAATAAAAAAGAGAATGGCATTGCATCGGCCCAGAAGCAAGAGACAGCTTAAACTCTGAGGGGAACTTCAGGGATTCAGACTGACACCTGTGTGTAGAGTATGAAAATGGAGAGTGTGAGCGATGAGAGGAAAAGACGCAGGAGGTGCCACGGAGGAGGCCTGATCACTGAACTGTGTCAGAGCTGGCAGGTGGGAAGGAGTCAAGCCAGGGGAGCAAAGGTGATTTCTAAGTCTTAGAATGAACAAACTCCCTGCAGAGGAGGGAGCCCAGGAATGGATCTGGGGAAGGGCCCAGGTGATTTCTAGGAGCCAGATCTAAGTAGAAAGGAGTGGAGGTCAGGACTATATGTAATGAGATAAGCAAGACGCACATCTTCTAGAGCCCAGACTGTATCCTCTGGGGTGTGGGGTAGGGAAGACTTCTTCTAGGCAGCATTTATGCATTCTCGTGCTTTGTCAGCCAGCCCCAAACACATCTTTACCAAGAAGCCATGGTAACTTCCAACAACTTATTTGCCCCCTGTGGTCTTATTTCTAAACTGTGCTTTTAAGATCCCCAAAGATTGCTCCACTTGGAATAAGAAGACTTGGATTTGAGACCCTGAGTGACCAGCTGTTTTGACCTTGGGTAAAACACTTTGAACCTCACAGTTTTGAACCTCAGTTTTGCCATCTGTGAAATAGACATGCAGAGACAAGCCATAGTCTGCTGTGTTTTGTGAAGCTCAGGTGCAGCTTTAGAAACTCTAAGGTTTCTGTGACAGGTGAGGGACTGATTACTGGCACTATTTTTGTCTATGCTTCAGTCAATAGACACAGCTGCGCATTCTGCACCTAGATAAGATGGCCATGCATGGTTTGCTCTGTGCTGAGTTCGAAAGAGCAGGGCATGAGGAGGTTTCACAGCTGGAAAGTGAAGGAGAATGCCCTGGAGTTTTGAGGGAAATCATATTTCTTTCTACACTACGCGTTTCAGGGAAGACTGAACAGAGGGAAGCACTGGGGCAGTCTTCATAATTTTAAGTATCATCATCCACTTAATTATTATTATAACTATTTTACTAGTGAGTGAACTATTTTAATTATCATTAATAACAACTATTTGTCTCATTTTAGCTAACATTTAGTGAGGGCTTAACTACTGGCCAGGCCCTGTGCTGTTTTATGTACATTTTCTTATTTAATCCTCATACGACTTCACAAAGGCAGAAAATGTTATGAAAACAATTCTACAAAAGAAGGAATGGAATGGTTAAGTAATTTGCTCAAGGGCACGCAGCTGGCACCAGAAGAACCACGATGCCCTACCAGTCACTCTGACGTGGAACCCATGTTAACCTCTATGCCGTTCTGCTTCTTTAAGGGAATATACATCCAGTTGAGGGTGGGAGCAAGAGTGTCTGTCTTTCTGCACTGTGAGTTTTATTCATATTGTTAAATTCATCAGACAATACTAACAGGTTTGGCTGCCTCCAAATCTGTAACTCAGCCAAGGTTTTGAAAAAATGTTTGACATTCTTACCACCCAATCTTACCACCTGCGCAGCCATGTTCTTCCAAGTCTATCTCAGCCCCGACCCTCTACCATCGCCCATAATACACATTTGAATAACGAATCAAATTTTGTGAACTATCATGGGAATGAAAAATTAGTTTGAGTAAAAATACTTAACATTCATTCAGTAAATTCTAAACTCCTATGATATTCTAGGTACATGGATTCCAAGACAAATGTGGATAGAGCAGACTGGCAAGTTCCCAATCTGGTGAAGTGGACAGACATGTCAGTAAATACAATAGTCCCTCCTTATCCGCTGTTTCACTTTCCGCAGTTTCAGTTTCCCGAGTTGAACCATCGTGTGAAAATATTACATGGAAAATTCCAGAAATAAACAAGTTACAAGTTTTAAACTGTGCGCTGTTCTGAGTAGCATGGTAAAATCTTCCACTGTTCCGCTCCATCCCGTCTAGGATGTGAATCATTCCTTTGTCCAGCATGTCCATGCAGTATAAGCTACCTGCCAATTAATATAGGAAGACACGTAGTATGCATAGGGTTCAGTACTATCTGCTGTTTCAGGCATCCACTGGGGGTCTTGGAATGTATTCCCTGCAAATCAGGGGTGACTACTGTGACCATAATTAACATAAGTTCTCTGGTATCGTTAGTGTCTCCTAGATTTGCCTGAGCATTAAAGTCACCTGAGGCACTTTCGAAACAACTACAGGTTCTTGGGCCCTACCCCAGACCAAATGAATCAGAACCTCTTGGGGAGAGTCCTGGGAATCTGTGTTTTTAACAAATACCCTCTCAGAGTCTCACATCAGAGTCTTAAGTAAGTTTGGGAAATGAACTATCAGTAGAAACAGGATACTGTGGGGTGAGAGGAAGAAGCTAAGTCTGTCTGTGGGTGGGGAAATTAGCCAAAGGCTCACAGCAATGTTTACGCCACACCTTCATGAGTGAGTAAGAGACAAATCGAGAGAAGGGCACTCCAAGCAAGGAAAATGTGGGTGAAAGCACAGAAGAACGGCGTGGCGGGGGCTTGTTCTGGACTGGTGCATGGGGTTCAAGGCCACGAAGGGCAGTAGATAAAGCTGGAAAAGGAGGTCATGGCGCCAAATTGACGTCTCTGGACTTTACCATAGAAGCCAAAGGATTTTAAGCAAGAGAATTTTACTCTGGTGGCAAAGGAGAGAATAGCTTGAGAGAGATGAGTCCAGTTTGAAGGCTGTCAGGGAGGTTCTCGTGAGTGATTAGCTAACAACAGTGAGATGATTCGAGAGGTATCTCTTAGCTAAAATTGACAGGATTCAGTGATAGATTGATTTTTTTTTTAATGAGGGAGGGTGCAGTAGGATGTCTCCTAGCTTAAATAATAGATAGATTTGTGGGCCATTACAAATGATGAGGAATATGGGAAAAGGAGTAAGGGGTGATGACAAGAAAATGAATTCTTGTCGATGCTGAGTTTCAGTGGCTCTGGGTGACTATACCTGCTAGGCATTTAAATATTGATATTTGGGGCTTTCCTGGTGGCGCAGTGGTTGAGAGTCCGCCTGCCGATGCAGGGGACACGGGTTCGTGCCCCGGTCCGGGAAGACCCCACATGCCGTGGAGTGGCTGGCCCCGTGAGCCATGGCCGCTGAGCCTGCGCGTCCGGAGCCTGTGCTCCGCAACGGGAGAGGCCACAACAGTGAGAGGCCCGCGTACCGCAAAAAAAAAAAAAAAAAAAAAAAAATATATATATATAGATAGATAGATATTGATATTTGAAGATAGAGATTTTGCACTCCATAGCATATTAATAGTAGACAAAGCCTTGGGAACAGGTGAGAGTCACTAAGGGATGTGTAGGGGAAGAGTGGAAGGGCGCTGGAGAAGAACCCTGATATCTAAGGGATGCGGAGGAGGCGTGTGTGAAGGAGCCTCTGGAGGAGACGTGAGAAGGCAGAAAGGCACAGGGATAGAATAATATCTTGGAAGCTAAGGAAAGAGGGAGTTTTCCAGAAAAGAGTGGTCAGTGGGATAAAATGGAAGGGAGGCATTGTTTTACGGATTCGTGGCCTCTCAGTTTCTGCTCCCAGTGCCTTGATTTGGCAACTCTAGTACAGATTCTACATGAATCTCCAATCTAAGGACTGAGTATGTAACTGACTGGGTGTTTTGTATAGCTTAAATTCTTAAGAGAACCTCACTGACTCAGCCCGTGCATTGGTTGCACTTGGGTCAATGCAGTACAAGCAGCGATGTCTGGGGAGAGTAGTTGGGGAGGTTGAGTCTGTAGCTGTGCCCAGGCAGACTCACTAAGTAGAGTATGCAGGGGAAAGAGATCAAGTCAGATAAACACTGAAGATCTTGTCAGTGCCGATCGTTATGGTGACTACTGATTAGGCGCTGTTTTAAACACTTTACGTGCAGTAATTTAATCTGTTTGAACCTACTGCGGGGCATAGAAGTCATATTGCAATGGATTAGAGTCCTTTACTCCTAATAATGACAGTGAGTCTTGAGAAAGGCATTAATCTGGTTCTTTCACAATTGCCCTTTGCTTTGTGCTTCTTTACAGAGGCAGAAGCCTTCTCTGGGTCCACTCTTTTTTTTTTTTTTTAATTGAAGTATAGTTGATTTACAATGTTGTGTTAGTTTCAGGGGTACAGCAAAGTGATATATATATACATACATATATATATATATATAAAATCTTTTTCAGATTCTTTTCCCATATAGGTGAGTATACTTCCCTGTGCTATAAGTAGGTCTTTGTTTCTGGGTCCGTGCTTAATGATCAAATGGAAGACTGCCTTCTGATCTTATTTCCTTTTCCTGAGTTCTCTTAATTGAATCATGAAAATATTACACATAAAAAGAAGTTTTTGAGCTGGGCAGATATGACCACACGAGCGTTCTATGAGTCGGTTTACTCCAGAGCTTGATGGGTTTAAGTGACCTTTCTTATCCTTAGGAATCTGCCTCACTGTGAACCAAGAATATAGGCAATGTAGCAGATGAATTTTTAATCTGATTTTTTTTTGAACAGAGAGTAAACAATGTTTCCATATAACAGCCTTTTGATGTAAACTTTTCATAATGGTGATTTCAGGCCATTTCAAGCTGATGGGCTCTTTTAGTTCACAATAATATACATTTTAGTTGCCTGTCTCTGGATTGTTTATGTTATATTTGTGAAGGAAAAAACAGTGAAATAATCCATGTGAGGATGTGCTCACAGAGGATGTGGTTCATTTAACTTATTCAAGCAATGCATTAAATAAGTGTCCAGTTCTGTATTCTATTGGATTTAAGTGTTAATGACTTAGATTTCAGCACTAACTGAAATATGTTAGGTCCCATCAGCTTAATTGATTCTCAAAGAATATGGGAAACTCACCAGAACTATAATCACAAATTGTTATACACAGTTCCTTGATGCAAATTTCAAAGAATATTTTACAAATGCATTTGTGAATGGGAGTTCTGTTTATTATAAGGTTTGGACTGCTTTGGCTGTTTTCTGTAGTGATGGCTGTGAGAAGACTTAGGACATGGCAGGTCTCACTTTAAGAAGGGGGTAACCTTCTGCAGGATACAAAATTAATGCACAGAAATCTCTGGCATTCCTATACACTAATGATGAAAAATCAGAAAGAGAAATTAAGGAAACAATCCCATTTACCATCGCAACAAAAAGAATAAAATACCGAGGAATAAACCTGCCTAAGGAAGTGAAAGACTTGTACTCAGAAAACTATAAAACACTGATGAAAGGAATCAAAGATGACATAAACAGATGGAGAAGAATCAATACTGTGAAAATGACTGTACTACCCAAAGCAATCTACAGATTCAGTGCAATACCTATCAAACTACCAATGGCATTCTTCACAGAATTAGAACAAAAAATCTTACAATTCATATGGAAACACAAAAGACACTGAATAGCCAAAGCAATCTTAAGAAAGAAAAATGGTGTTGGAGGAATCAGGCTACCTGACTTCAGACTATACTACAAAGCTACAGTAATTAAGACAGTACAGTACTGGCACAAAAACAGAAATGTAGATCAATGGTACAGGATAGAATGCCCAGAGATAAACCCATGCACATATGGTCACCTAATTTACGACAAAGGAGGCAAGAATATACAATGGAGAAAAGACAGCCTCTTCAATAAGTGGTGCTAGGAAAACTGGACAGCTACATGTAAAAGAATGAAATTAAAACACTACCTAACACCATACACAAAAATAAACTCCAAATGGATTAAAGACCTAAATTAAGACCGGCCACTGTAAAACTCTTAGAGGAAAACATAGGAAAAACACTCTTTGACATAAACCACAGCAAGATCTTTTTTGACCCACCTCCTACAGTAATGGAAATAAAAACAAAAATAAACAAATGGGACTTAATTAAACTTAAAAGTTTTTGCACAGCAAAGGAAACCATAAACAAGACAAAAAGACAACCTTCAGAATGGGAGAAAATATTTGCAAATGAAACAACAGACAAAGGGTTAATCTCCAAAATATACAAACAGCTCATGGCGCTCAATATCAAAAAAAAAACAATCCAATTAAAAAATGGGCAGAAGACCTAAATAGACATTTCACCAAGGAAGACATACAGATGGCCAAGAGGCGCATGAAAAGATGCTCAACATCACTAATTATTAGAGAAATACAAATCAAAACCACATTGAGGTATCACCTCACACCAGTCAGAATGGCCATTATCAAAAACTCTAGAAACAATAAATGCTGGAAAGGGTGTGGAGAAAAGGGAACCCTCCTGCAATGTTGGTGGGAATATAAATTGATACAACCACTATGGAAAACAGTATGGAGGTTCCTCAAAAAACTAAAAATAGAACTACCATATGACCCAGCAATCCCACTATTGGGCATATACCCTGAGAAAACCATAATTCAGAAAGGGTCATGTACCACAATGTTCATTGCAGCACTATTTACAATAGCCAGGACATGGAACCAACCTAAGTGTCCATCGACAGATGAATGGATAAAGAAGATGTGGCACATATATACAATGGAATATTACTCAGCCATAAAAAGGAATGAAATTGAATTATTTGTAGTGAGGTGGAGGGACCTAGAGTCTGTCATACAGAGTGAAGTAAGTCAGACGGAGAAAAACAAATACCGTATGCTAATGCATATATATGGACTCTAAAAAAAAAATGGTACTAATGAACCTAGTTGCAGGGCAGGAATAAAGATGTAGACATAGAGAATGGACTTGACGATACGGAGTGGGAGGGAGAAGCTGGGGTGAAGTGAGAGTAGCATTGACATATATACACTACCGAATGTAAAATAGTTAGCTAGTGGGAAGCAGCTGCAGAGCACAGGGAGATCAGCTCGGTGCTTTGTGATGACCTAGAGGGGTGGGATAGGGAGGGTGGGAGGGAGGCTCAAGAGGGAGAGGATATGGGGACATGTGTATGCATATGGCAGATTCACTTTGGTGTACAACAGAAACTAACACAGTATCGTGAAGCAATTATACTCTGGTAAAGATCTATTAAAAAAAAAAAGAAGTGGGTAATCTTCTTAGCCATAAAGGTGGCTGTAACCACAGTTTAGAATATGTCATTTTATTGAGTAGTGATACTAAAGCATATGTGCTGATGAGGACCAGAGTTTGTTTAAGGATATCCACATCTGTCAATCAGCCAGCAAAGTATTTATTAAACTTCTATTATTCATTCAACAAGTGTTTACTGAATACTTAATGAAGTCCAGCTATGTCACATTTGCTTGCTCTTTTTCTTGCAGCAGTTAACAAGAATTATAATCCCACAATTTGGGGAGACTTAGAGAGGTTAGACTTAACTCATTCAAGGTTTTAGTGGAGTCAGAAGTTGAATTGACTCTAAACTGTCCAGCCTCAAAATCTATATTATTTCCCTGCTGGGCCCTGTTGGGAAATCAAAGCTGTATAAGCTACGGCCCCCACCATGTAGTGTTGACAGTGAAGTCTAAAATACAAGTCTCTAAGTCTATAAAACATTAGATATAAGTCTAAAATATCCAGGATCTAATGGGGACAGGAGTTCAGCAGAGAGGCATCAAGGAAGGTATTTTGAACCCACGGGGTTTGTGCTGCTTGTTTTTTTTGGCCACACCATGCGGCTTCCAGGATCTCAGTTCCCTGACCTGGGGTTGAACCCGGGCCATGGCAATGAAAGCCCAGGATCCTAACCAATAGGCCACCAGGAAACACCCTGTGCTGCTTGAAGAACAGGCAGTGTGTGGTTAGGCGGAGGGTATGAAGAGATTCTTCCAGATAGGATGGGCTGAATGAGAAAAGGTGCAAAGCCAGAATGAGCTGTGTTCAAAACCTCCTGCTTGGAATAGAAGTTCTGCAGCCGAGAGTAGAAAAGGTTATCGAAAAGGTCGCTGGAGCCTGCAAATGAAGGGCCTTAAATTCCAATCTAAGAATTAGGACTTTATTCTGTGTAAGGACTTCATTCAACGGGGAACCATTGAAAGTTTTGAATATAAAAATAACATGATTAAAAGGTGTTTTAGAAAATTCGTCTGATTGTCAGTTGGAAGAGGAAGTGAGAGAACTAAAGATTATTAAAGGGGTTCTGAGCCAAGGGATGGATGTGATGAATGCTTTACAACCTTGGGGAGACCAGGACGAGCAAGATTCACAGGGGACAGTGCTGAGGAATAAGGTTCAAAAAGCCGGGCCAGGGCTTCCCTGGTGGCGCAGTGGTTGAGAGTCCGCCTGCCGATGCAGGGGACACGGGTTCGTGCCCCGGTCCGGGAAGATCCCACGTGCCACGGAGCGGCTGGGCCCGTGAGCCATGGCTGCTGAGCCTGCGCGTCCGGAGCCTGTGCTCCGCAACGGGAGAGGCCACAACAGTGAGAGGCCCGCGTACCGCAAAAAAAAAAAAAAACACCTTTCTCCATCAGGAAATGGTTTTTTAAAACTGTCAGTCTAATGTGCCAGGAATATTGCCACCCCCGGTATAACCATGGAATCTAAACTTCCCCTGTCCTCACTCACCCTCTTTCCACCTGTTTCTCAGTGCAGGTGTGAGCTGTCCCCACCCAAATCGCTGAAGGAGGCTTTTGGGTCCAGGTGTGAAGATTTGTGAGCATCTGTGGGTGTGTGAACCCCTCTCCTGGGGGTCCTGAGAAGGAACTCCACACACATACACCCCCAACTTCCAGCCACATATTTCTCCATCCTGAGTCCACTCTAGGACAGTTGCAACTTCCGGATTCTTTGGTACAAAAATATTAACTCTTTTACCCTGCAATAAACTTCATCTAATAGCTTCTCTTCCACTTTCCTGCTTCTGAAGCAAAAAACAGCCATTTTGAGGGGTTTTTTTTCTCCCCTAAGGAGTTTCAGATCTCCTTTTTCCTCCTCCTTTTTTATGTTATTTACTCACATCCCTCCATATGGAAGATTAAGGGCTGCATGTGTCATAACAGGAGGTTTGGGGACATAAGGAGGGCTGAAAGAGGCTGAAAGAGAATTAATTCACCTCCATTTTGGAGGGACAAAAGGGGCTCAGAAGAGGGCACTGCTAGGTTTCACCAGTTTCCTCTAAAACCAAAATCTTTCTTTCTTGTAATATTTTAGAATGTCGCCATAAACAATGTGGGTATGTCACAACTTATCTATGTGTTTAACTCTTATCAGTGTCTTATCTATTTATCTTTCTGTCCTTCCTCTTTACTCCATGGTGTGCTTATAAAAGGATTTCTCAAATAACTCCAAGTAATTTTAATCCTTAAATTAGAAGTAAAATAATAGAGTCAGTGATTTTAAGAAATATGATCAGGAAGATAAAGAATCCAGCAGTGCAGAAGCCAAGGTGATTATAAAGTATTTTATTTATTGCCAAATCTTGTAAAAGTGCACTCTTTTAAAAAATAGACTTTATTTTTTAGAACAGTTTTAGATTTATGGAAACAATTGAGAAGATGATACAGAATTCCCATGTATCCTGCACTTAGGTTACACTGTTACTAACTTTAGCGTGGCGCATTTGTTACAATTAAGGAACTGAAGACACATTATCATTAATTGAAGTCCATACTTTTTTCAGATTTCCTTAATTTTTATCAAATATTTTTTTCTGTTCTAGGATCCCATCCCACATTGCATTTAGTTGTCATGTCTCCTTAAACTCATCTTGACAGTGACAGCTTCTCAGACTGTCGTTGTTTTTGATGACCTTCACGCTTTGGAGGAGTACTGATCAGGTATTTGGTAGAATGCCCCTTTCTTGGAGTTGGCGTGGTGTTTTTCTCACGGTGAATGGGAGGTGACATAACGTGGTTGTTACGTCAAATATGATGTCAGGCCAGAGCAGGGATCCTGCCTGGTCCACCCAGTGTGCTCCCTGCCCGATTGGCAACTCCTAACAATTGTACCCCTCGTGGCGCAGGCCTCTCTCTGTCCCCGCGGTGTTGAGGGGGCGTCGAAGGGCGACAAGGGGGTGGTGTTGATGCCCGGGCTCCTGGGTTCACTGGGTCCGGCATATAGATATATATAATTTAGAATGGGATTAATGTTATTTCCTCTGTAACCTGTTTTCGCATTTGGGCATACAGCATGATATAGTCTGAGGTCAGTAAATACAGATGTGCATATTCAGCATATGGATATGCCATAAGCTATTTAATTGATGGAAATTTTGATGGCTTCTATTTTAAATAATATTATTATGAACATCTTTAGGTAATGATTCCTTTTTCTGTATTATGATGTTGAGGTTCTTTGAGAATGAGCGAGACTAGCAGGGGAAATCATAGTGAGGCGTTGCATGTTCTCAACAAGACTTGACTAATTTTATTTCCATGGAAAAATGTGTTTTAAACTAAAGTTGAAAAAAACATTTTTAAAGAAAGAGCTTCTTTTTTTTTTTGCCACATAGCTTGGCAGGATCTTAGTTCCCTGACCAGAGATCGAACCCGGGCCCCGGCAGTGAAAGCACCCAGTTCTAACCACTGGACCGCCAGGGAATTCCCAAGAAAGAGCTTTTTATCTTCAGAATTTTAAAACATATTACAGAGCAACAACTATCAGTACCATAGGTGTCCACACTAAAAGTAGAAAAATTCTGTAGAAATACGTAAGAATACATAACTTATAAATACATAAGAATTATAAATATATAAGAATTCTAGAAATAGATTCAAACTACTAAAAGATTTTCAAAGTAATAGGGAAATGAGTTATAACATATTTTGAGATCACTGGATAATAATGATGGAAAAGAAATAAAATTGACCCATGTAAGCACATGACACATTATTAAAATGTCAGATGTATCCAAATAGATAGAATAGTTTAATCATAGTTTAATCATATCAAAATAGAGGTCTAAAGAACATATTTGGCTCAGCTATGATGAATGAGCAAATGGAAGACATCAAAGACAACAGGAATATTTTTATATATTCTTAAAATACCTTTTAATATGATATAACATATTACATATAATATATGTGCTATATAATAAAGTGTATATCAAAAGGAAAGTGAACAAAAAGTGTATATTATAATTAATAAAATTTTTACTATACAAAATACAGAAAAAAGTACCAATATGCTTTTGGCTGCACCACACAGCATACAGGATCTTAGTTCCCCAACCAGGGATGGAACCTATGCCCCCTGCAGTGGAAGCTCAGAGTCCTAACCACTGGACTGCCAGGGAATCCGCCCACGATACATTTTTAAAAAGTGGATGAGGTCATTGCCTAGATTGTCCTTACTTAATACCAAAAGAGACAAACACACAAATATCATAAGTAACTTACAACATGGAAAAATACATATTCTTACTAGTAACTAAATAGGTACGAAGTAATCTAGGGGGAAAAAAACATTAAAACTGCAAACATAACAAGTTAGTTGGAATATTTAGAAACAGGTATATTGTGGTAGGCTGGTAACTTGGCTCTGTCTTTCTGGAAAATGAACTGGCAATACATAATAAGACTTAACGAAAGTTTATAACTTTTCATACTCAGTTGTTTCACTTTGGGCTATAGACCCCAAGGAAATACTCTGAAAGGAAATAAATATAAATAGATATTTGTAATGATAAAACATTTGAAGCTACTCAGGTTAAGTAATGAAAATGAAGTAAGAATGATCTTTTGGTTATTTACATTTTTATGTAGTATCAAAAGCCATGATATGCGTGATATCATTTAGTCCTCAATGAGGAAGCTGTGACACAGAGGTCCCACAGCTGGGACTGGAAACAAGGAGTTCTGTCTGGGCAGGAGTAAGACCTGCACTTGGAGTCAGGAAGCCTGGCGGTGTGTTCTGCATCGTGCAGGTGTGGGACTTCAGCCAGTAGTTTGAGGATCTGCAAATGGGTCACAATGCACAGTTTCCTCAGCTCCCGGGCTTTGAACGATAAGTGACATAATGCCTGTGAGAGCGGAGCTCCTACCATGAGCCTGAGAGGGTGATTACTGAGGTTGCTGCTTTCTGCAAGCAAACCTTTAAATGAATCTTCAAACTGCACACCGAGGTCAGGGAGGTTTGGGACACTTTTAATTAGCAAGACAGCAATGAAACCATAGCCCAACAGCAGTGAGGCCAAGTTCAAAGGCAACAGCAGAGTTGTCATTAGAGAAGGAAAGTGGATTTGTTTGCACTGAGGGGGAGGCAGGAGGATGTAGAGGGAATTCAAATCCACTTACTTGTTTGTTTGTTTATTTTAATTAATTAATTTTTGGCTGCGTTGGGTCCTCGTTGTTGCCCGCAGGCTTCCTCTAGTTGTGGCGAGCATACTCTTTGTTACGGCGCGTGGGCTTCTCATTGTGGTGGCTTCTCTTGTTGTGGAGCACGCAGGCTTCAGTAGTTGTGGCTCGCAGGCTCTAGAGCGCAGGCTTAGTAGTTGTGGTGCACAGGCTTAGTTGCTCCGCGGCCTGTGGGATCTTCTCGGATCAGGGCTCGAACCCGTGTCCCCTGCATTGGCAGGCGGATTCTTAATCACTGCGCCACCAGGGAAGTCCCACTTACTTGTTTTTTGATTGAAGACATTAGGCACACATCAAAAACCTTTGAGCACTGAGGAACTCGTAAACTCACCTGCCCTCCCCAGCTTCCTCACTCCTCCAGCGCCCTCTCTTTCATAAGCCTGCTCACTGTAGCACAGGCTCCGATTTGGCTCCAAGGGTGCCCCGCCCTGCCGTGAAATCATTTGAAGTCTTTTCCCCATGTAGCATCTTTTCTTCTAGTCACGCAAAACCAAGGCCTGCCGTGACCTAGCCTATCCCACCCTGAGTTCCAGAAGCTCCTTCATACTCCCCTTTAAGCATCTCCGATGGGAGTGAGGAGTAGATCTGGCAGAGATACTGCAACCCTGGGCTGGGTGATAAAGTCCCATCTTTAACAGCTCATGAGGCTAACCTGGGGCAAAGGCCATCCTCATGCCGGTGACTAAGCATCCATGACTGAGACAGCCAGCGGGAGAGCAGTTAGTGTGGGGCGGGTAGAACAAGGAGGCTTCAAACTGGTGCACCTTGGAGAGGCATGTTACTGGCTGGGCTTTGAGTCAAAGAAAATGATAATCAGAACGGCAACAACATCCTCCTCTGCTCCTGTGCGTGCGTGCGTGTGCGTGTGTGTGTGTGTGTGTGATGCTTCACCCCTACAAAATTGCTTTCCTATCCATTGTCTGACTTGATCATGACCCCCCCCCACCCCGCACCTCCCCAGACTTTCCTTAGAGTGGACCTAGAACACTTCTAAATCTGGGCGACTTAGGCCTCAAACTACCATGATGTCTCCAGAGTAGATTAATGCCTCCTGGGCCTCATAAGCCTCAACATCTTACCTTGTCATTATTTTCTTTGATACTTTATATAGAAAATTATTTAATCCATTCAGCAGCCCTATGAGGAAACTATTCTTAGCCCCATTTTACAGAACAGGAAATGGAGGATTGACGATGTTTATCACTTGCCCAGGGTCACTGAGCAAGTAGGTTAGGAAGAGGGTTTCAAACCCCTATTTGCTTGATGCCAAAACCCATCCTCATGTGACTCCTGGGAGTTTTTCTGGGTCAGTGACCTGGAAGAAGGTAGGGATTTTTGCATTTTTTTCCCTTAGGAACCCAGAATAGAAGTATGCCACCAACTTTGTGGTTTCTGGGCCACTTCCGGTTAAGTGTCAGTGTTAGACGAGGTGCCGAGGACGTCTCTGTGCTCCTTTTCTACTCACAGGGAGGCATTTGTTCTTTAACATGTGCTTTGCTTTCCATAGAGAGAATCCTTTTTCTGCCAGCCACTTTCTTTCCAAAGCTTAGAACACCATATACTCTTAAGGAAGGAAGGGTTTCAACAAGGAAAAGAAAAGTTTTCGGCTGCCTCACCCCTTTGCAGTTCAAATATCCTTCAAAACATCTGCTTCTATTTTATTTGTTTGCCTTTTGGAGAAAATCAAGGGTAAATTTGAGATAAATAAGAAGCAAAATGTCTTCCCGAAACAAACAAAAAAGCCCCAGTACCTGGCCATCTGAAAGGATTTCATTTGTTTGTTTAAAACATTGTTGGAGTGATAGAAAATCTGGACAAACACCCATGATTAAGATGCAGTTAATAAAAACCAAAAGTTCAGAGATTAACTATTACATACTGTAAGAGAGTAGTTCCTTCCTGTGGACTCTGATGTTTTTGGAAAACCAAGTGCTTGTTGGGGAGGCAATTAACAAGATCATAACAAAGTTTCCACAGAAGACTAGCAAAGCCTGGAGTTTATGCTGGATCTCAGCCTCTAGGGAGAACGAACAGCCAAAAGAGAGGGAAAAAACCCATCTCTGTGGACAAATTAAGCACTGGTGGGCATTCACGTGCACAGGTGGGCAGCAGCCCCTTAAGTCAAACGCGCTGTGATGGGATCCGAGCCCTTTTCCACAAACGCAGCTGTGCTGAACAATATCATTCCACCATCTGAATCTTTTTTCATTTTTTTGGCTGCATTGGGTCTTTGTTGCTGCTCGCAGGCTTTCCCTAGTTGCTGGGGGTGGGGGGCTTCTCATTTCAGTGGCTTCTCTTGTTGTGGAGCACAGGCTCTAGGCTCAGGGGCTTCAGTAGTTGTGGCACACGAGCTCATTAGTTGCGGCTCGTGGGCTCTAGAGCGCAGGCTTAGTAGTTGTGGGGCACGGGCTTAGTTGCTCCACGGCATGTGGGATCTTACCAGACCAGGGATCGAACCCATGTCCCCTGCATGGCAGGTAGATTCTTAACCACTGCACCACCAGGGAAGTCCCCCACCATCTGAATCTTATTAGGTATTTTCGTATTTGCTTAGTTTTTTTTTTTTAATGGTTCTTTTTTTGCATGTAGTAAAATTTACATGTAACGAAATACCCATCTTAAGTGTACATTCCCTGAGTTCCGGCAAATGCAAACACCTATGTACCTCAAACCGTTATCAGGACGTACAGCATTGCCATCACCCAGAGGCAACTGCTGTTCTGACTTTGCAAATTAGTTTTCCCTGATGGGGGATGTCATATAAATGGAATACATGTAGTTTTTTTGGGTAAGACTTCTTTGACTCAGCAAAATGTTTTCATTTATTATCACCCTCATTGCATGTATCAGTAGCTCATTCCTTTTTATTGCTGATTGGTATTCCATTAGAAGAGTATTCTATAATCTGGGTGTTTTGTTTTGTTGTTGTTATCTATTTTCCTATTTGATGGACCCTTGGTTATTTACAGTTTTTGTCCAAAAAAGTTGCTAATCATATTCTTGTACAAGTCCTTTTGTGGGTATAAGTTTTCATTTCTCTTGAGTTAATGTCTATGAATGCAATTGCTGAGTCCTAAGGGAGGTAAATGTTCGGCTTTACAAGAAACTGCCAGGTTTTTTTCTGAGATGGTTGGACCACTTTACACCTCCACTATCAACATATGAGAGCACATGGGCTTCCCTGGTGGCACAGTGGCTAAAAATCCACCTGCCAATGCAGGGGACATGGGTTCTAGCCCTCGTCCGGGAAGATCCCACATACCACGGAGCAACTAAGCCCGTGCACCACCAACTACTGGGCCTGCGCTCTAGAGCCTGTAAGCCACAACTACTGAGCTGGCGTGCTGCAACAACTGAAGCCCGCGCACCTAGAGCCTGTGCTTTGCAACAAGGGAAGCCACCGCAGTGAGAAGCCCGCGCACCACAACGAAGAGTAGGCCCGGCTCGATGCTTTAGAGAAAGCCCACACACAGCAACGAAGACCCAATGCAACCAAAAATAAGTAAATAAATAAAATTAAATTAAAATTGAAAAACAAACAAAAACATATGAGAGCCCATCCTTGCTGACTTTAGATGTTATCAGTAGTGTGTCATTTTAGTTTTAATTTGCATTTCTCTCATGACTAGTGACATTGAGCCCTTCTTCATGTGCTTATGGGCCATTTGTGCATCTTCCTTTGTGAAGTGACTGTTCAAATCTTTTGCCCATTTTTATAAAGCGGGTTGTCTCTTTATTATTGAGCTGCAGGTATTCTTTATATATCTTCATGTCAGAGGATGGAGGGAACACATAGTGCCCACTGAACTAAGAAGGCATCTTGAGACTGAAAAAAATGAGGCAGGCAACTCCATATAATCAATGGATCAGTTTATTATGGGTTAACTTACTCACAGGATGGGATCAGGATTGTGTCCACAACAATCCAGAAGCATTCACAGCTGTACTCCGTGCCACCGAGGGGCCATTGGGACAATTTTATATTAACCTAGAGTATGGGGGTAGGTACTTGGAAGCAGGACGTGCCTTTCTATGTCAAGACTTAACGAACGGGTAATGAGTTTCGTGGGCATCAGGAATACGTCAGTGAAGGTTTTCGTCATTGGGGACTAACAGGGCATAGAGGAGAGGTCACCAGGTTCTAATGATTATTAAACAATATGTATTAACTACAAAGCCCTCGATGACAGAGAAGTGATTCACTTTACATTACAGTCCCTGGCAGGGTCAGCAGAAGAGCAGGAGAGACTGTTAACGGCCCAAGATGGCTTCAGTTATGCTAACAGCCATACACTTCATACAGTAGAGAGATATATGTCTGAGACCCACACTCTCCTCTGAGGGGCCCAGTTACTTGATCTTTTTGTCTGTATTTCCCCCTAAAATGTTGCCAGGAATTCTGCTTTGTTTAGTACTATATTTCCAGTGCCTAGTATGGCCCCTGGCACTTAGTAGGAGCTCATTTACATAAACATTTACTGAAAGAATCAATGAATGAACGGATGAACTGACTTGTGGGCCTGATATCCACACACAGTGTTCTTGAATTTAATGGCAGTGATTAACAAGGAAATGGAGAGAAAGAAAATTTTAATGTTTTCCTTGAGCCATAAAGTGTACTTGGCACAAAAGACCCAGGATACCTTCAGGGGATTTATTCACTCAGGGAAAAGATGGCTAGAATATCTCATGGACTAGCCTCATTTGTCCCCCTTTATGAATCCTCTCGTGCAAGCCACCCCTGCTGTCTACTGTCCCGACCCCTTCCAAGTCTTGGGTTCTGACCAGGTTTGTTTGATGGATGATCAGAGCGTCTAGCCTTGGAGAGTTTTAGGTAACTTAACCCAGCCGATCCCAGCTTTCAACACCTACCTCTTGGTTCCCGCTGACACTGATAATGCTGTTCCCTGCCAGCTGGCCCCTTAGTTGGGCTCTGTGCCTCACTAGCAGGCCCACCCCATGGGTGTGCACTGCCTTTCTGAGCCCCCAAGGGCCAGCAGGGGGCTCCTTCCTCCTTGGTCTTGAAGTGGATTTCCTGGTGCTAATCCAGATGGCTCTCCTGCTGCAGCTGTACACTGAATAATCATTGTCAGCGTCCACATTTGTAGGGAACTTGGCCATTTACAGAGCATGTTCCCATCCATTATCTATATAAGCCTCCAAACAGTCCTATTTGTATTCCCCTTGATTTTTTTTTTCCCAAAGGAAAGGCATAAAGAGGTGATTTAATTTGCTCCAGAATGTAAGAGTTGCCCTCATGTGACCCAGAGTTTTCTAAGACTGTCTGGGTCTTGCTCAAAGAATATTGGAGCTTTTTTTTTTTTTTTAGCTCTGGTGGGTATACATGTACAGTGTTTAAAAGGCTTTCTATATTTTTACAGTTCAGCAACTTGGATTACATCTGTCATTAAACATTTAATTACCATACCAAAGACACACATGGGCAGTTCTTAACCTTTTTATTTTTATTTAACCATCATTATGGTTTCCCCTGACCCACCCCCTTCCCCTTTGGATCACATCTTCACATATTGTTTTTTTAAATGTCCACCACAAACTGTATTTATTGACTCATTTTACCTTTTTTTATTCATCAGACATGTACCTTCCTGTCAGAGTTTAGGGTCAAGGTCAGATAATCTGTGCCCTCATGGGGCTGATTTTATTACAGCCAAAATAAATACATTCGAGATTTGAGTTAACCTCCAAGACTAATAACTGGTACATTTCCATTTCTTCAGGCCTTTATGAAAGATTAAAAAGTTCATACACTGACCCTTGGGAAAGTGGAAGCAGATTTTAGTACTTGTGAAAAAGGAGTCCTATTTCGGGGATAAACTCTCAAGTTGCTGACGTCTATGTCTGGGTGGGAACAGGAGGGGTATAATGGCCTCTAACTCTTCGTTCTGTGATTGGAGCCTCTCCCAGCTCTCTAGAGAGGAGCTCAACCAGCCTCACCCTATTATTTCCTCAGCGGCTGGAGTATTTGGGCTATTTTCAGTTCATGCCCGTGGGACTTGGGAAGAACATGCATTTACTGAAACAGAGACATTCCCCTAACCATTACCTAAAGGTACACATTTTAATATGTCATGGAACCAGAACTTTTACATTGCATCAATAATTGCCTCATTCAAATTATACTTTCAAAGGGCAGTGATGGGTATGCTAAAGGCAGTGTCTGTTTCTAAATTAGTAGAGTTAATTAATGTTACTCTGTGTGCCCATTATAAAAAAAGGAGTTTCTGTTAGGGAAGACTATTTATGTAATCTGTTATTTTATTATATGTATACATATGAGATTTATTATTTTATTAATTGAATATTGTGCTTGCTCTTGTTTTGTAGGAGACCCAGCAGAAATCCACCAATGTTGTGTATCAGGCGCATCATGTGAGCAGGAATAAGAGAGGGCAGGTGGTTGGAACAAGGGGTGGATTCCGAGGATGTACCGTGTGGCTGACAGGTATGCTGTGTTGAGATCTATATATTTTTTAATGGAAAACTGATGGTGACACACAATTTTTAGGAAGATAGTGTCACTACATATTACATGTGTATTTCAACATTAGAAGGAGACTGAGAGCTGTGATAGAAGCTTGGGTGTTAGTCCTAACTCTACCCATCAGTGAGAAATAGGACTTCCATCAAGTCATGGAATGTCTCTAGTTCTCTGTTTTCACCTCTTTGGCAGGAAAGGATGGGACAAGTTGATTATGACATTCCCATTCAGCTCTAAGGAATTCTGTAGTTCTTAATTTCATGCCTAAACACATTTACTGGCAGTTATGAACGGGGCTCTCCTAATTTGACATCAAGCATTTGGCTGTCCATTAGAGATATTCTTTATTCTTTTCTGATGTTTTAATATTCTAGGGGGCTATTTTACTTATTTAAAAAAATTAAAATCTGTGCAAGAAGCAAAACTAATGTTTTCTGCATAGCTGAGTATTGTCCCTTGTGTATAAAAAAAGAACTCATTCCCACCGAGGTGACCAAATGAATCTCCCTTTTCTTGTGTTTATATAGCCCCAGAATGTCAAAGCTAAGGGTTAGTGACAGAACTGGAATTAGTCCTCGGCTGTTACCTTATACTCTGAGTACAAGGTAGAGGAAGTTGATTCCTGGGAATGCAGGTCCGACATAGGCTGGACTCAAAAGAAAAAAACAGGTTCATTTCGTAGACATAATATTTCATATGGAGATGAACTCAGATGCAAAGATATGTTTATCCAGGTTATGAAATCAACTCATGTGTTACTGTTTGCTCACAAATGCTGATTTATTCTAACCTGAAGATAGTTCTAGAAAACACAACAAGCGAGGACCTGCCTTGCGTCTTTTCTTGCTATTCTGAGTCTTTCCTATTCCTGTCTAAAGCAGCCTCATTCTTCTCTTTCAAGTTATTTCCTAGTGCCTGTGGCACTTGCCCTTGGTTTCCGGGTTTCATTCATCCCTGGAAGAACAACTTTCCCTGCTTCCAGGGTGAGGCTGGACAGAGGGCAAGGAGGCTGCTGTGTTCTAGAAGGCAGATTCACCTGCTGCAATTCCTGATATGTTTCCCCCGCTCCCTCTGAGAGACGTGACGTGCAGCAGTGAATAAAACAGCGTGCTCCAGACGTTTCCCTCTTGCTACGTGTTTGCCTTCATGAGATGTTTTGCCTTCATGTGTTTGTCCAAATTTTGAATCAGGACATACCCACAGAGTCCATTTTTCTTTCTTTTTTTTTGAGGTACGCGGGCCTCTCACTGTTGTGGCCTCTCCCGTTGCGGAGCACAGGCTCCGGACGCGCAGGCTCAGCCGCCATGGCTCACGGGCCCAGCCGCTCCGTGGCATGTGGGAACTTCCCAGACCGGGGCACGAACCCGTGTCCCCTGCATTGGCAGGCGGACTGTCAACCACTGCGCCACCAGGGAAGCCCAAGTCCATTTTTCTTAATGTAAAACACCCCTGGAAAGACAAAAAGAACAGGTAGAAGAGAAAAAAAAAACTCAAGGGTATACTTCCTGTCTTTTCTTACTCTCAAAAAGTCATCTTTTCCTAGTTTATTTTTTTATTCTCATATTACAGACATTGGATATTGACCAGGCAAATCAGGAGAAACCAAATACTTGAAATCTAGAGAGTTGGAGTTGGGTACCGGCTTCACCTACATTAGCTGTGTGATTTTGGACAAGCCAACCAACCTCTCTAAGCCTCGGTTCCCTTATTTGTAAAATGAGAATAAAGATAATACCTGCCTCATACAGGTATAGGTAGAACAAAATGAAATAAAGCATATATGCACTTAGCACAAGTCCTGGTCCCTAGTAAAACTCTCAGTAAATGTAATTGGTGTTACTTAAATGTATTAAAATAAATATTCCAATGATCTATTTTAATACAGCTAACTGTGTTAGAAATTTCTACTGTTTCTCTCATTTTCTGATGCAAGAGAACGTACCAGAGATTCAGGAGTCCCATTTCTCCTACCCCACAAGTGGACATAACTTTTAAGAGGAATTTATCACATGAATTTCTATCCAAATGCAACTGAATTACATAAAGATGTAATAGACAATGCCTTGATTTACAAAGATTGCCAACACATTCTTCACGTAGCAGTTTCTTCTAATGGTCCTCTGTCAAAGCCAAGGGCGTGACTTTAAAACATAACTAAAAATATGGAAAATACTTGTTTACCTTTCATATATCACCTTTCTTTCCAAGTCTCTCTGTCCTGCATCCCTTCTTTACTCTTACTTTTTCTTTTTCCTCTTTCCCCCAGCTGTCTTCTCTGTATTAACAATTTCTTGACTTTCTTTTCTGCCCCCGTCCTGACTTTTCCTCTTCCGGGTGCTGTCTGACAGTGGCTTGGCATCACTGCATTTTTCTTCAGGTTCAGAGATCTTTAGAACAACTGAATTTTTAGAGGGCTCCTTTTCCAGGGTGGTTCAGATTTTGAGCTCTTAAGTAATTTTGGCAGGTAGCATTTCATTCCCTTTCTGCTTACATTCTCCCTCATGTAGAAATTATAGTGTGTGTTCCCAATCACTGTGCTTTGAAACCATGGTAAAAGGCACCTTGTAACTCCACTCTCATGTAAAGACTCCAGACGCCTAAGAGTATATGGCAACTCTAACTACATCTACAGCGTAGCTCAGGGTGGTTCTCTGTCTTTGTGTTTTGAGAATCATTTTGGAAAATCTTGAAAACAAAAGGACAGTATGTTGGTTCTCTTGTCAGATGGGTGCTTAGCAGCATCTGCAAGGGAGGTGGGCCTCCCAGTCTCCAAGGGCTGGCTGTCCCTGCATTCCAGCTGATTGCTCTCATAAGGGGATATGAGGACACCACTGCCAGAGCCTCTGATTTTCTTTCAAGAGAAGCCATAATCTGAATTTGTGTGCACAACTTTCTAGTCTATAAAATACACTGCGGGCAAAGTGTTACCAACTCAGGTCCTTGGACTCCTTAATCAATAGAAATTGATAAGAGGCCAGACAAGGAATTCAGGCAAGGCTTTATTGAGGTCCCTGCTGCAGCAGGGGGTAGCGAAAACAAGAAACAATTGCCCTTGCTCACTCCTGAGGTGGGGCGAACCGGTTCCTTAAATGGGATGCGAGTAGGGGCAGATGGGTGGTCAGGCTGGAGTGGTGGCTTAGGTGGTCAGCTGACCCTCTTGGTGGTGCCGTGTGCAGGAATCATGCGCAGTACCCTGCTTTTGCTCCCTGCACCTCAGAAATGGCAGCTGGTTTCTGGCCTTTTTGTATCTTACTGTTTATAATTTGCCCCAACTGTGGCCGCGTGCAGGTATTTTTAGTCCCTTATAGTTTCTTTGTTTTCTGTTGCTCCAGGAGACGTTTGTCCAGGTGCAAGCACTGTGGTAAAGGGTCCCAGGTCCCAGCCCATCCCAAAAGCAGAACACACCAAGGACCATATGTAGCCTGCCAAGGTCTCCCTATTGACGAACGCCTTTTGCTTTGAAAGGCTATAATCCTAACAAGGGACAAATAGTTTTTTCAAGATTTGAAAGAAATGCTAGTACTTGACTTGTAGTAAACTTTGCTTTTTCTAGATTTGAATGGTTTTGATTTGAGGGCAATCCAGTGATTGTAATGAGGGTTTAATTATGCTTGAATTAGGTAAAAATTAGGATCAGTTCACAATTCGGATCAGAGCACAATTTATAATCTTAAACAGTCAGAGACAGTGCCTGTCCTGTCTTGCCCATTCTGAACAGGTCTCTCTGGTGCTGGAAAAACAACGATCAGTTTTGCTCTGGAGGAGAATCTCGTCTCCCACGCCATCCCTTGCTACTCCCTCGATGGGGACAACGTCCGTCATGGCCTCAACAAAAACCTTGGATTCTCTCCTTGGGACAGAGAAGAAAACATCCGCAGGATTGCTGAGGTGGCCAGGCTATTTGCCGACGCTGGTCTGGTCTGCATTACCAGCTTCATTTCTCCTTTTGCAAAGGTAAAATGCTTTGGCGACGCTGCTCTGGTCTGCATTACCAGCTTCATTTCTCCTTTTGCAAAGGTAAAATGCTTTGGCAGTGCACACGATTGCCACACATAGCACCAGTGCTCTCAAGCTGCCAGGATGAGGACCCAGCGGAGGGGAGGACAGAGGAATGTCATACTTCCAGTCTCCCCCACTGGCTCTCCTTCCCCCACTTGCTCCCTCATTTCCTCTCTTTAATATTGGTTACATAAAGAGAGTCCCTTCATTTCCAGATGCCAGGGCACCAGGTGACATAAACCCTTCCACTTTCACAATGGTAAGGTACACTTGGCCAGAGTTGAAAGGAAGAGAAAGTTAAACCAGAAAAATTCCAAAGCTCAGTAATTTTATTGGGTTCCTTCGGGTTTTAACCAAAAAGCCCGAACGAACATTTTGGCCAAGCCAGTATTTCTCCAAAAAGTCAGAGGCCTTAGCTTACTAAAGAAAACAGTAGTTCATCGCCAATGCATCAGGTTATGTGTGTTTAACGTTGAAATCAACAAGGTGGAGTGTTACTCCTCTTGTTTTAAAACAGGAAATTTCTGTGAATTACATATAAGACACTATGTACTTTGAACACATCCTTTGAACGAAATGCTGTCATATTGCCAGCCCTGTCTTTTAGTTGGGATTCTTTCCCATTTTTGTTTGTTTGCTTTTTTTTTTTTTTTTTTGGAAAGTACTTGGGAGATTTGTTTACTAGCGTGAAATTTCTGGAGTTTCTCTAAAGCGCTAGTTTCCTGACACCTCTGAAGAGCTCAAACCCCAGTGTTATCTTAAGGTCATAGAACACCAGAGCACACAGTATTTTGTGATGAAGAATTTCACTATGAAACCTCTTCTTACATTCTTTTTTTTTTTTGGCCAAGTTTTTTTGTTTTTAATTTATTTTTGGCTGCGTTGGGTCTTCGTTACTGCACGTGGGTTTTCACTAGTTGCAGTGAGCGGGGGCTACTCTTTGTTGTGGTGCACGGGCTTCTCATTGTGGTGGCTTCTCTTGTTGGGAGCACGGGCTCTAGGCACGCGGGCTTCAGTAGTTGTGGCACGTGGGCTCAATAGTTGTGGCTCATGGACTCTAGGGCACAGGCTCAGTAGTTGTGGCGCACGGGCTTAGTTGCTCTGCGGCATGTGGAGTCTTCCCGGACCAGGGCTCGAACCTGTGTCCCCTGCATTGGCAGGCGGATTCTTAACCACTGCACCACCAGGGAAGTCCCTCTTCTTACATTCTTAAAGGTAATTATTTTCCAGGATCGTGAGAATGCCCGCAAAATCCATGAATCTGCAGGACTGCCATTCTTTGAGATATTTGTAGATGCGCCTCTAAACATTTGTGAAAGCAGAGATGTAAAAGGTCTCTACAAACGGGCCCGAGCTGGGGAGATCAAAGGTAGGAGAGCCAGTTCAGCGGTATCTTTGCCCCTTACTTATGCCACCATTTCTTATTAGTCTGTGCCCAGATATCTGTCTGAAGTTTCAAAAACCGTTTTCCAAAATTGCATATAGTGCACACAACTTTTTATCAAACCGTAATATCTTCAGAATGTCTGTGGGCTAGTTAAAACGTGGGCTTGTATTTTTCAAGAACTATCACCCCAGCCACAAGCAATCAAGTTTAGAGAACTAAAATGGATATGTGTATGTGCATGTGTGTAGCAGGAACCTCTCAGTTTTCCTCCGACTTGTTTTCCTTTTCCATTCTAATCAGCTGCAGAGGGCTTGGACTCAGACAGATTTTGTTGATAATCGGGACTTTCTGTATTGAAACCACAGCTGTATATGTTCTTATCTATGGCTAGAGGGCAAGGATAGCTGTTTGACCTTTTCCGTTTTAATCTGAATACAGCAGTTGAAAACATTATTGCAACGTGTTATGTCTTATTGAGTAAAAAGATTGTTCTGTTGGTGCAGATGTGATTTTCAGCCTTCTGCCTTGCAGGGTTTACGGGTATTGATTCCGATTATGAGAAACCTGAAACTCCTGAGCTTGTGCTTAAAACCAACTTGTCCTCGGTGAGCGACTGTGTGCAGCAGGTGGTGGAACTTCTACAGGAGCAGGTGGGCGGACTGAACGTCTTTTTTAATAGTTTTATACAGTCATAAAAGATCATCTGTTTACTGAAGTGTTCTTTTTATAGTTTTCATTCCAAACTGTTACCAAGTCTGCTTCATTTCAGAACATTGTACCCCACACTATAATCAAAGGCATCCACGAACTGTTTGTGCCAGAAAACAAACTCGACCAAGTCCGAGCTGAGGCCGAAGTGCTCCCTTCGTTATCAATTACCAAGGTAAGGTGGTGCCCACTGGCTAATGGAGACTTAGGCTTAATGTCAGTCATTATAATCCATTTACAATTACTCTTAATTAATTAGGAAGGTAGACATAAGGAAAATGCAATGCCTATAAAGAAAAACACTTCATTTTGCCAATTTTTTTTTTACCTCTTCTTCAAGAAAATCTCTCATCAAGTGTTGCCCCAGGCAGCTGATCAATGCCATGTACAGAGGCAGACTGGGAACATAACTTCTGTATTTGCAGAGGACAGTTTTATATGGTTGTCATTATACCTTCAGTTATGCCGGCGCTCAAGCATTAGGCAGTAATTATTTGTTGGCAGTTGCTGAGAAAATAGTTTGTCCAGAATACAGGTGTTTCTTGGACCATTGAGAAGGAATTTGAAGAAAACAAGAAGCAACCCTGATCTAAAGTGACATGAATGCCTTGATCTTTTTTCTACTCTGCACATCCCACTCTTCCCTCATCAGGGAGAGTTCAGTCTGAGGAGAGGGAGCTTTGGTTGCATTGATTTTGCAACCTAGACGATGTTAAGATGCAATCCCAGCAAACAGCCCTGCAGATACCTTGGCCTGTTTACTGGTTAGTGTTAGTTGGTTCATATAAGGTGATCAAGTCTTCACTGGTAACCTTTTGGTATCCATTAAAACCTTGGGCATTTTTTTTTTTTTTTTTGCGGTACGCGGGCCTCTCACTGTTGTGGCCTCTCCCGTTGCGGAGCACAGGCTCCGGATGCGCAGGCTCAGTGGCTATGGCTCACGGGCCCAGCTGCTCCGCGGCATGTGGGATCTTCCTGGACCGGGGCACGAACCCGTGTCTCCTGCATCGGCAGGCGGACTCTTAACCACTGCGCCACCAGGGAAGCCCTGGACATTTTTTTAAGAGGCAGAGTACATTGGGAATGTCCTTCAGCTCATGAAGACCCCAGGCTTTAGTAAGTCATGACGAATTTATAAACACAATAAATTCTGAGTTTTCCAATGCTCCAGGCAGGTGAGAAACACATAATCATAATTACAGTGCGGAATAATAGTTCCAATAACAAAATGGTCTGCAAGGTACAGAAGAACTTCAAAGAATCTAATGATTAATTCTCTCGATCCTAGAGGTGACAGGAAAGATTTCAGAGCAGTGGCCCATGAGCTGGGTTTTATTTTTATTTATATCTACTTATTTATTTTGGGGGGGTTTATTTTTTTATTTTTATTTTTTGAACTGGGTTTTAAATGATGAACAGGGTTTTCAGGTAGAGGGGAGGATGGGCTTGAAACCACGTGTGTGTTCAGACTGCACACTGTCTGGCACTGTTGGTGACTAGGCCCCCAGGTGGGGAGTGGTGCCAGGTGGACATCCCTACATGAGCCCCTGGGGACAGAGCTCGAAGGCCTGTCAGTATCACGCTAAGAATTTTAGACATTTGTCTTTTTTTAAAAAAATTAATTTATTTATTGTTTATTTTTGGCTGCATTGGGTCTTTGTTGCTGCACGCGAGTTTTCTCTAGTTGCGGTGAGCGGGGGCTACTCTTTATTGGGGTGCGCGAGCTTCTCATTGCGGTGGCTTCTCCTGTTGCGGAGCACGGGCTCTAGGCGCGCAGGCTTCAGTAGTCGTGGCACGCGGGCTCAGTAGTTGTGGTGCATGGGCTTAGTTGCTCTGCAGCATGTGGGATCTTCCCGGACCAGGGCGCGAGCCTGTGTCCCCTGCATTCACAGGCGGATCTTAACCTCTGTGCCACCAGGGAAGTCCCTGGACATTTATCTTAGTGTCAATGGTTTGCTCAGTTCAGTCAAATAACTAGCACATTTGGTGAAAAAAATGTAGCGAAAGCAGAATTTTTGTGGGAAAAAGAATGAACAGTGAATCTTCAACACAGGTGCACATTGTAAGGATAGATAGAGCCTAAAGTGTTCAAAGAAATCATCCCAGTTTGAAATCTTTTCACCACTCTCCCACAGAAAGTTCTAGACTCAAACTTCTCCAGCCCCCCTAGATCATGGGTCAGCATTACATATTGGAACGCTTAAATCATAAAAGGTTCTGCCTTCATTCTCCTGTCAACTGAATAAGAAAGGACTGCCCTGGGGCCAGATGGCTGGAAAACGGAGCTTATGGAAATGTTCACCTGCTTTTTTGTGTTTTGCAGCTGGATCTTCAGTGGGTCCAAGTTTTGAGTGAAGGCTGGGCCACTCCCCTCAAAGGTTTTATGCGGGAAAAGGAGTACTTGCAGGTTATACACTTTGGCACCCTGCTAGACGGTATGGGTTTTTGTTCTTTCGTTTGTTTGTTACTCTTTATTATTAAAGAAAAAAATATTTCTCAGAAGTTTTCACAGGAACAAGAAATGCTAATCCTTGGTTTGTAAATCCTATTGTGAAAATATTTAGATTATTTATGGTGTGTCCAGTTATGTATAAGCTTCCATTTTTAGGATTTTTTTTGGTTATCCTCAAAGGATTATTATCTAAAACTAAGGAACCAAAAAATAAAGGTTTGACTTGCACACAAAGCCAAGAGAAGGTTAAGTCTTTTTCAGCTCCACCTGCCCTTTGCTGGCCGTGATATTCATAAGGCAGTGGACAGTCAGAAGCACCATTGGCAGCTGCTTGGACCATCCTGGGGAAGCCAGGATGGACTCAGCACTCATTGCTGACTTGCAGGATGCCTCCCATCCTCCAGCAAACGTTATTGCAGCAGCTGCTCTCCTTGGTGGATAATAAAGGGTTGATATTCATGCCCATACATGAAATATATTAGGATGGCTTCATCCACTAAACTTTAATACGGGGTGTTAAGGCAGCTTTCTGGGCAGAAGCTGAATGGCTCTTAGAGAACTGCTCCTGTCAAGGTTGGAATGATGTCTCATTCAGAAAACTTCCGGATCCTTCTCTGATCATTTCCTTCCTAGAACTGTCTTGACCTTATCAAATAGAACTTATTTATTTCAAGATCTTGGGGAATAGCTGATAAGTGGGGGAAGGAATTTGTAATACGGAGCAGGGCTCCAAACCTTCTAGGAAGAAAAATCAAATCAGATGTTCTTTCCTGAGAAAGATGTTCATGTTCTAGGTTTGTGCCTCTGCCTGGGGAATGGGGCGTAAAGCAACCCCAGTTGTAGTTAGGTTTCAAAACTCCCCATACCTTCAAGAAGCCTCCTTAATTCCTATGTAAGTCAATTACTAAAAATACATACCAGGGATGTAATATGCTGCCCACCTCTACCTAAGTAGAGGCAGAATATCATAGTGGATAAGAGTGAGCTGTGGAGCCAGACTATCTGGGTTCAGGGCAAATTACTTAAACTCTCTGGGCCTCAGTTTCCTCATCTGTAAAATAGGGATGTTAATAATAGTACCTACCTCAATGGGATGTTGAATGTTTAAAAGAATAAAGTACCTGGTCCAATAGTAAATGTTCCATATATTAACAACCCCCTCACTGCATAAAATTAAAAGGACTTCAAAGTCTTGAACAGACCAAGAAGCTTATCTCTAGTCACATCCGTTTGGAAGTAGCACAGATAAGATGTTCATCAGCTAGTCAATAAATATTTATTGAGTGTCCTCGGATGTCAGGGTTTGTTCTAGCTGCTGGAGATAATACGAGCTTGCTGGGACAGGCAGTGCAGTTCATCTTCTGAACTCTAGTCCAGAGGGGTTTTCCCGCCACATCAGTGGTTGTGAAACTTTTTTTTTTCAAGTCATAACTATTTCAGTGAAATCTGAGGCAATATATACAACAGATAAAAATGGAACTGCTCCTTTGGAAGAAGTGGGCTCAGTCTTTCTCCCACCTGGACAGCAGCCTTGAGGGTGTCTAGGGAAAGCTGGTTGAAACACTGCCCTCGACCACACCATGACAGTCTCATGACAGAGCTTGGCTCGATGGCTTTTGGACTGAGTAGACACGGTTAAATTCCAAAAATGATGTCTCTCTGTATCAGAAGGTTGGGCAAGGTATCATTTGTATGGATATCATTTAATTTTAACCAATTTATGAAAGTTTGAGTCACCACCATTGAAAATTTGAAATAATTTTTGTAGCCATAGACATGTGGCCATTTTCATCTACCATTAAACAATCGCACATTTCTTGATCACCTACAATCTGCAGGTAAAATTATTTCTATTCTGACCCTGTCTCCCAAAAGTATTTTGTTGGTTTTAATTTTCTCAAAGGTTCACAACTTCCCCCTATAGTAAAAAAAAAAAAAATTAGCTCAGTCTACTCAGTCCAAAAGCAAAATAAAAAATCATTTTTTAGTGTTTTTGATGATTATATGGTATGAGTTACTCCCTATATTACTCAAGGGTCTATTTTCATGTCAGTGTATTATTATTATTTTATTTCTCACTGGATATATAGTTTGGGGGGGCTGTCATAGAGCCTCCAATGATAAATGTCACATCTAAATTTGAAAATGGAACCTCAAGCTTATGTTCTTGACTGGTGGCATCCAAGTAGGGTTAAGACATAGCAGCCTTGTGAGACCTGATCATTTAATGGCAAGTCTTCTGCGGCTCTGACTTTCTAAGTCAGGGCTTGAGAGCTTTTCTATATACTGCCAGCATTTATTCAGCACGTAATGTGTTCTGACCCTGGTGCTTGACATAGGACATCACATTTAATCCAGATAACACCACTGTGAAGGTATTTTGTCCATATGAGGAAATAAGTATTGGGAAGGTTAAATAACTCCCTCGAAGCCTGGATTCAAATCCAGGTTATCCTGGGACTGGGCATACTCTCATGTCCTCTAAACATCTGGAATTCTAGGACGTTCTAAAGCAGTTTGCCTGTATACCTCCCAAAGCCTGGTTTGGAATCATCTGACAGTAGTTATAACATCACATATTTGTAAGAGACAACTTCTTGCTTAAGTTGGAGGGGCTATTGACATACGTTATAATTATTTAAAAACATAATTATTGGGCTTCCCTGGTGGCGCAGTGGTTGAGAGTCCACCTGCCGATGCAGGGGACACAGGTTCATGCCCCGGTCTGGGAAGATCCCACATGCCGCGGAGCGGCTGGGCCCGTGAGCCATGGCCGCTGAGCCTGTGCGTCCGGAGCCTGTGCTCCGCAGCGGGAGAGCCCACAACAGTGAGAGGCCCGTGTACGGCAAAAAAATAAATAAATAAATAAAAACATAATTATTTAAAAATGCTTTTGGATTGTATTGGACATTATTCAATACAAATTCTGGTTTCACCAGCTTTTTGCTGTCACATATGCTCTATTTTTAGAAATAACAGTAACAAAAAGCTCAGTATCTTTGTATGTTGTATGTATGAAGCTTCATAGTAGGAGTTTGTTCCTTGTCATTGTTGCTTTACTATTATTTTGGTGGAAAGTTGAAAACAATATGTTTCTTAATTTTGTTTGTATTTCTCTAGGCATGTTCCTTCCTGGTATGTACTTTAACTTTATAAGTAGTTAAATTATTATAATTAGATATGTTATATTAACTAGAAATGGTAAGGACATAACTAGAAAAAAAAATCTAAATGAACTAGTTGGAATTGCTAACAGTTCATGATCCAACCAGTTATAATAGAATAATGCTGCATTCTTCTGTTGATAGGAGTCCAAGTAACAGGAAATTTCTGGATCAGATGCAGCTGTTGTTTATAATGTTTTATTTGGCTGACAAATTAAACTTGTTTCTGAATTTCTGTTGCACATTTTGTTCCTGAGATTTAAAAAATTTATGATCCTCTCTGTTAATTACTTCTACTGAGTGTTGGTCCCCATTTTGTTTCACAAATCTGGAAATTTTTTTCTATTGCATTTATAAAACATTTTTAATTGATGAAGGATAAATCAGTTTTAGATACAATTTAAAGTGGATACCCCTGGTTGGACTGTGGATGATTGTACTTCGTTTGTGATGAGTAATTATGCATGAATTTAATTTCAAGCTATGACAATTGATAGTTATAAAACTGGGAATAAACACGTACTCGCTGCAATTCTAAACTTCTGCACTGTACCGGAAGAAAAAGGTAAAATTCTGAAGATATCATTTATCTTGAGTATTGTTTTCATCATTGCTGTTTTTCCTTGAAAAAGACGAATTAAGCAATATAAAGTATTTGTTTTTGCCCAGAAATAGTCCCAAACAAATGATAAGCATATCTACAAGGTTAAAACAACAGGCTTGAAAATTATTTAAAGCAAAAGCAAGATTATTCAATTAAACATGAGGTTAAGTGTTGGACTAACTGTGGCTAAAAAACTACGATACTCTTTTCCAAAATGAGTTATACTGCAGTAAAATAATCAGGGTGGTTCCCACCAGAGCTGAAGCACATTATGGAAAAAGGCTGAAAGCCCGAGTCAATGTTTAAAGCTATGGAGGCTATTTCAGCACAGAGTTAAATTGTAGGATAATTTTATGTATTAGAAAAGTTGATTAAGATGATAGGGAAACCCCAGTATATCTGCTTTTACCTGTGTGGAGTTGTAGCTACAGGTGTATGAGATCAGCTGGCACTGTTACTCGGTAGAACTCCCTTCCACAACATCCCACAGATTAGTCTCTTGACAACCTGTCAGGTAGTGCTGTTTCCTTAGTTGGGATTTTCACTCAAGGCCAAGATGAAGGTGGATCAGAGGCTACGCTGGGCTGGAACCTAGTGGACCAAAGGAGGTGATGGCAACGAGCAAGTGGAGTATTCTTTGGATTTCAACCCAGAGTAATTGATGGAAGGCAGCACTGCAAGCACGTTGCAGGCAGAGCTGGGTTTCCGCCAGCACCCAACCCACCTTTTGCTTTGCATCTTGTTTTACTTTATTTTGGTCAAGGCACTCAAGGCACTCTTTGTAAGCAGTGTGGTCATGCTATCCACAGAAAGCCTCTTCCCAGCAACCGAGGGATATACATATTATTTATGATCCCATTTTCCAAGTGGAGAAACTGAGGACAGAGAAGGTGAGTGACACAGGTAGTAAATAGGAGATCGCTTGGCTTTGAGTTTAGTGCTCTCTGCACAGGGCTTGCTTGGACTACTCTTATTGTCTGTGAACTTTGAAACAAAGGAGTTACTTGAGTGAGGAAACTCATACTTTCTGTGTACAGTATCTTCCTTGTTGTTTATGAGGCTCCCAGAGCAGGTTGCAGGATTTTATGATGGATGGGATTTCTTTATTGCTGGAAGTTGCTGTATATATCCTGTGACATTCTTTATGTCCTAGTAACTTTTGGAGAGTATTTTAAATGTGCAAAGTGATATGCCTGTAGACTTTTGTTTCACAGCTAATGGGGGAGTATGATGCCCCAAAGAAATAGAACTCAGATCTCAGATCTTTAACTCTATCAGAAGTGGTCTAAATGTTGGATTTTGAAAGTTAGATTTAAAAGACTTCATTAATCTATGGTACATTTTCTCCAATCCATAAATAACAGCATTTGCTTCCTCTTTTGGAAATCCTGAGTTTGTAATAAGGAAGAACAAATTTTACTCCACATTGGATCTGTTTCTTTTACTTTAACCTTTTTATTCTATTGCTTTTACAAGTTAATCCCTAAAGGGATGTTGCCTGTAAGCTTAAATTATACATAATGGCACATCGCTGGGAACCCTGCCTCTCATGTGTAGAAGTTTAAGCTAAAAGACCTTTGTTTAGCTCACAGAAAACATCCTGACTAAGCCCACCTGTGAATGACCGCAGGGAGGAAGAAATTAACATCCCCTCCGAGTCTGACAGGAACCAGAAAATGTTTGACTTTATCCCCTCCCCTTTTAGTATAAAAGAAGCCTGACTCCAGGGAAGGTGGTTCTTTGGGACAGGAATCTACCATCTTCCTGGTCTGCTGGCTTTCCAAATAAAGTTGCTATTCCTTCTCCCAACAACTCATTTCTCCCTTTATTGGCCGGTGGAGCGGCAAGCAGTACGAGCTTAAATTGGGTAACAAATTGAATGTTGTTTTTACTCACTTTCCTTTCATTCCCATCTGAGTCTTGAACTTGGGAACTCCCCCCAAATCTCCCTGATATTCTTTAATGTTATACACTTAATTCTGTGCCCCCATTTTCTCACTGTAAGTACAACTGAAAGCCTGACATATTTGCTAGAATGTTAGGGCCCCATTACAAAAGGGGAGAAACAGCTGTGTGATTTCTTTTACATTATCTGGCTTCACTAAGAAATCATAGTCATCCCTCCCAATCTGAGGGGGGTTGGTTCCAGGACCCAATGCAGATACCGAAATCTGTGGACGCTGCAGCCCCACAGTCCAACCTCTGCATCTGCGGGTTCCTCATCCACGATTCAACCAAAGGTGGATCCTGTATAAGGTTTGCTATCCACGAGGCGGTTGAATTTGCCGGTGTGGAATTCGCAGATAATGCAGGGCATTGCCAACCTTTATTTTATCTAGTTGGATTTTTAAAGACTTTAAGCTTCCTAGTGTGTTGAGGTCACGACCAAATTTTAAAAAGAACTCCGAAGGGAGCCACCCCCTCGGGAGCCACCCCCAAATCACTTACTGAAGCCACCCCTACAATTTGAAACAGTCCGTTTTTCACAAACGCTCCATCCTTTGCTTTGAGAAGCCTCTTCTCAAAGGATTTATCACAGACGCTAGAGAAACTAGTGCAGCCAACATAACCATGTTAGAGTTAGGTCTTAATGCCTTTTGCAGGAAATGTCTGGAAGAGACATTGTGCATGTTTGAGTCCCCTTTAAAGGAGCCCACACCTTGTATCCCACATTCATGCATCAAATGGCACTTTCCACAGACGGAGTGATTAACATGAGCATCCCCGTCGTGCTGCCCGTCTCCGCGGACGATAAGACACGGCTGCAAGGGTGCAGCGAGTTTGTCCTGACACACGGAGGACGGAAGGTGGCTATCTTACGAGACCCTGAATTCTACGAACACAGAAAAGAGGAGCGTTGTTCCCATGTGTGGGGCACAACCTGTGCAAAACACCCCTACATCAAAGTAAGTGGCATAACGTTTGGAAGGTCTTTCTTTCAACTTAGGATAAAAATAATTCTTAATTCCTTCGTGAAGGACTTAGAAAAACGGGGGTTAGATGGAAGAATGCGTTTCTAAGGGAGGTCCTGCAAGCTTTGCCTGGGGAGATGTTTTTAGATAGGGCAAAGAAATGACTTTGTTGGAGGGCTGGTCTAAACGGTCTCTTGAGTCCTCAGATCCTGTGATGGCTGTGACTCCCTCAACTAAATGGGAAACAACTGGACTGGGGAGATAATTTAGTCTAACATCATGAGGGGAGAACCAGAATCATAGCTGTGCTATGCACAAAACCACAGCCAGAGCTTGCAGCCCTGTCCATTTTGAAATTCACAAGGGAAGTCAATTTCTTCCTACAGAATGGATCCAGCTAAGCTCTGGAAAGAGACTGGAAGTTCATGCTCTGTGGCTGTTGTGCGGAGGGGGGGTGGGGGGGGTGGGTGACATTGTTTCAATAAACAAAAAGCACAGATAGCAGCAGAGTTTCCGGAGGGAAAATACCGCATTTTCATCAGATTGAAAAATGTGTTCATCTAATTAGGATTATTTTGGAGTCGATCTGCCTAACGGCAAAGTAGACTAAAATTCCGCCGCCTCCTTCACAGCTTCTCATTGTTGTTGGTGATGGGGTGGGATTGCAGGGAGTGGAATTGTTGGGTGTGGTTCATTTCCCATAAAGAAAAATATGTGAAATTGAATGCAAAAGCTAGCCCTTATCTGAGATTAGAGCATTAGGGTTGAAATTTAAAAAGACATATACTAGTGATTCCCTAGCTGGAGTAACTAACTTTCAGAAAGTTCAAAGGTAATAGAGAACCATCTGAGACCCAGGAGACTCTAAAAAGCCTTGTGGTTGGACAAGGCACGTCCTCTCTCTTGTCCTCAGTTTCTTCATTTATAAAAGGAGGGGGCCAGACTCAGTAACTCTGAGATCTCTTCCAGCTCTGTGACTGTACAAAATGGATGTTTGAATAAACCGGTTCAAATCTGTCAGACAAACTTCCCTTTGGTTTGGTTTTGTTTTTTTCAGTTGTGAAATGTTGCACAGTAGGGAGGGCTTTTGCAAGGCCCCTGGTGGAACACAAGAGGTCAGTGGGGGAGCAAAGCAGCTCCTCATTTATTGGACACAACTAGCCACCCTGCAGATAAGCTCAGAGCCATCAGAACATTTTCTCTCCAAGAGGCTGGGAGACAGGCCTTGAAATTACTGGACAATAGCTATTTGAGGAATTGTGTTCTGAGCCTTAATTATATCTTTGTCTCATTCCTTTTCTGATCATAATCCTTTAGGTTTGGGCTCTTATCTGCACTCAGTGACCTAAAGAATAGTGGCCTTTCTTCATGCCAGCTCATATATTTCCACTCTTTGGGCCTAACATCCATGGTTAGCACTAAAAGAAAAAAAAACAACTAAGGAAGCTCCTAAGCAATTATGTTTATCTTGTCTCGCATCAGGTGCTGGCAGTTGGAGGTCAGAATGTTTTCGATGGCAGGGAGAGTGGGGGTGTGATTTGTGGCCTTGAAAATATAGTCAGGGACTCTGTAGCATTAGGTCATTAGAAGGACTCTGTAAACATTCCTAGTGAGCTAATGGTGAGAAATGGGCCATGGATAACCAGAGAGAAAACCACTCACCCTGTATGAGCTACACTTGGAGCACTGAAGGTGTGTTTATGGGAAAGGAACTGTCTTCACTGGACATTTTTTAGCACCTTGAAAATCACAGTAAAACTTAAACATGTTTTTTTTGGTTTTAGAACCCCAAACCTTCCAACAGTAATTCCTTCCAAAAGTAATTATGGGCCTCCTTGTGTTTCCATGTGGCACTGGGAGTTATATTTGCATGGAAAATGGTCAGAGTCACCGAGGAAACTGTCTACCTCTGTTGCATAGCCCCTCACTGCAGTACCCTGACCTTCCATTCAAATCCTCCCAACCCTCTCTTTCACTAATATGGAACCACGTGACGTGTCACAGATGCGAGCATGAGGAGAGGAGCGGGTGAAACTTGTAAAAATAATGCTTAGTGGAGCCCTGTTGCCTTTCATCCATGGATCTCAAATCTTTTTCAAATGGTAATTATTTCTCACAATGTTCCTGTGAAGCACCTAAGAATCATTACTCCCATTTTACAGATGTAGAAACCAAGAGAACAGAGTATGACTTCCCAATGAAGGATAGGAATGAGAGTTTCTATATCCTTTAGCCCTTCAGTGAAGACCACATCGTTAGTTAGAGCAACCGAATCACCTGGGGAGCTTTAAAAATTACCCATGACCGGGGCTTCCCTGGTGGCGCAGTGGTTGAGAGTCTGCCTGCCGATGCAGGTGTGCCCTGGTCCGGGAAGATCCCACATGCCGCGGAGCGGCTGGGCCCGTGAGCCATGGCCGCTGAGCCTGCGCGTCCGGAGCCTGTGCTACGCAACGGGAGAGGCCACAACAGTGAGAGGCCCGCGTACCGCAAAAAGAAAAAAGAAGAAAAATTACCCATGACCAGATCTCTACCTCACAGTCTTTGATTTAATTGGCTTGGGCTCAGTTCTGGGTATTGTGGGTTTTGAGGCTCCCTGTGATTTTAATATACTGTGAAGGTTGAGAACCATGGCATTAGATAATTATCTGCAGCTGTTTCTTGTGTGGCTCCACCTGGATATATCCTGCAAGCATCTCGCACTCAACATGGGCAACTTCACCCCAGCCTTGTCCCCCTCCTGTGTCCCCCATCTCCGTGAACAGCTCTGCCATCCAAACAGTGGCCCATGTCCAAAACCTGGATGTCATTCTTTTTTTTTTTCTTTTTTTATCATGAGATCAACAACATTTATTTTCCATAATGAATTTCCTCAGTTTTGAGTGTACATCTCCTGGCATTCTGAAAAAATATATATTTTCTGTGTTACTTTCAAAGTATTATTTTTTAAATTTAAGTATACTTGATTTATAATATTGTGTTAGTTTCAGGTGTACAGCAAAGTGATTCAGTTATACGTGTGTGTGTATTCTTTTCCATTATAGGTTATTATAAGATGTTGAATATAGCTCCCTGTGCTATACAGTAAATCCTTGTCGTTTATCTATTTTATATATAGTAGTGTGTTTCTGTTAATCCCATACTCCTAATTTATCCCTCTCCCCCACTTCCCCTTTGGTAACCATAAGTTCATTTTCTATGTCTGTGAGTCTGTTTCTGTTTTGTAAATAAGTTCATTTGTATTATTTTTTAGATTCCACAAATGAGTGATATCATCTTTGTCTTTCTCTGACTTACTTCACTTAGTATGATAATCTCTGGATCCATCCATGTTGCTGCAAATGGCATTATTTCTTTTTTAAAAAAATGTTTATTTTATATTGGAGTATAGTCGATGTACAATGTTGTGTTAGTTTCAGGTGTACAGCAAAGTGATTCAGTTATACATATACATGTATCTATTCTTTTTCATATTATTTTCCCATATAGGTTATTACAGAGTATTGAGTAGAGTTCCCTGTGCTATACAGTAGGTCCTTGTTGATTATCTATTTGATATATAGCAGTGTGTATGTGTTAATCCCAATCTCCTAAATTACCCCTCCCCTTGCCACCTTTGCCCTTCGGTAACCATAAGGTTGTTTTCTAAGTCTGTGAGTCTTTCTGTTTTGTGAATAAGTTCATTTGTATCATTTTTTTAAAGATTCCACATATAAGTGATATCATATGATACTTGTCTTTCTCTCTCTTACTTCATTCACTTAGTAGGATAATCTCTAGGTCCATCCATGTTGCTGCAAATGGCATTATTTCATTCTTATGACTAATATTCCACTGTACATATATACCACACTGGACATCATTCTTCCTTCTTTCTTCTCCCTTGTCCATTCAATCACCAAGTCCTAACAGTTCTGCCCTCTAGGTATTGCTTGAAGGTGTTCACTTCTGTTGCAACTTGGGCCAGGGCACTTAATTTCTTCCCTGTCTCTTGCCCTACTCCCCTCGAAGCCCCTCTCCAATTCTTCAGCTAGAGTGGACCGTTCAAGCTTTATTTGGGAGCTCACATAAAGCTATGACTTCACCTTACCACCTCTAACCACCACCGCCCAAGATATTCCCCTCCAGCATCTCAGCTGGTCACTATATCATCCTCTGTCACACTTTTGCATGTGCTGGTCCCTCAGCCTAGGACACTGTTCCTTCCACTCCTGCCTCCTCACTTTCTTTGTCACACCTTCCCACCCTCAGCAGCTCCTCTCCTGATGTGCACGTTCCCTCTTCCTCTCTAGGTTATTTCCACTCTTCCTTTCAGCCTGTTCACCATAGCTTTCTTAGTCTTCATCCTAGTGTTTGAGCTCATCCTCTCTCTTTTTTGCATTCCTGTTGTCTGTGATTCCAAGCCCCGTTCCTCTTTCACTGCTTCACTAGACTCCCTTAAAGCCTGTTCCTCACACGTGTGTCCAGTTCTGCAAACTCTAGCTGTGGTCCCACACCTGCCTTTGGCAGGAGGCTTGGAAGGAAGTGGGTACTTATGGGCCACAAAGCCCTTGGAAATTAGAGCCACTGGACCTCCCTTCCTGATAGCTGGACCACAGTTCTGGGGACAGTTGAGCCACCTTGGGGACAGAGATGCTCTCTGTCCCTCCTGATCCCAGAAATGCCAAAAGCATAGTTTCAGCATTGTTCTCCAGATATATTTTTAGGCTGGATGGTGAATGAAACAGGTTCAATATTGCCTTTGCCAATAGAACAATATAGGGTGGACCCCTTGTGCCCAGAATGAGTTACTGCATGCCCAGGGATTTGGGGTAACTCTTTCAAAATTTTATCTGCAGTTTAAGCAATGAGGAGAAAGTAAATGTCTAGGTATGGGTATTTGACAATATTCTTGTTAAGTGATTTTCCTGAGCACAGAGTTTAGAAGGGGGGCCATGAAAAAACAAGCAAATTCCTTGCAAATCACCCTTTCTCTACCCAAGGTTTCCTTTGTTTCGGGGGCTGTCCTGTGCAATGTAGGATATTGAGAAGCATTCCTGGCCTCTAATCACTAGATGCCAATAACACACCCTTCCCCACTCCAGTTGTGATGGTCACAGTTGTCTTCAGATATTGTCAGGTGTCGCCAGGAGAGGCAAAATCGCCCTCTGTTGAAAACCCTGGCTCTAGCCCAACCTCCCATTCCCTGAAAACCTCTGGAATGCAAGTCATTGTAAACTCCAACATCTGGCCATGACAGGAAATTGAACCAGGGGTATACCATCACCACCTTGATGTCTTCTGAATTGGTGTCATAAATCAATCAGCTTTCTCTCCCCTTTTCTTGCCTCCCTCTTTTCTGCTGCCATTACAGGCTGGCCACACTGTCCTTGGACACTGCAAAAGGCAGTTATGGAATTTGATCAGGCGAATGACTGCACAACTATGATTGACTGAGAAGTAAGACGTTCTGTGATGTTTGTCTCAATGACTGAGAGACACCTGCTCTCAGTTGTGACTTGCGGCACTGCAGCGTCATATGGAACATATTTAAGTTTATAGAAAAAACAAAGGGTTGTCATGTTTTTCTTTGTTCAGGTTGAGATAAGATGAACACATAATGTATAAGTTTCAGATGTACAACATAAAAACCATGGTTAGATGTCACAAAGTAGGTGGCAATGCATTACCCATATGTGTGTTGTCAGGCCTGGGGCTTCTTCCATCCATCCTTGTCAAGGAAAGTGCTAACCCTCTCCTTTCATCAAACACTGTCAGACTTTTCTTTTTCATTACTTTGACCATTCTTCACACCAGGTTCACACCTAATATTTGTGCAATCCAGGGTAACAATATGAGCTGAAGCCCGATACCATATTTAAAAGTTACTTATCTAACTAATAAACTTAAATATGTTTTATCTTTCTACTTTGGCAATATGCCTTGATCACAATCTGGAAGGCCAGGTTCAAATTTAGCCTTCTCGGTTCTGTTCCAGAACATGGTAGTGTGTGGACAGCTGGCTCTTGGCCTGCAGCCAACCCTTCCTTCTCTTTCTATGCTTGGCCTTGCCCCATGCTGTGGAGGCCCTCTGGGTCTGCCTGTGGGCACCCCAGGCTGAATGTCCCAGGTACATATCTCATGGTGGAGAGTAAATGCAGACTTCAGGTGTGCCTGCCCACCAGGGTTTCCTTGCCCTGACAGAAGGGGCACAATTGAAGACCCAGAGTTGGGCCATCTAAAGTGTGGGACAAAGTATAGATGGTTCTTTCTAAAAGTCTCCATGTTCTGTTCCTTACCCACCCTTCCCTGAAGTCACTTTTTCAACTGAGACTGGGTATCGAAAAGTAGAGTATTTATAGTGACCTCAGTGAAAAATGAGTCTTGTCATCCGTCTATCATTTGTCTATCTACCATCTATCTACTTATTTAGGTAAAAAACATGTAACATAAAATTTACCATCTTATCCATTTTTAAGTGTACTATTCAATTAAGTATATTTACATTGTTGTGAAACAGATCTTCAAAACTTTTTCATCTTGAAAATCTGAAACTCCATACCTATTAAACAACAACTCTTTCCCTTCCCCAGACCCTGGTATCAACCATTCTATTTTCTATGAAGTTGACTACTTTAGATACCCATGTAAGTGGAAAAATACAGTATTTATCTTTTTGTGAATGGCTTTTTCACTTAGCATAATGTCTTCAAGCTTCATCCCCCTTGTAGTCTCTGGCTGGATTTCCTTTGTTGTGAAGGTGAATAATATTCCATTGTATGTATATCATTCACATTCATTGTTCATCCATTCATCTTTCAGTAGATATTTGGGTTGCTTCCACCTTTTAGCTATTGTGAATGGTGCTGCTATGAATATGGTTGTGCAAATCTCTGTGAGACACTGCTTTTAATTCTTTTGGATATATACCCAGAAATTGGATTATTGGATCATGTGGTAGTTGTATTTTTAATTTTTTGAAAAAACTCCATACTGTTGCACCATTTTACAGTCCCACCAACAGTACACAAGGGGGTTCTCCACATCCTTGTCCACACTTGTTATTTTCTGTTTTTGATAGTAGCCATACTAATGGGTGTGACGTTGCATTTCTCCAGTGATGAGTGATGTTGAACATCTTTTCATATCCCTGTTGGGTTGGCCATTTGTACATCATATTTGGAAAAATGTCTGTTAAAGTTGCTGATTTTTAAATTAGGTTATTTAATATTTTATATCAAAGAAGAATATCCACATGATAGAAAAAGGCTATTCAGATTCTCTTCCCTTTTCCAACTACCTATCCATAAATATTTCTTTTTTAACATACATTCCTTGAGCATGCACTGAGTGCCTGGCACATTATGTGAATTTTCTTTACATATTTCAGCCAAAATAACATATTGCCACAGAATAAATGCAAAAGTAGATACGAGAATCCAGCTGCCTTCTATTAAGTCAGATAATGGAGAGATTTGCAAACATGTAAAACAATGCCATTTTTCTCTTATGTTTTAGGAAAATATTTTTCAGTAAAAAACAAAATGTTTATGTTAATATTTAATAGACTTATTGTTTTAAGTCAATAAATATTTTTAAGGGAATTAAGTTTTAATTTCTAATACAGAAAATTATAGATATAACCAATATAAACAAAAGCTCTTTGCAGGTCCTCAATAATTTTTAAGAGTAATAAAGGATTTGAGAGACCAACAAGTTTGATAAATACTGTGCTTGAAATGTTGAAGAACTGAAGGCAGTTCCTCAAGTAAGCCAAGATTGGTTCAGAAGAAGAAAAAATTTTAGATAAAATGGAAAACAGTATTAATCACTAACAACTTTAATAACGGTCTTTCTAGATGGTGATGGAAAGTGGGGATTGGCTGGTTGGTGGTGACCTTCAGGTGCTGGAGAGAATACGGTGGAATGATGGGTTGGACCAATACCGCCTGACACCTCTGGAGCTCAAACAGAAATGTAAAGAAATGAATGCTGGTACGTAGCCTGGCTCTATGGCATTTGTTAATGCTCCTACCCTCCTCTGCTTACATAATTAAGGATTATCAGGAAACAGCATGTTTATAGTTTTGAAAAGCTGAAAATTTTTATCATCTTCTATTGATATCTGTTGATATAGAAACACCTTATAAAGTTGAACTACTGCAATATTATGCAGTAGTTAAAAATATGCACTGACCCAGAAGGATACCCAAAATATATCTATTAAGTAAAAAAAGCAAACTGCAGAACGGTATGTATAGAATAATTCTGGAAAACAAAATAAAATGTAATTGCTTTAAAAACTCAAACCTACTTCTGTGTGTAGCAGAAATCTCTGGCAGCATGTGCACCAGACTGCAGATGGCAGGGGCTACCTCTAGGGGTAAAGCGGGACCAAGGGGAAGGGGAGATTTTCACTTTACATATTTTGAAAAAGAGAGAGAAAAAGTAATGATAGGATGATGGATGATTTTTAAATTCAATTTTGGGCTTTTCTGTATTTTCTAAGTTTTCTATGATGGATATATATTATTTCATAACCAGAAAGAAAAAAAATTAAGGCTCTCAGGAGTTCATCACTAATTGGAGAAGTTTTGAAGACTTCCCTAAAGTGAAGGAGAAATATTTTTATATCTTTAAATTGTTAAACTTTTGCACAGACCCCAGAAAATGTTCCTTATCAATATTCACTTCCCAGGGAAATGAGGCTGGAGCAGGGTGCAAGAGGACTGATCAATACTGGCCCCTGCCTGAGCCTTGGTTTGTAGGAAAGGTCCTGGCAACAAATGTGTTCATTTCTGAGTCAGGCTCTCCCTTTAGGGCTTCCTACCTTTGTGTCCTATTCCTGTCTAAGCAGTCTGGCACTGGTTGGTACCTTTGGAGTAACACCCCTAAAGATCCAGGTGGATTCTCCAGCCGGTCCTTAACAGCAAGTGGATGTAACAAGTTCACTGAACAATAGACACAGCTGCACCTTTTCGTTTCTGTTTTTGCAGACAGTGCATGTCTTTGACCTTGGTGTTTCTGCTTTCCTTTCCCAGACGCAGTGTTTGCATTCCAGTTGCGCAATCCTGTCCACAACGGCCATGCTCTGCTGATGCAGGACACCCGCCGCCGGCTCCTGGAGAGAGGCTACAAGCACCCGGTCCTCCTGCTGCACCCCCTGGGGGGCTGGACCAAGGATGATGATGTGCCCCTGGACTGGCGGATGAAGCAGCACACAGCTGTGCTTGAGGAGGAGGTTCTAGATCCCAAATCCACCATCGTGGCCATCTTCCCATCTCCCATGTTGTATGCTGGCCCCACAGAGGTAAGCAGCTCCCTGGGCTGGGCTATGGGACTCAGCATCTAATTTTACTTAGACGAGCCAGTGAGTTTCTGGGATTCTTCTTCATGAGCAGATTCTAAAATCTTCTGGTCTCTTTACTTTATCCAACTTAATTATGTTTCCATATAGTATTTGTGAAAATGCTAGAAACACCAAATCAAACCTGTCATACACTGCCTTTGAGACTGTGGAAGTTGGTATGTGAACGAGGTGTTTAATACAGCTTACCTGGGTTACAGGGCAAGATGTATCTAGCCCAGTATTTCAGCAGTTCCAGTTACTCTTAAGTGATTCACCATGCTCGGTGAGCTATATTAGAAGGGAGATGTCTTTAAAACCTTAATGTCTCCCTTTCATCATAACACACTGAGCCTATCAAACAGAGACTTTCTTTGTCCCACTGCACCACCAGTGTAGTGGTTTTCAACAAGTTTACAGGAACTATGATGAACTGAAAAGGTCTCAACCCTTTGGAATGCTCCAAACTGAGTTTAATGAATTAATTCTCTTCAACCAGATCAAAGTTCCAGGCCCCTGGCTGTCTTCCCCATCCTTTATATTTCTATCTGAGCTCTAAAGAGGGCAACTTATTTTGAAATCCCAATGCTGTGTCGAAATGGAATCAATGTCTGCGTATGAAGGTTAATTTGCTCATTACTGACAGTCAGATGGTAAGAGATATTGGAGTTTGTAATTTCCCTTGAACTGTGATTTATTTTGAATAGGGAGGAACTGGAAAGTAAAATCCACATAGTTCTGTGGAACAGTAAGATCTGAGTGTCACTGGTCTGTTAGTCTGGAGAGATTAGGAAATATAAATTCATGGTCTAAGAGGAAGGATTCTTATCTTTAAAGCTCCTATATCCTACCCAATATAACCAAAAAGATGACAAGAGCAGGAGTCTTGGACACCTCACTGATTTCCTTGCAATTATTAGTTGACCCACATCGCTGAATTACTTTTAAAGCAGAATAAAGGGGTGTCTCCATAAACAGGGACCCCACAGGATTGGCCAGTGATGACCAGCATGTCCTTTATGGGATGTTTCCTAGGTCCAATGGCACTGCAGGTCCCGGATGGTTGCAGGGGCCAATTTTTACATTGTGGGCCGGGACCCTGCAGGAATGCCCCACCCTGAGACCAAGAAAGACCTGTATGAACCTACTCATGGGGCCAAGGTCTTGACCATGGCCCCTGGCCTCACCTCTGTGGAAATCATTCCATTCCGAGTGGCTGCCTACAACAAAGCCAAAAAAGCCATGGACTTCTATGATCCAGCAAGGTAGGTTTTCAGAGGAAAATTCTTATTTTTAATTTTTTTGCGTTACACGGGCCTCTCACTGTTGTGGCCTCTCCCGTTGCGGAGCACAGGCTCTGGACGTGTAGGCTCAGCGGCCATGGCTCATGGGCCCAGCCGCTCCGCGGCATGTGGGATCTTCCCAGACTGGGGCATGAACCCACGTCCCCTGCATCGGCAGGCGGACTCTCAACCACTGCGCCACCAGGGAAGCCCCAGAGGAAAATCCTTTAAATCAACATCTGTACAGCTGGAATGATGAGGCAAAATTTTGGAAAGCTCCCCAGTACATCTCCACATGCTCCTAATTGGAATGAGAGTCCCTTGAAAGCTAAGACCTGGTCTTGCACATTTCGTGCCCCCTAAAGTTGTAGCACAGCCCCTTGCATATAGTAGTGGTCCATAAATATTTCTTTTTTAACATACATTCCTTGAGCATGCACTGAGTGCCTGGCACATTATGTGAAAGGAAGTAAACACAGAAAAAGATTTCAAGGAGCATTTATAGAGCACGCACCACGCTCAGAGCTCACACAAGTAGGCAGAGCTAATAGAAGACGCCTTCCATGAACTGAGTAGGTACACAGTATTGAATGGGTAGCTGCCATGATTTCCCTTTCTTCTGCCAGTTCCTTTACTGAAGATTTAGTGAATTGCTTATTTTAGAAGATGCAGCATTTTACAGAAAGAAAAAATGTGGTCTCAGAACCCATCCTACTCCTGGGATCTTTAAGGTAGATGTTATTTACCTATGCTGAGTTCTTTGTTGCCACCCTCTGACAGGCACAATGAGTTTGACTTCATCTCAGGAACTCGTATGAGGAAGCTGGCCCGGGAAGGAGAGAATCCCCCAGATGGCTTCATGGCCCCCAAAGCATGGAAAGTCCTGACAGATTATTACAGGTCCCTGGAGAAGAACAACTAAATGCCCTTCAGCACCAGAGTTTCTTTCTGAAGTGCTCTGTGATTTCTTTTTCTATTTTTGTGATTAGATGCTTTGTATCCAACTGCTTCTCAATGATTGACTGACTTTAAAGTTAATGTTTTATAATGAGGTAAAAATGTCTATAATTTAAAGTCAACATATATATACACACACTCACGTGTGTGTGTGCATATATATAAAGTAAAACTGAAGACCAAACCTTAGCAGGTAAAAGCAATATTATTATTTCAGAATGAAATTAGTTGTATTTTCTACTGCATCTGAGCAGTAGGTCCCAGATTTCGTAAAGCTTTGACCATGTGTCTAGTTTACTTGCCAAAAAGTAAAGCATGTCTCCTAGCTTAAGTCTTGCCAACCTGCATTCTCCCATGTCATATACCAGTAGTAAAGGAAATGAGATGGGCAGCCCCTTCTATACAGCTGACAAAAAAAAAACAAGAAAATCTCACCCCAAATGAGGAGTGGCTCATGTCAAGATTCTTGCTAGTATTTCCCTCGTGCCCGTATCCAGCCTTACTGCCCAGTATCTTAGGTGCTGAACTATGACCTGACTGGAGAAACCAAATGTGTGAAAATGTGAAGTTAATCTCAGAGATCTATGCAACCTAGTTCTGCCACGGAAGTTATATTATCTGATAAGAAAAGAAGTCTTAATAGTTTTCTGTGAATAATGTAACTCCAGTTAAACGGTGTCTTTTAATTAAATAGCATACAGGGCTTTGATGAAAAGATTTGCACCCAGGCCTCAAACAATCTGGCAATGTTGTGGACATTTAATTTTTCTCCTCTTTGCTGTGGTCATTGTGTCTATGGAGAGGCTGCGCCTATTACCTGCAGCGGCATCAGCTGTGACCAAAAACAATTCAGACCATCAGACTAGCGAGCTGCTGGAACCGGACAAAAACGCAGGAAGCTCCAAACTTTTCATCTTACAGGTGATCAAACTAAGACGATGCACAAGCACAGGCTTCATGAACTAATGAGCACTGTAACAAAAGTGCCAAATTGGCATTTTGGAAGTACTGGTGGCACTGAACGAGCACCCAGGCCACTTGACTCCCAGGCTGGTGCTTTGTCTACCCTGTACAACACAGGAGCTGGACCTGGTTTCCCTCAACTGCTTAACAAAACTCCTTGAACAGAGGGCACTCCCTGAACTCCTTGAACAGTGGGCACTTCTTGGATGCTGTAAGGTCCGGAGTTTTCTAAACCCAGCTGATTTTATTGCAGTTGAAAAAAATACTTTCCCAAAGACTCATGCTGTTCTGAAACATTCAACCTCTGATGGCTTTACCTTCTGGGAGGCACTCTTGCACCTTCTGCATAATTCCTTGCTACTAAGGAATATATGAAGAAATAGTACCTTTTGTACATAGGTCTCTCTGGAAGAGACTTAAGACTGGAAAGAGAAAACTGTGATTTTTTTTTTCATACTCAGTTTTGTTTTTTTAAATGCTAAACCAAGCTAATGAAAGTTCTTTTGAGAATAAATCACAGTGGCCACAGCAAAGTATGACTATCTTTAATAGCACAGTGCCTATATTCATTTAATCAGAGGTCCTCACTACTGCCTTTTTAAAAAACAGCATATTTATTGAAAACATGAGACAAGATGTAGGTGCCTTAACCAATGTATTTTGTGATTTTTTTAATATATTTAAAACTGCTCTTCTGCTTGAGTACCACTTAGTGCAAATGATTATTTCTATGTACAACTGATGCTTGTCCTTATTTTAATAAATTTCTCAAAATGAAGGCTGAGTCTTTTCCGCATCTCGTATCAAGTGTGCATTGACATCTGTTGGTTGAAGCCCTTGTGACTTTGTATAACTGGAGAGAAACAGCAGCTCTCTTTCAGACCATAATTAAGAGGCTGTTTGTTTACCCTTGTTCCTGTCATCTTTTAAACTGTGCTCTCCATGTGAATGACACATGGTTTCAGCCAAGCACTACAGTTCCTCAGGGACCTCACCCCAGGATTTCAGTGCACTGGGATCTGACAAACTTTAAAAATTTTTCCTAACTTATTGTTCCCTTTTCTTCAAAGTGCCTCCACAGAATTTCACCCGCAGGGTTAGAAGTAGTTGTGCTTCTTCCACACCTCCGCTCACCTCAGCAGTTGCTACTGGTGTAGGCAGAAAGGATACCTGTTTCCACCCACACTTTCAGTGGCCTTCAGACAGGCCTGCAGCTTTGGGGCTTTTTCCCTCCTTCAGTCCCTGCCTCTCTTCTGTCCTGAAGGCTTCATGCAAAGTTTTGTTCCTGTCCTCACTCCAAACAAAACTGGTGTGATAGCCAGCTCAAAGGTGCCACTTGTTACCGCTTCCTCTTTCTCCCCAGATCCTTACTTGCTGGCACCTGGACAAAGTAGAGCAGGGAATGTGTAAGTAGATAAAGATATAAGTGGTGCTGAGGGAGTGCTGAGGGAGTGCAGGGCAGTGTGAAGGGCATATGTAAATCATTCATTCAGATAACGGTGGACTTACAAATCTATCAGCATTTATATCAAGCCACAAGATTCCTTTCCAATCCATCTTCCCTGCAAGAAGAAACAAATCTTAGTGATTTGAGAACAAGTTCATCTTTGTATTTTCCTCATCTTCCTCCTATTAACCTGACTTTTAGGTCTAGCATGGATCTTGAATATACTTTCCTGATGGGTAAGTAATCAGGAAATTAGATGAGCACCAGAGCAATCAACAATGTGTAAAGGTTTGAGAGAACACAGTGCAGCTTTTGCCTTTGAGATTTTGAATGATACAGGTTTCTATTATTTATGTATATCCCACTACCAATAATGCACAAATTATCAAGAATTAACTATATAGATATTTAAAGAATAACCACTAATTTTTTTCTTCTCCCTAGCATTCATTTAATTCTTTGGTCAATATTAGCTATTATTGGGCCACTCATCATACATATTCACCAAATGATTAAAGTGATGTATACAAGCAATTCACTAATACTCCAAGGGTGCCTATTGTTTTTGCTTATACTGTAATTTTATTGAAATTATTACTAAAAATAAATGGATCAATGATGAGCTTGGACATTTTAGTCTGATAAAAACCTAGACAAAATAAAATACTTTTTTACGGGGCTAGGAAAGAGTGATGACGCAAAGAACTCTTGACAAACTGAGAAACAAGCCTTTCGTAGGTAAGTCTTGTAGTTCTTCAATGGCTTATCTTTTGTAACGGAAGTAACCTCCCCTACCCGCCAAGCCATTAGCTTTTCCATAGATTTCCTCATTTGGATTAACTGCAGGAAAGACCAGTCCCAATCAGTAAGAAATCTAAATTATAGAATGTTTTAAAAAGTAATACAGTTTTATTACCTTCAAATACATAAGCGACAAACAGAGGGGCACAGCTTTTTAAATGTCATAACATGTAATTGTTGGCAGCAATAATACATACTTTATTTTGGTAAAGTTCTTATATAGGGTTGGCTTGTTTCAGAAACTCAAACCTGCTCTGCACCTATTTTACTAAAATGTTTGTGAAAGCTCTTACATACTGTAATGTATTAAACACACTTATGGGTAAAGAAAAATCTTGATTATATTTATTGCATAAGCCTGTTTTCCATAAATAGTTCAAAGGTAAACTTCAGCTCAGCACAGGTTTAAAAAATAATGGCCTACTTCCATGTAAACAACTCCAATATTGATCTGGTCTTTTAAACTAGTTAAAAGACTGGTGTCTATAAATGTATTCACCAAGAAGAACCTCCGTTTATGGAAGAAATTAATTCCATCAACCACTAAGGAGGTTGTACCCCAATCCTATCTTCAAATTATAAAAAAATTTATATAAAGTAGCAGATCTTTGGACATTCAAAGTAAACCAACGAAAAAGCTTACAGCTTCAAAAGAGCCCAAGAAACGCATTTAATAAAAACACCAAGTACCTGGAAGTGTCTATGACTTTACCTAATGGCATGTTTCATAACTTATGCCTATTAAAACAAGTCCAGGGACCTCCCTGGGGGCACAGTGATTAAGAATCCGCCTGCCAATGCAGGGGACATGGGTTCAATCCCTGGTCTGGGAAGATCCCACATGCCACGGAGCAACTAAGCCTGTGTGCCACAACTACTGAGCCTGCGCTCTAGAGCCCATGTGATGCAACTATTAAGCCCACGTGCCGCAACTACTGAATCCCATGCTCTGCAACTACTGAGCCCCTGTGCTGCAACCACTGAAGCCCGTGTGCTTAGAGCCCGTACTCCACAACAAGAGAAGCCTCCACATTGAGAAGGCTGTGCACCGCAACGAAGAGTAGCCTCCACCCGCCGCAACTAGAGAAAGCCTGTGCGCAGCAACGAAGACCCAATGCAGCAAAAAAAAAAAAAAAAAAAAAAAGGCTCCATTCTTGAAGACTCCAATTTAAAGAAAACAAAAACAAGTCCATTTACCAAGGCTGACACCCATCAGTAGCTAAGAAAGTCACCCAGTTTAGAAGTCCTGATAATCAGGTCAGTATTGCTAAGGCCCCAAAATGTCTATCAACACGGCCACTGTTGCATCAGTGTGCTGTTTAGTGAAAACTGGGATGGGAACTTAAAGCACGTCTATTTCAGCATTTCCATTATTGCACAGATAAGGAAACGGAAGCCCAAAAATGTGAGATGATGACTCCAAGGACGTGATGACCTGCAGACATATTCACTTGCTAGTTTCCAAGGCATTTTCATATGTTTCTTAAAACAATAACAGAAGGTACACATTATGATTTCTATTTACAGATAAGGGAACAGATGCCCACGAAAGTAAAGAGATTTTGCCCAAGGCTACACTGTGCATGCGCTCTCTAGCGCACTCTCTAACATAGAGTTCCACAACTGGGACTGAAACTTATAAAGCTGAAAATGAACTTTACGTGACTTATAATAAATCCCCGCACAACTTCTTCTGCTAGAATGTAGAAGGATGCAAAAGACTTTCACTTCCATATAGTAACAAGAAAAGGCCAGACGAAATAAAAATAATATTTCCCAGGAGACAAGCAAAGAACAGTAGATGCAAGGACTTTTTCATTAACTGACTTCTAGGCAGAAATAAGCCCTTCTGAAATGAGCAGAGAGCCTTGGTACTTTTTTTTATACCAGGGTAGACTCCTGAGAATGGATACAGTGTGTGGAAGAGCAGGCCTCCCTTGGATGGAGAGACTTTGCAGGTAGGTGGAGAATTCAGCCAACACTCAGACAATAGTGATTGAAATCTGGAAACACATTTAAAAACAAACTGCTAGGCTAGACAAGTCCTCTTCCCTGGATTTTTCAGAGAAAATGGCAGAAGAGGGGCTCAAAGTCTTGTGCATTCTCATGGTGACCGGATGCCAGAACCCTGTCAGAACTGAATATAGAGAAGAACCACAAACATCTGAACCTGCACCCAAACCCCTCCCAGCTCAAATACTGCCAAGATCAAAAGGCAACTGCCTGAGAGGGTAGGGGTTGGGCTAAGCCTGGTCTACTCAATCTTGTTAAAGCTACAGCCCAGACTCAGCCTAACTCTTCTCTAAGAGAAACGGCAATGATCAGCCCTTCACGCTAACTGCCTATCAGAGGAATGGGCTTGTACTTCCTGGAAATAAAACAAAAACCCATGTTATACTTCAGTCTCCACTGTTCTGTTTTACACCTACTATCTGTAACAACATAAATTACAAGTTAAAAAGTGATCACCTGGCTGCAGAGCTGGGCATGCCAAGTAGCAATCCATCATCAAGTGGTAAAGCTTATGGGACTGGACCAAACAGTCCCTAAAGGCCTGTCCACACAAACTGTAATGTATATTGCTCATATGTCCAGCATGCCCACCGGAGTCATAATACTGCCCTTGGCAGTACTAGCCTCGTGTGACCAGCTGGTCATTTACCACTTTCTTGTCTAGCCACATTCTCCACAAAACTCAATTTTCTTTGGATGAAACCCCACTCTCCTTTTGCAGTTGACCAGTAAATCCAGATACAGTTGGCCCTTGAACAACGGAGGGGTTAGGGGTGCCAACTCTCTTCACAGTCAAAAATCCCCGAATAACTTACAGTCGGCCCTCCGTATCCACAGTTCCCTGTATCCGTGGTTCTGAACCTGCAGATTCAACCAACCACAGACTGTGTAGTACCGTGGTATTTACTACTGAAAAAAGTCTGAGGGTAAGTGGACCAATGCAGTTCAAACCTGTGTCATTCAAGGGTCAAGTGTACTTTTGCTCTCAAACCATTTAAGCCAAAGGAGTTCCTGAAGGGTCATTCTCTCAAAGCTCCAGAACCGCCAGGAGGTGATTTTTGACCTGGCTTTGCACACTTCCAGGATTTTGAATCTTGAATGGGGCAATTTAAAGATAAACATCTGGAGTTCATTTAATCCAGTAGAGGAATGAAAGCAAGATTCTTAAGCAATTCCTGTTAAAAAAACTTCTGGAGCTTTCAGAGTTCCTAACCTGAGTCCAGTTCTTCAGCTTCCCTCTGATCTTAAGAGCTCCTCATATCCTTCAAATAAATCCTTTATTGCTTAGGTCAGCTAGAGTTGATTGCCTGCGATGGAACCCTAACTGGTACTCTTCACAAGGCTATGACTGTGGCCCGGGAGACGATGCTCATCTCCCTCAGACATGTCTGCAAAGGACTTTGTTTACTGGATGATATATTACCATCCCATTTGAGTATCTTGGTCATTCTTAGAATTTCTGGAAGCTATGTATCTTCAGGACAGTGAGGCATACTCCACTGTGTTCTATTCTCAGCTCCAAATCTTGCATGTCAGTAATTATTTCAATGTTTGGCTCTAGTTTTAAAACTGAGCTGTCATGATTCACAAACCTGTGTCATGATTCACAAACCTGTGTCCTTGATGCATTCCACAGCAGCACTAACATTCACGGAAACTGTACCTCAAAGCAAACAAGCTTTTATCTAAAATTGTTCTCAAGCAGATTTATAACAGTAAATATTAGACAATCACAAAAATATACTCCCAGTTCAGTGTTTTGGTAATGAGACCCTTATGCGGTGTTAGTATTAACAGTGTAAAATTCACACCAGTGTTAACGAAGGAGGTTTTATTTTTACTCACATGCTAAATGGTTTTTTTTAGGTTTGATCTCATTTGCTTTTGGCATCTGTGCTATGCAGGCATACCTTGGAGATATTGTGGGTTTGGTTCCAGACCACTGCAATAAAGCAAATCTCTCAGTAGAGCAAGTCACACAAATTTTTTGGTTTCCCAGTACACATAGAAGTTACGTTTACACTGTAGTGTAGTCTATTGAGTATATAACAGCATTATGTCTAAAAAAACAATGTACATACCTTAAAAAATACTTTGTTGCTAAAAATGCTAACCATCATCTGACAATGCAGGGTTGCCACAAACCTTAAATTTGTTTAAAAAAAAAAAAAAAGCACTATTTGTGAAGCACAGTAAAACAATGTGTATACCCTTACATCTTTTCCTCAATACAATTTCATGAACATGATGACCTGGACAGTTTACGGTACGCGGACCTCTCACTGTCGTGGCCTCTCCCGTTGCGGAGCACAGGCTCCGGACGCGCAGGCTCAGCGGCCATGGCTCACGGGCCCAGCCGCTCCGCGGCATGTGGGATCTTCCCGGACCAGGGCACGAACCCGTGTCCCCTGCATCAGCAGGCAGACTCTCAACCACTGCGCCACCAGGGAAGCCCTAGAGCTGTAACTTTTGACAACATGGATGGACTGAGAGATTGTCATATTAAGTGAAGTCAGACAGAGAAAGACAAATATATCACTTCTATGTAGAATCTAAAAAACAAATGAACTTATTTACGAAACAGAAACACGCACAGACAGAGAAAACAAACTTACAGTTACCAAAGGGGAAAGGGTGGGGGGAGGGATAAATCAGGAGTTTGAGATTAACATATACACACTATATATAAAATAGATAAACAAGAACCTACTGTAATGGAATATTACGCAGCCATGAAAAGAAACGAAATTGAGTTATTTGTAGTGAGGTGGATGGACCTAGAGTCTGTCATACAGAGTGAAATAAGTCAGAAAGAGAAAAATAAATACCGTACGCTAACACATATATATGGAATCTAAAAAAAAAATTTAAAAAAGGTTATGAAGAACCTAGGGGCAGGACAGGAATAAAGACACAGATGTAGAGAATGGACTTGAGGACACAGGGAGGGGGAAGGGTAAGCTGGGACAAAGTGAGAGAGTGCATGGACTTATACACTACCAAATGTAAAATAGATAGCTAATGGGAAGCAGCCGCATAGCACAGGGAGATCAGCTCGGTGCTTTGTGACCACCTAGAGGGGTGGGATAGGGAGGGTGGGAGAGAGACGCAAGAGGGAGGAGATATGGGGATATATGTATATGTATAGCTGATTTACTTTGTTATAAAGCAGAAACTAACACACCACTGTAAAGCAATTACACTCCAATAAAGATGTTAAAAAAAAAAAAAAAGAACCTACTGTATAGCACAGGGAACTATATTCAAAATCTTATAATAACCTATAATGGAAAAGAATCTGAAAAAGATTTTATATATATATAAAATACATAAATATATAAAAAAGATTTATATATATTTATATATACACATACATATCTGAGTCACTTTGCTGTTCACCTGAAACTAACACAACATTGCAAATCAACTATACTTCAATTAAAAAGAGAGAGAGAGAGCGCGAGCTGTAACTTCTGAGACGATTAGGGAACTCTACCTTTGATAACTAAATTTATAACAATTTCAGTAATGAAGGCTCTCTAAATATTCTGTCAGCTCTAAATGGAATGATTCTATGGCTTTATTTGAGGCTTCCAGTTGGTGCTGGGATTTTAGCCATGCAGGATATATGCTTAGCATATCAGAATTCTATTCAATATTCTGACCTTAAGAGAAGCTAAAAAGAGAATTATAAAATATACATCATCGAATTCATTTCCTTTATCCAGAAGAAGCTGTAACCTTTGTCCACAAATAAAACAATTCTAGTTTAAAAAAGAAAAATTCCTACCAACGGAATTCCTACCATTTTTATTCAGGCACACTCAAAGCTTGAGACATCCTCGACTCCAAACCTTCAAGTTATAGCTACTAAGTAATATTAGATTATTGTGGTCATATAGAATATTTAGATTACACCAATCCAGCTATTGATAACATGGTGAGTTCTGCATCACCCTGCAGGTGCAGGGTTGAATAAGAAAGGAGATAAATTGGAAAGGGGATACTGAATTGATTCAAATATTGAGTTTCTAAACTCTATTTTAAAAAGGCCAAGGAATAGTTTGAAACACATCAGACTTACCAGATGTCTTCCAACAATGAGGCTTTTAGAGAAACATCACAGGTGATCATTTCATCTCAATCCCTAGAGTAGAGATCTAGGGATCATGGAAATAGTTTAAGCATGGAGAATACTTAAAAATTGAGCCTGGTCAAACAGATGTGTACATCAGTGTGTAAAAGCGATAAAATAATGTGATAGCAAACATCTGAACAGTACTATGGAAGGCACTATGCTACATGCCTTACATACATCATCTCATTACACACCCTATAAGATGAGTGCCACTGTCACTCCATTTTATAAATGAGGAACTGAGTCTCATTAAGTTACGTGTCTAGTCCACGTATACACAGTTAATTAATAGGGGGCCTGGATTTAAACTCAGGCAGTCTAACTCTAGATCCAGTACTTTTAACTGTTAGCCAAAATGAAATACCTTAGAACCTAGAATCCAATGCATGCCAAAAGCTTACATCAAACATGTCTACAGCAAAGGATATATAACACTAAATGTTCCTTAAAATCATAGTTTCCTCAATTACTTTAAGATATTAAGATGCCTAGATGAGTCATGTGTTGTTGGCTTTCGTTTATTTCTCTAACTTCATTTGATGATTCAAACTATGATAAATTTAACTACTACTATTGGATATTCTGAATTTAAAAGAAGATAAAAAGAAAGGACATGAAGAGAGATATGTCACTCCTATTTTTGATCAGTATGCCATCAGATTAAAATTAAATGACTACTGAAGTTCATACTAAAACAAAATAATGGTTATATACTAGAATGTATGCTATAAAAGTTACACAGCAAGATGAAAACAGTCCAAGGGCAAGTTTTATAAACCAAAACAACCCCAGAAAATTTTACATAACTGAAGAAGACAAAGGAGTAAGTAGAGAAAACTCAATTAAGAGGGACCTCTTTATTACATATTTATAAAATAATAGTATAATATAGTTATTAAAAATGGAGATGAAATATTTTATTTTTGGTATCTTATGTTTTGCATTCAATTTTTCAATCATCTTCACAATTTTTCAAAACTTGAACCTCTACCCCACCCACCATTCAAAGAACAAATGAAGAACAAACTATCCAATGGGTTCTAGTGAGAGACTTAATATCAAAGAAATTAATCCAGTAGCTCATGAATTAAGATTGAGAATTTTCAAAGAAATACAATAAAAACAAAAACTCAGAAGGCACCTCAAGGTCATATTGTGCCATTTTCCTCATGCTGTGTGTTTAAGTGCCTATAACAGAATTCTGGTTAATGAAATTTTGGACAAAAAAAGTGTCATATTTTGTGCACACAGCATCAAATGACTACAGATACAATATGGGGATTCTGCTGTGCATATCTGTACTAAGTAGGGCATAATTTATAATATGCGAAGAAAAAAATTTTAATTACAAAATGGGTATTTTTAGCACATTTAGTAACAGCTAGTTGTTTTAAACTATCATTTCATTTTTGATGACCAAATTATATGTGACCATAATTAAAGAACATATAATTTTAAAATAATACTAATAAACCATGGTTACAACAGAACTGTTACATTAAATGAAGAAAGGAAAGTCACATACATGTACTGAATGGCACTGAGGTTTTTCAAAGCCATTCTTTTGAAAGGCTTTCAGTCCACCTTCACATGTATCAGTTAAAAAAATGTCTCTACTCAGTGTGCTTGCAGAAGGAGATGAAGTCAGTTCTGATCACCCAAGTGGCTGACAAGCACTCAGTGCTGATCACTGAGCAAGTCTTTTGTCTGACTACCCTGACAACCATAACTGAGCCACATCTAAGTCTCTGATGCGGCAACTCCAACTATTCAACTGCACAGAAACACCTCAGAAACACAAAAAACCACAAACAACAACTGAAACAAGTGACAACTAGAAATGGCTGAATCACTGTACCTTTTAGACACAACCATTAACCTTAGTTTTGTGATATGCTATTTGGTACTTTTTGATTCAGTAGTTGGAGTAAAAAAAAGTTTCTGTATTCAAACCTATTTACAGAATGTCAATATAAAATGTGTGAATATATACATTTAATATACACACATGCACGCACGCGCGCACGCACACACACACACACACACACACACACACACACTCACATATCTAGAAACCAGCACTTAGCCATGTCCCCAATTCTCACTAATGACTCAGTAAATCATTTGTTACTTTAAGACCAGCTTAGATGCTATAAGGCTGCAACATATGGCTAAAGAGGTCAAACACAAGCACCCACACTCAGGCTAATTAAATTGTTCCTCCTCATGATTTTCCACAAGTAGTAATACCATTTATATAACAACTATATCTCAATAACTTAGAATTCAGAGTATAAAACCAGTGTCATGAACATATAACTCCCTCACTGTTTAAAGAACACTCCTCCTTCTGTTCTATTTCCACTAATGGTAAGAGGGCACACCAAACTGGATCACATTGAACTGTACAAATTATCTTTACTCTCAATCTAAACAAACGTGAGTTAAAACATTCTGAAATGCTGCATCCTTTGATTTCTTCATCTTTTCAATTGCCCGATGCAGGTCCTGTTGTTGCACAGGTCGAATTTCATCTTCATCATGGCTAAAATGCAAAAAAAAAAACCCACCAAATATTCAAATAATTTTAGAATACATCTCCCTAAAATATTTTACCAAGACTAAAAAATGAAGTCTCTTACCCATCCAAGACCCCAAAGACAACCACAATTTACAGCTTCACGTGAATTCTTCCAAGGAATTAATCTATGCATATAAATGTCTTAAGAGATTTTTAAAAAGCACTTACCAGCAAGAGGTAGGAAGCTAAAATGGCTGGCTATAAACATTATAGCTTGGTAACTAAAATCAAATACTTCACACTAAGAATATAAAGGTGTGAAAGTTGATCTGAATGGATTATAATTCTAATCAAGGATTCAAAAGTTATTCCCATTAAAACTGGAATTAAAAAGTAGCAGTCTTATCATGCATGTGTTTAGCTTTTGATAAACAAAATAAAATTCATTCCTACTAATAAAAACCAACTACTCTAAGTCCTCCCCACTTCAATAAGGAGAAAAATATGATCCAATATATAATATCTCCTTTGTAACTTATAAACACTCAGGAAAAATAATTCAGGGAAAAAGTTATGATAACCTAAGTCCATTACCCAGACTTTTTGCATTGAAATATAACATTTTCAGGGCTTTAAGGACAGCAGAAAAACAGAATTTTTATTAAAATAATTTATTTAAGTAAAATTTATTCATAGGGTTTTTTTTTCTCCTCTTAACATATACAAGAATAAAAATCTTCAGAAGATAGATTCTTGGCTACAGAGGTCAAAAGTATTCCCAATTTTAGTGCTAGAGTAGCTGGATTAATCTGGCAACAAATAAATGGAGTGACCCTCTCCACGAAGGGGCCCAAGGGAACACTAAAGATAGGTCCAGAACCAGTGCAGGCACAGCTCCAAGTTAACAGGGTAGCTTTCACGCAAACCTTTCTATACCAAGAGAAACCTTTTTTGGCAAAGCTTGCTAGGCAATACAATGTAATTAAACACATGAATAAGACAGGCAAATCCAGGTCACTTGGAATGAAAGCCTCAGGAGATGAAGAAGGGAAACTAAGAAACAATGGGGCAAGAGGTACAGAATTCATTCGACACAAGCCCCCAAAGTACACTGGTTTGCTAAGAGTCACGTTAGAAGGTTGATATTTTGAACAGGGGCTTAGAAATGCAGGGTTATACTGGTTCAGGGCAAGCAGCCTTATGGGAAACACAGGACTTTTGTTCATCAGAGCTGCATTATTCCATATTCCAGTTCACTAATACGGCTGGTACAAGATTGGTTTCTCAAGCTCAAGATACTTTGAAACTGGTTTCAAGTTTGCTGTAGGGACAAATGACTTCTTTTTTAGTAAATACATTATTAACAAGTTGAAGTCTAGTCCACAGCAATGTCCCCATAAATGTGAAATTTCTGGAAGACAAGGCACTCATTTCCATAATGTAGAAATTTAAAATACAAAAGCAATCTAGGGATACCAGAGCAGCTGTTCTCCTGGTAGAGATGGGTAAGCTTAAGTTTGTCAGCTTTCTGTAACCCAGCTCATGGATTTCCAGTAGAAATTCAGCTTTTACTTCTTGCTCTTCATTTCAGATGCTTCCCAAAACCACCCTCCCTTGCAAATTCATTTCCAGAATTCTCCTTCAGAAAAAAGGCAGTAAATAACGTTAGGGGAATTTTAAATTCCAATTTACCTTTTTATTCCATAAGCAGAGTTGGTATTATAAAGCAAAATAAAAGGAACTATCCCAAAAGCTCTAAAAGGGTTTGACAAATATTAAGAGATCAACTCTAAATACACATACCTTTCTTCTGATGTAGAATTAACATATTCCCTGACACAGAGGAGGGCAGCATCTCGACACATCTCCTTTAGGTCACTTCCTGAAAACCCATCAGTTTCCTGGGCAACTTCCAGCAGGTCCACATGCCTATCCACCTTAAATAAATATAAAACATGCTTTAAAAAAAATGTAAAATATACTGCAAAAGATATATCCAAACATTCTCAGAATTAAAGAAAGTTAAGCATATTGGAACAGCGTGGGAGGAGAATCAATAGATAGTATTTTCAGTCTCTAGAAGTTTTCTTTTTTTAACCATAAAAGCTTAAAATTTGACATCCAATTTTCAGTAATTGTCATTATGACCAAAACATAAATAAGTCTTACTAGATATATCACAGAGTGATGGGGAAGAATAGGCATTCGAACATTGCTGGATTGACTTTGGTGCCTCTTAGGAAGGTCCCACTTTGACACTTCTTTATAATATAGTCAACATACTTGGCAAATAGCCTGGATCATTAAGTCCTGAGACCTGATTTTTGTAATATTATGATATTACAAAAATCATATTCTACTAAAATATTCTAACCCTCATTTTAACTGTACTGCTTTGATATTCTACTACCTCAACACTAATTCAGCACCTATGGTTTTGCTCCCCAACCTAAGCTTATACAGTCAAGCCAATTAAGTGATCCTCCTGGGCACATAACAGACTTGGGATAGTTAAAAGCTGATATGTAGCTTAAGAAGAGAAAATGAGAAAGAAAAAAATTAATTATAGTAACTACCATGTATTAAATGATTCCTATATATCATTTGCTGTATTAAGTACTTTTCATGGAGTATTCTCATTTAATCCTGACAGGGAAGTATTCTCATTTTCGTTTACAGAACACAGTAAAACCTGCAGAGGTTAAATAAATTGCCCAAGGTCACACCATTGCCAGAGCCAGGGTTTGAACACAATGCAGTAAAGATCCAGCTGTATTTTTTCCCCCAAATAGATAACCGTTTGTCTTAACATTTATTTTCCCCAAGTTGACTGGAAATGCCATCTTCATTTGTTACTAAATTCCCATTTGTCTTTATGGAAGACCCCGGTGTAACTCTACACAAGGACAAGAGACTTGGAGGTAAGACAACATGGGATCTACTGTTAACTCTGCAACTGTGACCTCACATGACAGTGTTCTCAGTCCTAAATGTGGAGATTAAATAAAGAGAAATCACATATTCTTTGATAAAAAGAAAACTGCACCCAGAAGGTAGGTGTGGAACAGGCAAGGAAAATGGTAGACTACATATAGATAAATCTAAGCTTTAATATATAAAAACAGTAATAATAATCATTTAATTTGGGGTAAAGAACTAAGTAGCACTAAAAGAGAATGTGTACCTTCCAAATGACTAGAGGAAGAGGGAAAAAGGAATGAAGAACACAAGAGCAACACTAAAGAACGAAGGACGGGTGGGGAGGTAGGGGAACTGGAGGGGGAAAGGGGAAGGTGTGGGCAGGGGGTGGGTGGGGGGAGTCCAGGGAGGAAAAAAAAAGCATAATACATGGAAAGCACTAAAATAAAAAAGAACAAATGCAAATTTATCAGTAATCACCACAAACACAAACAGAAATAATTACATAATGATAAAAAATAATTCACCAGAAAAATATAACAAATGGACAAACCTGCAACAATACTGGGAGATTTGTAACAACAATACTGGGGATATAAGACGATAAGTTCCTAGGGCTAGTTATAGTTAGAATCTGTGATCTAATGTACAAACATAAAAGCTGACCAACTGATTACAGGCATTCTGTATAATCTGGATATTAGTCCTTTGTTGGTTATAGGGTTGCAAATGTTTTCCCTGTGACGTGTTCTTGGACTTTGTTCACGGTATCTTGTCTTACTTCAAGAAGCCTTAAGTCTGATTACAGTCAGACTTTTCTATTCTCTTTGTAGTTTAAACTTTTTTGTGTGCCTCAGAAACTCACTTTCTCTATAGTTTGTAACAGTGAAAGAGAAAAAATAACCTACACCTGTACCTGTATTATGTATCTATCCACAAACATTTATGGAACTGATACACACAACGAACTTCAGGATAGTGCTGAGAGTTCTCCACAGCAGGATACCAATGATGGTGTGGGGTGAGGGAGCGGGGGAGGGGCCGACATGAAGCAAAATATATTAAGATCGGGCTTCCCCGGTGGTGCAGTGGTTGAGAGTCCGCCTGCCGACGCAGGGGACACGGGTTCGTGCCCCGGTCCGGGAAGATCCCACATGCCGCAGAGCGGCTAGGCCCGTGAGCCATGGCCGCTAAGCCTGCGTGTCCGGAGCCTGTGCTCCACAACAGGAGAGGCCACAACAGTGACAGGCCCGCGTACCGCAAAAATAAAATATATATTAAGATCACCTTTTAAATCCAGGTGCTAGATTTAAAGTTATTTGCGTGTATGTCTAAAATAAAAGACCTTCCAAATTATTCTCCGAGATGTTAAAAATTAGTCCTCCTCCCTCAAAAAATCAACGCCTCCACCCTATCCTTTGCCTTCTCCTTTGTTGGGCCACACTATGTTCTAATTACTCACAAATCTTGTGCATGACAGGGTGATAAAGTCACAAAGATGAACAAAACAAGTATAAGAAAAGAATAAACAGAAAATTCCAGTCATTGGGGGAGAAAGATTAGTAAACAGAGATAGCATTCCATAATGGTTAAGAGAAAGGCTCCATCACTACTTTGCTATGTAAACCTGGGTAACTCATTATATAACTTCTCTGGATTTCAGTATCCAGAGACGTGTAAAAGAGTACTAATATGTACTGCCTAGATGAATTGAGGATTAAATAAAACGATGTGTATCTGACCACAATGCTTGGCATACAGCAAGCACTCTAAAAGCAGCCCTTTTTATTTTAAGATAATGGCTCTAGATAAACTGTGAAGTAATGAGAATTATTTTTATTAGGCAAGTATGAAGGCAATTCCCAAGTTAAAAAAAGGTTTTGAGTACTGGGAGCAAAATAGGAATAAATTAATGAACGTCCAAAATAGCTTGAAAGAACAGCACTTATTTGTGTGCGGTTATTCACTATATCTGCCATTGACTGTACACTGCATGATAATCAAAGCATTTTACATATATTATTTAATTTAAATTCTCAAACCGACTCTATGAGATTGTTGGCATTATCTCCGATTTCCAAGTGAGAAAATGAAGCACAGAGATGCTAACAATATTTGCTCAAGGTTACACAGTAGGAAATGGTCAAGCCAGAATGGGATCCTCAGGTCTGTCTCCTAAACCCATGCTTGTTAACTATTCCCGCTGTTCCAGAAAATATATAAATTCAGGTTAGTCTGTATAGGGAACAAAAACTATCCTTACTGCAGTGTCAGACATGATACTTGTTTAGATATAAATGTTATTAGTTCTAATTCTTTCATACTTAAAACGTTAAGCCCAAACCAGTATACTATCTTTTTTAAATGAGTGGGTTTTGTTAAGGATCTATCAATAAAGAATTGTGAAAGACTGAAAAACAGTATCATTTCAAAAGCTTCATTCTTTTCTTCAGAGAAGGAAAAACTCAAAATATAAAAGTCTAGCCATCTGTTTGCATCAAAAACTCTAATTCTGCTCAGGAATGTATACGCATGATAATGCTCATCTTATTAAATAAATGTGTGCTACTGATTTGAGGCATCTTTTAACAAAATTACATTAATTTCTTTCATATTCCATTGAAGTAACAATATGCCTCCAGCATATAAATACCAGCTAGTAGGAAATGAGACATTCCCATGTCAGCAATTATCCAGAGAGCACTCATATTCTGCATCATAAAACTGATCAGACACTAATTCTTTGCACTTTCATAAATAACAGAATGCTAAAAATTGTACTAATGACAAATGTAATTCTAAAAGAATTTCTAAAGATACTACTGTTTAAAAAAAGCAGAACACTAAAATCAAAGTTTAAATTAGGCATAATGAGTAGTGTCTTAAATTTAAATGCTAAAGTTTAATGGCCTGTGTAAAGTATGGCTATCATACGAGACAAAGAGCTTACATCTCATAATTTACATTCATCATCTATATATCAATGACCTATATCACGTATATTTACACTGGACCACATACATGGGGTTCAAAAATGTTAACTTCCAGCCACACTTCATTAAAAATTTTTTTAAATAATTGTATTAGTTAACCTGAAGTCTCCACAAAATTGTTCACAACTACCTTGTAATGCCTGTTAAACTTCTAGCCACATCATAGCCATTCTAATTCAGAAGATCTTGTGAACTCATTTAATCCCCTTTGTTTTCTTCTCTGTTCATCAATGCCTATCCTTATCAAAGGTTGACCAATGGAGCCTGTTTTATCTAAACAGTACTACAACTACACAATGTCTTCTTGAAAGCAGTAAACAAATATTCAGTTAAAAGGCAAAATGTAATTTGTTGATTTCTCATTCATGGAGGACAGGAGTTCCTTACCCAGAATATATGAAAGGTTTTAGGAATTTCCCTGAAACTATACAAAACATTTCAAGTATATACGCAGTTTTTAAAGGAAAGATGACATAGCTTTATCTCTTTATTAAAGGGCTCTATGATCCCCAAAATGGTTAGTAACCAATGATCTAATCTCTGTAATTTGTTAGACACTTTAAACGTTAGCAAATAGCATATATGTTACTTTGATATATTGTAAAGAAATAAATGAACAGAACACCACTGAAAGATACAAGACTTGAACAACCAGAAAGACATAAATGCTTCTGGAGAAAGAGTCAACATCAAACATACCTTAATTCTCTTAAATTATGATCCACCAAAAACACGAGTGTTTGTTTTTTTTCTTGAATAAGACAAATTAATTTAAAATTCATACAGAAAAAATAGCATACCAAGAAACTGTGGGCTGGGGGACACCAAGAGGTGTCTAGCCCTACCTGATATTAAAACTTACAAGACCTTAATAATTAAGAGTGTGGTGGGGACTTCCTTGGTGGCGCAGTGGTTAAGAATCCACCTGCCAATGCAGGGGACACGGGTTTGTGCCCTGGTCCAGGAAGATCCCACATGCCGCGGAGCAACTAAGCCCGTGAGCCACAACTACTGAGCCTGCGCTCTAGAGCTCACGAAGCATGACTACTGAGTCCACGTGCCACAACTACTGAAGCCTGAGCACCTACAGCCCGCGCTCCACAACAAGAGAAGCCACTGCAAAGAGAAGCCTGCACACCACAATGAAGAGTAGCCCCCGCTCGCCGCAACGAAGACCCAACGCAGCCAAAAAAAGAAAAAAAAAAAAACAGTGTGGTGCTGGTGAATAAACACAGAAAAGACCAATGACCTGAATTCAAAGTCCAGAAACATAGCCAATACACACGAGAATTTAGTATATGATAAAGGTGGCTTCTCTAATGAGGAAAGGATGGACTATTCCAAAAAATGGTGTTGGACAACTGGGTATCCATTTGGAAAAACAAAAGCAAAATTCAATTCACAGCACACATCATACATCTGGATAAATACCAATTATAGCAAAGATTTAAACGTAAACCATAAAACCATAATGGACATCCAGATATTATGTATCTCCTAATGAAAGAATATAATTCTACCCAAGAAGTAGTCCTCTCTCCAACTGAACCTAATCTCATCCAGTCTCTTGATCCAACTACCAATTTTAGAGGAATTACTGCTCCTTGTATAATCAGCAAAATTCAGACTATGGAAAAATTTGGACAAACCTAACGTGGTTTTTTCAACAAATAAACTGAAAGGGGAAGAGGGAAAGGACGAGAGACATGAAGGGAGAATCTATCGTCTATAGATTAAAAGAGATTTAAAATCTGAAATAATTGAAAATTACACACTTTATATGGATCCTGAGTCAAATAAAAACATGGTTTTAAAAAAAAGACATTTAGGAGACAACTAGAAATTTGAAGAGACTAGAAATTCAATGATAGTAACAAATTTATGTCATTTTTTGCTTAAGTATAACAATGGTAATGAGGTTAGGTTAAATAAAGAAAAGAATCCTTTCTTTTAGAGCTATAACTAAAATATTTACAGATGGGAAATGATGGGAAAACATGGGAGGTAAGGAAGTAGACAGGGTATGGATGAAGCAGAATTAGCCATGGGATGATGGTGATTCAAGGAAGCATGAAAACCACTGAAATATAAATATGCCTCACTACAGGAAGCTATCTGGTTTCTTAATTTAGATAGCAAGTTCAAATAGCGAGTTTACATATGAAATTTATGATAGTGAGGAATACCATGTTATTAAAATATACTTGGTTACAGAGTTTTGGAAAAACAAGTAGCAAGAGCTGGAGAATATGGAAACTTCCTTTACAAACATGGTAGTGGAAAAGGACTTTTAATTTAGATCAAAACTTAGAAGCCATAAAGGGGGGGAAAATCCAGTAAAATCAAGACAAACTAGGAAAAAATATTTTCAAATCATATAAACAAAGGGCAAATCTCCCTAATACATTAGAGTTCCTACAAATCTACAAGAAAAAAAAAACATTCTAATAGAAAAATAGGCAGAGAATATGAACAGGTATTTCACACACACACACACACACACACACACACACACACAAATTCTAGAGGCTCTTAAACATATACTGCTCATTTCATCCCTCAATGTAAATTAAAACTATAATGAGATACCATTTTCTACCTATCATGTTGGCACAAAGTTTCATAACATTCTGTTGGCAAGGCTATAGGGCAAGAGGCACTCTAACACTGCTGATATAAGAGTAAACTGGGGGACTTCCCTGGTGGTGCAGTGGTTAAGAATCCACCTGCCAATGTAGGGTTCAATCCCTGGTCCAGGAAGATCCCACATGCCTGTGCGGCTCAACTGTTGACCCTGCGCTCTAGAGCCTGCGAGCCACTACTGAGCCTGCGTGCCACAACTACTGAAGCCCACGCACCTAGAGCCCGTGCTCTGCAACAAGAGAAGCCACTGCAAAGAGAAACCCATGCACCGCAACGAAGAGTAGCCCCCACTTGCCGCAACTAGAGAAAGCCTGTGCGCAGCAACGAAGACTCACGCAGCCAAAAATAAAAATAAAATAAATTTTTTTCAAAAAAGAGTAAATTGGCATGAAGAATTTGGCAACTACTACCAAAATTATAAATATCATACCCTTTGATCTGGCAATTTTTCTTCTGGAAAATTCACCCTACTAATATTCCTGGCACAAGTGTGAAATGACGTATGTACAAGGTTATTCAATGCAGCATTTTTATAGTAGTGAAAGACTGGAATCAACCCAAATGTCCTTCAATGTGGCACTGATTAAATAAATTATGATATATCCATATAATGGAATCCTATGCAGTGCAAAAGGAAAGAAAAAAGAGAGAGAGAGAACAGAACGAGGAAACCATATGCTAATAAGGAATCTCAAAAATAAGAGAAAAGAGCAACAGAGAACACTGGATATGGCTTATTAATATGGCTTATGTAGAAAAGGGGAGAGGAGTAACATTACATTCTAATTTGCTTGTATAGGAATAACACCACCTGAAAAGATACAGAAGAAATATAAGGGAGATATGAGACTTTTCCCTGTATACCATTTAATATATGTATTTTAATTTCTAAAGCGTGACTATACCACCTATTTTTAAAATACAAACGATTGAAGATTTTGATTATCGTACCTTCTTAATTCTAAATTCCAACTTCAAAAAATATTGCAATTAAATAAAACCCAAAACCTCCCCATACTTCTCTGCAAAAACAAATGTATCTTATATAACAGGAAACCAGTCTGAAAAATATCAAAGAGGATTTTAATCTGTAGATATGAAAACACATGGCTTTTTAAAAAGCAAATTACCTTTAATTAGTTCAAATATGCCGTAATAATTGAGTTGTATGAGCAGCCAAGAGTTACAGTAATTTACAAGTTGAAAGCTACATTATTCCCAGGTTCCTTTTTCATTTCTGTCTAAAATGATTTTATGAACATAAATATTTTTATATTTATAGGATGGGGAAAAAATGTAATTTTCTACTTACATTTTCATTTTTCAAGATGAGTTTCAGGATTGCTTCTCTTTGTTTTAGAGCCTAAAAGCAGGATAATTTCCAGTTAGCATTTTTTAAAAAAAGGATCAACTAATTTTCCTAATATTTCTTCCTTTCCTTGTAAACTACCTGACAATACCTATAAGAAATGACAGAAACTCTGACAGGTCATGGAAACTTTTGACTAAAGCAAGGTCTAGATTCTAGACTCTAGATTAATCATTTGTAGTTGTCTTACTGAACTGTATCTTCTTATTCTGAATCCCCAGTGCCTAGTACCATATCTGGAAAATAACATGCCCTTAAATGTTTCTTGAGTGAGTAAATGAATTCCTATGACTACCAATGTCTTTCCTCTACAGCTCTGCAAATCTCCTTTTCGTAATTTAGGAAACTTCTGAAAACTCACTGCTGCCATAAAATTTTTTATCAGTAACTGGAAGAGACGGCAATCATAACTGCTTGGTTCTTCCATTTAGCATGTAACTTCCATGTCAACTAATTTATATTAGTGAATTTTATTTAGTGTTAATAGCATATTAGTTTATATGCTTATATACTGCCCCTGCAGCAATGCTTCATATTACTACAGAATAGAAGCTTTTATAGAATACCTTACATATACAGTAAATATGAATGCTTTTAAAGATTATTATGGCTGAATTCATCCCTATTCCCACAACCACTGAAAAAAACAGAGCCGGTTACAATGAGTACCAAATTAAATAACCTGAAAAACAAAACCAAACTGCTGTTTCTGTAATTCAAATGTGTTAAGTATGAAGGTTAATTTGGTATGATAGGCAATCACCAGCAGGTACTTTTTGTTAACAAGCATTTAACTTGGAAAGGAGTTTTAAGGTAAGGTTAATCATACACTTTGGTTTTTTTTTTTGTTTTTTTTCCGGTATGCGGGCCTCTCACCGTTGTGGCCTCTCCCGCTGCGGAGCACAGACTCCGGACGCGCAGGCTCAGCGGCCATGGCTCACGGGCCCAGCCACTCTGCAGCATGTGGGATCTTCCCGGACCGGGGCATGAACCCATATCCCCTGCATCGGCAGGCGGACTCTCAACCACTGCGCCACCAGGGAAGCCCCATACACTTTGTTATCATAGTTAAACAGTAAGAAAAAAAATTATGCTATAAACTGCGTCTGTGTGTTCACTAAAAACAGAATGAAGAGGGGGATTATAAAAATCCCAGTTTCTACATTACAGGTACGCAAATTTATGACAAATTTGAAAAAAATCTTTTACAACCTATTTTGAACTCATACAAAAATATATTAAACTTGCAACTTTAGTAAAGGCTACTTTCCATGCTGTTGTACCCTATGTTCTATTCTACTGTACATCAAAACCCTTTGTTTGCTCTTAGACTATAAGCAGAGATTCTATCAATATAATCTTTACCTTCAGAACCACTGAGGTGAACTGATTATCTCTAAAAATATTCTGATGTCTTGGTAACAAAATAAGATCAAATATCTTGTGTGAAGCATACAAAGTTGATCTAATCCTTCAGCAGGCAGCCTTTCCAGCCTCATCCCCACCTACTTTCCTTGATGCCCCCTAAGTGAACTATCCCCAGAAGTCACCATTAAATATGTGCTTCCACACCTCCTTGCCTTTCTTTATTCTGGTAGAAAAGCATTTCTCTGCTTCACTTGACTGTCAAATTGCTACCATCTTTCATCCTTCAAGGTCCAGCTCGATTCTGTAGGTTTCACTAACTCCTCAGACAGAATTATGTTTTCATCATCATCTCAGGTCCTCACAGTTCTTTAAGCATACTTTTGTAAAGTACACTTTTTTTTGGCCACGTGCCACGCAGGATATCTTAGTTCCCCAACCAGGGATCGAACCCACGCCCCCTGCAATGGAAGCATGGAGTCTTAACCACTGGACCGCCAGGGAAGTCCCCATTTTACATTATTTATTTTTGTGTCCGGCTCCCCTGCAATACAGAGTTCTTTTAGGACGGGGCCACGTTCTATTCACCAGAGCCTGGCAGGTGTCTGACACATATTAATGCTCCATAAATATTAGTCATACTAAGTACATTTTCTAGTCTCCTATATCACATTAAAAAATCTCTGCACCGAACCATCAGGTAGATTTTCTAACAGACTGCCTAAGTAAATGTATACCCTCAGGGGAATCAGAGGCTGCAGCAAAGAGCCAGCCAGAGTAACTGTGCAGAGGCCATAGCCACCAATTTCAGGAAACCATGTTTACTGCTACAAACTGTTAAGCTGAAGAATATAAAATGGGGCAAATATTTTTAGGCCAGAGATTTTAATTCTGAAAGAAGTGACAGTGTAAGTTCTTCTACATAGCAATATATGTGACATGCTGATTGTATGGTGCATATAGTCTATTACTAACCCTGTTTGTTTTTTCCTCCTTTAATCTAAAAGCAGACAAAATTCAGGATTTAGGGATTTTGTGCAAAAAAGTATCAAGTTTTAATCCTCTACTTGAGGGTACTTTTAACTAGCAAAAAAGAATGCTAGAAGAAGATACTTACTACCAGTTCAACACCACCCTCACATTTGCATTCTTATGTTAAAGTGTAATATCATAGCTACTAGTTATTCATTAATCCTGCCACAGGAAAGCACTGCCAATAATTAATCAAATAAATACCAGGTGTTCTTCCTGTCAGGCCTTCAGAATGGTTCTTTAACCCTAAAACCCTAATTTCATCATATCCTAAACCAAAACTATAATTTACATTTTCTTATGTATCTTCCATAGATAACTTTGCTGCATTCTAAAGAAAATCACTGAAGTGTCTAGACAAACTTGAGGTAATGAGATACTTTGAAGAGAAGCAAATAACACTGATCTTAGGAAAGAAAAATTTAAAAAGCAAGAAAAGGAGTGGAAAGGACAAAAGTAATTAGGGGGATTCTTGCCCTATTCCTTCCCTGCCTGTCATAAATAATAAGTCTTATTTTTTAATCATTCCCTTTGTGAAATCACAGATAAAGACATGTAAAAAAGCAAATATTTAACTGTTCATAATATCAATCAAATCCACCTACAGGCTGGTTGATATGAAATCTCGTAGGCATTCTTCTCATTATAGCTGAGTCAAGATCCTGAGGACGATTAGTAGCTCCCATCACTATGACCTAAATATATAAAGAAAACAAAGGTATTAAATACACCAGTAATACTCCTTTCAGGTTGTTATTACTAGGGCTTAGAAGATATAGAAAATTAAGTGGGGTTTAAACTAAATCTTCTATAGGAAATCTGATTGTAATCCAGTATTACTCAAATATTTATAGATATAAATCAGAGTTAATCCTAAATACATCAAATGATAGCAAAGCTGGTAAGCCTGATGCATTTCGCCAGACTTCTAGTAACTAAAATAATACATTATTCAGTTACTGAGGAATCATAAAAATTTTTTAAAAACTATTGTATTTTGCAAAATATGGTTACTCAGTGGCTACATGTTGAATAACTTAAAGCTATTTATGTTACAGCTTGGGAGTATATATGAGGGGACTACTTCAAGTCCTTTAATAATATTAAGGAGAGAATCATTTCCCCTACCAGAATCTGAGGATTCTGGTAATAGTAATAGAGATCATCTATTTTTTCCTCTGGATTTCACATCATCATTTCATGGCACTATCAGCACTGCAGGTGACATCTTTTCAGTGCTAATAAAACCTCAAGCAATCCAATTTTAAACAAGGGCAACAGAATAAAAGCAAACATCAAAATGCTGAGTAGAATATTAAAAAAAAAAAAGAAAAAAAATTGCTGGCGGCCCTGCCAGCCTCTGGGTCTATGCCACTTATTTATAAAGAACGTAGAGACGAAAAATCAAAACGAATAAAGACAAAGATATACAAAACTATTTAATTTCTGAATGGCTTCAATATTACCATTATTGTTGATATTTCTGTATAATATATAAGCACACATCTGTTATCCAAAATGAAATTTATTGGTATTCTAAGGAAAACTTTTATTTCAGCCTAAGAGGTCTTAGATTTCTGAAATAATCTGAAATCTAACTCCAGAACAACATGTTGAAAAATACACTAACTCTTATATTTTACTTTTTTTTTTTTTTTTTAGGCTATGCTGTGCAGCATGTGGGATCTTAGTTCCCAGACCAGGGATCGAACCCGTGCCCCCTGCATTGGGAGTGCAGCATCTTAACCACTGGACTGCCAGGGAAGTTCCTTATATTCTACTTCTACTCTTTACATTTAACATTACTCAACTGCCAAATTACTTTCAATTAACTGTGAGAGGTTGCCACCTAGAGGGAAAAAATATACATACAAATTTGAGAAATAGTTCCATAATATAATGCAATTTTGTATTTGGGTCAAGTGATCCTGAAGTCAAAATATTAATGCTCTTACCTGTTTTTCTTTACTGACTTTCTACAACTCTATAGAATTAATAAGGAAAATTTCTACCTGATGTAAAACAAAGTCTTTAAAAGTGATCAAATGAATTGTATAAGATAAAGGATGAATATAGTATATTTTGAGATAGAGTATTCATTAGATATTAAAAGAGAGTTCAAAGTGATATGGAAGCTTGTTGAAGACTGATCATATTATGTTGTAGAGAATCACAAAAAGCATTGTGGTTGAGTCAGCACCTGAAAAAAACTGAAAAAGGGGCTGTACTTTGAGAAACATTCTAGGTAAACAGCCTGAAACAAAACAAAAACCCATTATGAAACATGAAACACTAAAACTTAGGATCAAGGGATCCAGATAAATCTAGCACAACATGGCCTAATGAATTTATTTGGGGTGATAACAGATATTCACGATGAAAAAGCAAAGCAAGAGTGACTGACATCACTTAAAGAAGTAAATTTTAAGGAGTGATTTTAAGGGGCAAAAAAGATAACCTTTACACATATATTAACTCTATTTAGTGCAAATAAGCTAAAATTAAAAATGGGAAGCAACAGTAATTTTTTAGTATTTATGCAGCAAAATTAATGTACCTTTTAGGTATTAGGTAAGACTTCTAAAATCTTTAAAACAAAATATTAAGATAAATGTTTTACCATTTCACATTTAAAACAATCAGATCTAAATATATGCCTCAAAAGCTGAACTATGTCAATGAATACCCTAAAAATAATGTTAGCTTTTATGTCTCATGTCTCTCAAGATGAAGAATATATCATCGACTAACTTGGATTTCCAGCAGTAGTGACAGGTTTAATTGGGCCATTCAACTATTTTTGTTTCCTCTGTTGCAAGGAAACAAAGAAAGTAGGCTGGGGTACTGGGCTCCATCCATAGTCACAGAATAGACAATTTTAGAGGAAAGCTAACCTGTTCCTATTAAAGAAGATGTCTAAAACTATTATTCAAATTAGTAACAGCCATTTTAACCCCCTCAACACACAAAAAAGTTAAAAGCAACATCTTTATTTTCTTCCTCAAAAGTATGTCATAATAGAACAGTAAATAATAGTATAATAAAGAATAACGGTTCTAAAAATTCAATTTTAATTTACTGCATCAGAACCACACTGTGGGGCTCTGGAAGAATTGGCTCAGGAGTATATTTCATCCAAATTATTTTATAATATTATTATCATTATTTCCTTGGTTTTAAAACAATGCTCTGATAAGATGTAATAGTAACTATCAATATTTCTCTCTTACATGGGCTAACTATTCAATTCTCTGCATACTTTAAATACTATTGCTTAGGAGGGTAATTAGTTTTTGGAAACCTGCAAACTAAACTCATTGAATAGATTTCTCAGAACCAATGATTAATATAAATTGTTTCTAGTAATTCACCAGAATTTATCTATGTTGTGCTTTCTTCTCTAATCATCGAACAAACACTAAAGGCAATTTTCCCTCAAAATGAAATTATACTTTCATAACGGTGATGTAGGACATCGGACTTAATTTTCTTCTTGAGAATCAGGTGTCTCAGCACTTTTGATTTATGGTAATGTGGCGGACAAAGGAGATCCTTAAACCCTCTGGCTACAAAACATGTAAAAATAATAAAATATTTTTAAAAACTCAAATTAATCAATAAATCCGCAAAAAAGTAAAGGAATTAAGCTGAATCCAAAAACAAAGCCTATACATGATGGAGATAAGCAAGGGTAGAAGTTGACCACATACCATATGGACACGTACAGATTTTAAAAAGTGGCGTGCGTGATGAGAGACCAACCTACATAAAGTTGGGACTCATGAAGTACTATGGCCTGAGAAAAGTGGTGAAATATTAGAAAACCTATTTGGCAGAGTCAAGCCTTGGTTCTTGGAAAGATATATAAACACACACACTAAATCTCTGAGATTTCATGGTTCATGGCCAGCTAACATGGATCTTGAACCTGAATTTACCTGTCTTTGGAAAAGAACACAGCAGAGACAAGTACAAAATCCTCTTAGAACAGCAAACCGTCAATGTAGATTCCAAAAATTCACACACAAAGTTCTACCAAATACGATTTTTCCCATGAAATCACAAAACACACAAGGAAATAACCATCTTAAACTCAAATGATAGAACAAGATGTACAAATACTTATATGCTAGAATTACTGAAGATGGACTATAAAATTAGTGTTAATACATTTAAAGGAATAAATAAGAAATAAAAAAAAAATCACATAGCAAATACTTACGTAGCAAATATATACCAGATACTGTTACAGGCACTTTACTCAGATTAAATCCTTAAAATCCTACAACAATTCTGAGGTGGATACAATTCTTCCCTTTTTATAGATATTACCCCCTCTATTCAGACACAGGGTGATTATATAATTTTGCCAAAGTTACAAAGCTAACTGATGCCAGGGCTCTGCTTTACTAATCCAACTGGCAAGAGACCATCAAAACTGATCTGGCAGACCTGAAAAAGAATTTCTAGAGCTGAAGAATATAATAACTGAACTAATAAGCTCAATGAAAATGCTACATAGCTGAAGGGATCCAAATGAAGCCAGAATTATCTAATTGGAAGAGGTAAAGAAATTACCCAGAATATAGCACAAAGAGATAGAAAATATGAGAGACGTTAAAAAACATGGAATATAAATAAGGTATGTCCAAATGGCTTTTGATAAAATCACAAGGAAAATGGAAAAGAAAAAATATTTGAAGAAATAATGGTTGAATTTTTTTTTTTTTTGGCTGCGCTTGGGTCTTCATTGAGGTGCGCAGGCTTCTCATTGTGTTGGCTTCTCTTGTCGCAGAGCATGGACTCTAGGTGCGCAGGCTCAGTAGTTGTGGCGCATGGACCTAGTTGCTCTGTGACATGTGGGATCTTTCTGGACCAGGGCTCAAACCTGTGTACCCTGCATTGGCAGGCAGATACTTAACCACTGCGTCACCAGGGAAGTCCCTCTAACTATGTTTTCTTAAGAGGGGCAAAAACAGATTACAAAATAGAAAATACCTACTGAAGTTAAAACAATGAAAGAACATTATTAACCTTCCCAAAACTTTTCCATGAGAAAAGTTTTTATATACATGAGATATAAAATAGGTGATTCATGGAAGGGGGGGGGAACCCAAACAGAAAAATGGCTCTAGAAGTTCCATTTCCAGCAATATGGCAGAAAACCAAACATGCCAGAAAATTTTTTTAAATTTTCTTTTAAAATACATTATTGATCTGGCAAGAAAGTATGGAGTATTCAGAGGTGAAGAACTAGGTGAAAATGGGAACTCAAAGATGTAAATTGAACAATATAGCTGGCTTTCTCTCTGGGGGAATACCAAGGGACCTTAATTTTGGTTTTCACAGCCTTTCAGCGGGAAGAGACAAAGCCTAGGACAGAAGACTGTCATGTATAAAATTGGAAAGGTGCATGTGACAGGAAGTAGTTAAGTATCAGCAACTAATGAAAATGAAAGTATAAAATTAAGTTAAATTTAAAAAATATATATATGTAAATAAGTTTGACTACTCAAAGTACGGAGAGGCCTGTACCAACTGGAAGCATCCTTTTGCTACATTAGTCAGAAATTAGCAAGCAAGGGAAATGTATTTAACTGCCTTACTTCCCTGATGTGTGACAATGTACTGTCAAGTTGTGTGGCACTGACAAAACTAAAATACACAGTTGATTCTTTTTCTAGCTTCTTTTAATCATTCCTTAGAACCTTACAGAAAAGGAAATTACAGTTTAGAACATCTGAGAGCTTGCAAGGAAAAACATGCAGCCCCACTTTAACTAAGAAAGGATGGACCTGGGTTGGAAACAAGATGTCACAGTAAAAGAACTTGCACTCGCCTTCTCTCATGAAAACACCAAAATCACAACTAACTGCTGAACAACCATCAACAAAAAAAGACTTGAACCAACCAAAGAAGATATTCTACATCCAAAGACAAAGAAGAAGTCACAAAGAGAGCATAGGAGGGATGCAATCGTATAATATATAATCAAATCCCATACCTGCTGGGTGGGTGACCCACAAACTAGAAAGTAATTATGTTGCAGAAGTTCTCCCACAGGAGTGAGAGTTCTGAGTCCCACATCAGGCTGCCCAGACTGGGGGTCTGGCATCAGCAGGAGGAGCCCCCAGAGCATTTGGCTTTGAAGGCCAGTGGGGCTTGATTACAGGAACTCCATGCATGGAGGGCACACTCAAGGTCCTGTGTGTACCAGGACCCAGCGAAAAAGCAGTGACTTCACAGGAGCCTGGAGAAGACCTACGTGCTGGTCTTGGAGGGTCTCCTGGGGAGGCAGGGTGGCGGCTGTGGCTCACTGTGGGGACAAGGACACTGGTGGCAGAGGTACTAGGGAGTATTCATTGGCATGAGCTCTCCGGAAGTCTGCCATTTTGACATCAAGATGAGGCCCCACTGTAGGATCCAGTGCTGGAACGCCTCAGGCCAAACAACCAACAGGGCTGGAGCACAGCCCCACCCATCAGCAGACAGGCTGCCTAAAGTCTTCCTGAGACCACAGCCACCTCTAAATGCACCCCGTGACACGGCCCTGCCCACCAGAGGGACACGACCCAGCTCCAATCTCCAGTGGGCAGGCACAAGTCCCTCCCACCAGGAAGCCTGCACAAGTCTCTAGACCAGCCTCATCCACCAGGGGACAGACACCAGAAGCAAGAGGAACTACAACACTGCAGCCTGCGGAATGGAGACCACAAACACAGAAAGTTAAGACAAAATAAGACGGCAGAGAAATATGTTCCAGATGAAGGAACAAGATAAAACCCCAGAAGAACAACTAAGTGAAGTGGAGATAGGCAATCTACCCAAAAAAGAACTCAGAGTAATGATAGTAAAGATGATCCATGATCTCGGGAAAAGAATGGAGGCACAGACTGAAAAGATACAAGAAATGCTTAACAAAGAGCTAGAAGATATAAAGAACAAAGAAACAGAGTTGAAGAATACAATAACCAAAATGAAAAATACACTAGAAAGAATCAACAGCAAAATAACTGAGGCAGAAGAACAGATAACTGACCTGGAAGACAGAATGGTGGAAATCACTGCTGTGGAACACAATAAGGAAAAAAGAATGAAAAGAAAGGAAGACAGCTTAAGAGACCAATGGAACAACATTAAACACACTAACATTCACATTACAGGGGTCCCAGAAGGAGGAAAGAGAGAAAGGGCCTGAGATAATATTTGAATAGATCATAGCTGAAAAATTCCCTAACGTGGGACAGGAAACAGTCACTCAAGTCCAGGAAGCGCAGAGAGTCCCATGAAGAATAAACCCAAGGAGGGACATGACAAGACACATAGTAATAAAGTTGAAAAAATTAAAGACAGAGAAAATATTAAAAACAACAGGAAAAAACAAATAACATACAAGGGAATCCCCATAAGGTAATGAGCTGATTTTTCAGCAAAAACTCTGTAGGCCACAATGGAGTGGAGTGGCGTGATATTTTTAAAGTGATGAAAGGAAAAAACCTACAACCAAGAATACTCTACCCAGCAAGACTCTCATTCGATTTGACAGAAAAATCAAAAGCTTTATGGACACTCAAAAGCTAAGAGAATTCAGCATCACCAAACCAGCTTTACAACAAATGCTAAAGCCCACAACTGGAAACAAGAAAATTATGAATGGAAGCTCACTGGTAAAGGCAAACATACAGTAAAGGTAGAAAGTCATCCACATGCGGATATGATATCAAAACCAGCAATTGTGAGGAGAGTACAAAAGCACGATACTGTAAATGCATTTGAACTTGAGACCAGCAACTTAAAACAATCATATATATATATATATATATATATAGACTGGTATATCAGACCGGTATATCAAAACCTCATGGTAACTGCAAACCAAAAACCAACAATAGATATACATACAAAAAAAGAAAAAGGAATCCAAACACAACACTAAACATAGTCATCAAATCACAAGAGAACAAAAGAGGAAAAGAAAACTGCAAAAACAAATCCAAAACAATTAACCCAATGGCAATAAGAACATTCATATCAATAATTACCTTAAATGAAAATGTATTAAATGCTCCAACCAAAAGACATAGGCTGGCTGAACGGATACAAAACAAAGACCCACATATATACTGTCTACAAGTGACCCACTTCAGATTGAGGGACACGTACAGACTGAAAGTGAGAGAATGGAAAAAGATATTCCATGCAAATTGAAATCAAAAGAAAGCTGGAGGGCTTCCCTGGTGGAGCAGTGGTTGAGAGTCTGCCTGCTGATGCAGGGGACACGGGTTCATGCCCCGGTCTGGGAGGATCCCACATGCCGTGGAGCGGCTAGGCCCGTGAGCCATGGCCGCTGAGCCTGCATGTCCGGAGCCTGTGCTCCGCAACGGGAGAGGCCACAACAGTGAGAGGGCCACGTACCACAAAAAAAAAAAAAAAAAAAAAAAGAAAGCTGGAGTAGTGATACTCATATCAGACAAAACAGACTTTAAAATAAAGACTGTTACAAGAGACAAGGAAGGACACTGCATAATGATCAAGGGATCAATCCAAGAAAAAGATATAATAATGGTAAATATATATGCAACCAACATAGGAGAACCTCAATATATACGGCAAATGTTAAAAGCCATGAAAGGAGAGAGTGACAGTAATACAATAATAGTCGGGGACTTTTAACATGCCACTTTACCAATGGACAGATCATCCTAAAATGAAACTAAATAAGGAAGCACAAGCTTTAAATGACACATTAAACAAGATGGACTTAACTGATATTTATTTATAGGACATTCCATCCAGAAACAACAGAATACACTTTCTTCTCAAGTGCTCATGGAACATTCTCAAGGATAGACCATATCTTGGGTCACAAACCAAGCCTTGGTAAATTTAAGAAAAGTGAAATCATATCAAGTATCTTTTCTGACCACAACGCTGTGAGACTAGATATCAATTACAGGAAAAAAAAACTGTAAAAAATACAAACACATGGAGGCTAAACAACATGCCACTAAATAACCAAGGAATAACTGAAGAAATCAGAGAGGAAATCAAAAAATACCTAGAAACAAATGACAATGAAAACACGAAGACCCAAAACCTATGGGATGCAGGAAAAGCAGTTCTAAGAGGGAAGTTTATAGCAATACAATCATACCTCAAGAAACAAGAAAAATCTCATAAACAACCTAACCTTACACCTAAAGCAATTACAGAAAGAAGAACAAAAATACCCCCAAAGTAAGCAGAAGGAAAGAAATCATAAAGATCAGATCAGAAATAAATGAAAATGAAATGAAGGAAACATAGCAAAGATCAATAAAATTAAAAGCTGGTTCTTTGAGAAGATAAACGATAAACCATTAGCCAGACTCATCAAGAAAAAAAGGAAGAAGACTCAAGTTAACAGAACTAGAAATGAAAAAGGAGAAGTAACAACTGACACTGCAGAAACACAAAGGATCATGAGAGATTACTACAAGCAACTGTAGGCCAATAAAATGGACAACCTGGAAGAAATGTACAAATTCTCAAAAAGCACAACCTTCCGAGAATGAACCAGGAAGAAATAGAAAATATAAAGAGACCAATCACAAGCACTGAAATTGAAACTGTGATTAAAAATCTTCTAACAAACAACAGCCCACCTATCCTTCTCAAACTCTTCCAAAATTTAGCAGAGGGAGGAACACTCTGAAACTCATTCTACAAGGCCACCATCACCCTGACACCAAAACCAGACAAAGATGTCACAAAAAAAGAAAACTACAGGCAAATATCTCTGATGCAAAAATCCTCAACAAAATACTAGCAAACAGAATCCAAAAGCATATTAAAAGGATCATACACCATGATTAAGTGAGGTTTATCCCATGAATCCAAGGATTCTTCAATATATGCAAATCAGTCAATGTGATACACCATATTAACAAAGTGAAGGATAAAAACCACATGATCATCTCAGCAGATGCAGAAAAAGCTTTTGATAAAATTCAACACCCATTTATAATAAAGTCTCCAGAAAGTAGGCATAGAGGGAAACTACCTCAACATAATAAAGGCCATATATGACACACTCACAGCCAACATCATTCTCAGTGGTGAAAAACTGAAACCATTTCCTCTAAGATCAGGAACAAGACAAGATTGCCCACTCTCACCACTATTACTCAACATAGTTTGGAACTCTTAGTCACAGCAATCAGAGAAGAAAAGGAAATAAAAGGAATCCAAATCGGAAAAGAAGTAAAGCTGTCACTGTTTGAAGATGACATGATACTATACATAGAGAATCCTAAAGATGCTACCAGAAAACTACTAGAGCTAATCAATGAATCTAGTGGAGTAGCAGGATACAAAATCAATGTACAGAAATCTCTTGCATTTCTATATACTAATGATGAAAAACCTGAAAGAGGAATTAAGGAAACACTACCACTTATCACTACAACAAAAAGAATAAAATACCTAGGAATAAACCTACCTAAGGAGACAAAAGACCTGTATGCAGAAAACTATAAGACACTGATGAAAGAAATTAAAGATGATACAAACAGATGGAGAGATGTACCATGTTCTTGGATTGGAAGAATCAATATTGTGAAAATGACTATACTACCCAAATCTATCTACAGATTCAATGTAATCCCTATCAAACTACCAATGGCATTTTTCACAGAACTAGAAGAAAAAATTTCACAATTTGTATGGAAACACAAAAGACCCCAAATAGCCAAAGCAATTTGAGAAAGAAAAACGGACCTGGAAGAATCAGGCGCCCAGACTTCAGACTATACTACAAAGCTACAGTAATCAAGACAGTATGGTACTGGCACAAAAACAGAAATATAGATCAATGGAACAGGATAGAAAGTCCAGAGATAAACCCACACACATACAGTCACCTTATTTTTGATAAAGGAGGCAAGAATACACAATGGAGAAAAAGTCTCTTCAATAAGTGGTGCTGGGAAAACTGGACAGCTACATGTAAAAGTATGAAATTAGAACACTCCCTAACACCATACACAAAAATAAACTCAAAATGGATTAAAGACCTAAATGTAAGGCCAGACACTATAAAACTCTTAGAGGAAAACATAGGAAAAACACTCTATGACATAAATAACAGCAAGATCCTTTTTGACCCACCTCCTAGAGAAATGGAAATAAAAACAAAAATAAATGGGACCTAATGAAACTTAAAAGCTTTTCACAGCAAAGGAAACCATAAATGAGACAAAAAGACAACCCTCAGAATGGGAGAAAATATTTGCAAATGAAGCAACTGACAAAGGATTAATCTCCAAAATATACAAACAGCTCATGCAGCTCAATATCAAAAAAACAAACAACCCATCAAAAAATTGGGTGGAAGACCTAAATAGACATTTCTCCGAAGAAGACACATGGATGACGAACAAACACATGAAAAGATGTTCAACATCACTAATTATCAGAGAAATGCAAAACTACAATGAGGTATCACCTCACACTGGTCAGAACGGCCATCATCAAAAAATCTACGAACAATAAATGTTGGAGAGGGTGTGGAGAAAAGGGAATCCTCACGCATTGTTGGTGGGAATGTAAACTGATACAGCCACCATGGAAAACAGTATGGAGGTTTCTTAAAAAACTAAAAATAGAACTACCATATGACCCAGCCATCCCACTACTGAGCATATACCCAGAGAAAACCATAATTCAAAAAGACATGCACCCCAATGTTCACAGTAGCACTATTTACAGTAGCCAGGACATGGAAGCAACCTACACGTCCATCAACAGAGGAATGGATAAAGAAGATGTGGTACATATATACAATGGAATATTACTCAGCCATAAAAAGGAAAGAAATTGAGTCATTTGTAGAGACGTGGATGGACCCAGAGAGTGTCATACAGAGTGAAGTAAGTCAGAAAGAGAAAAACAAATATCATATATTAACGCATATATGTGGAATCTAGAAAAATGGTATAGATGATCTCATATGCATAGCAGAAATAGAGACACAGACGTAGAGAATAAATGTTTGGATATCAATGGGGAAAGGGGGGATGGGAGGAATTGGGAGACTGGGATTGACACTATACACTATGATACTACGTATTAAATAGACAACTAATGAGAACATACTGTATAGAACAGAGAACTCTACTTAATGCACTGTGGTGACCTAAATGAGAAGGAAATCTAAAAAAGAGAGGATATATGTATATGTATAGCTGATTCATTTTGCTGTACAGTAGAAACTAACACAACATTGTAAAGCAACTATACTCCAGTAAAAATTAATTTAAAAAAAAAAGGCTTAAAGACCCAGATGTAAGACCATATACTATAAAATTCTTAGAGGTAAACTCTTTGATATAAATTGTGCAAGATCTTTTTGGATCTACCTCCTAGAGTAATGAAAATAAAAAACAAAAATAAACACATGGGATCTAACTATTAATTTCCAAAATATTACAAACAGCTCATGCAGCTCAACATCAAAAAAACACACAACCCAATCAAAAAATGGGCATAAGACCTAAATAGACATTTCTTCAAAGAAGACATATAGATGGTCAAAAAGCTCATGAAAAGATGCTCAAGATCGCTAATTATTAGAAAAATGCAAATTGAAACTACAATGAGGTATCACTTTACACCAGTCAGAATGGCCATCATTAAAAAGTGTACAAAAAATAAATGCTGGAGAGGGTTTGGAGAAAAGGGAATCTTCCTACATTGTTGGTGGGAATGTAAATTGGTACAGCCACTATGGAGAACAGTATGGAGGTTCCTTTAAAAACTAAAAATAGAGGTACCATAGGATCCAGCAATCCCACTCCTGGGCATGTATCTGGAGAAAACCATAATTCGAAAAGATATATTCACCCCAAAGGTCACAGCAGGACAATTTACAACAGCCAAGACATGGAAGCAACCTAAATGCCCACTGACACATGAATGGACAAAGAAGATGTGGTACATATATACAGTGGAATATTATTCAGACACAAAAAGGAATAAAATAATGCCATTTGCAGCAGTATGGATGGTCCTAGAGGTTATCATATTAAGTGAAGTAATTCAGACAGAGAATGACAAATATCACATGATATCACTTATATGTGGAATCTAAAAAAATGATACAAATGAACTTACAAAACAGAAACAGACTCACAGACATAGAAAACAAACTTATGGTTACCAAAGGGGAAAGGTGGGAGAGAGGGATAAATGAGGAGTTTGGGATTAACATATACACACGACTATATATATATTTTTTAAAAGTGACATAAGAACTGAGAGTAAAGACTATAAGGATTTATGATAAGAGTCAAACGAAATGTACAGAATACTCATAGCCACTTGTCACTTCCTTTTCCTTGACATAGATGGTTCTAATACCCTGGTTTTCTCTCTTATTCTTGTATTTGTTTTGAGCATTTGGGAAATCTTTTTAACATTTTATTAATTACAAAGCCCTCAAAATGGATGAAGATATACACAAACCATATTCTTTCAGATTCTCATCATTTATTGGTAAGTATAAGCTATGAAAAATAATTCTGTAAATAAGCTTAACAAGCAGCCAAATTTTCTATTAACACCACCACCAAGAATAACACAAATTAAAGCAGGCTACTTTCAAATACCTGGCAGCTGTGATCAGTATCCAATCCATCCCAGAGACTCATAAACTGAGCTTTCATCATGGCTGTAGCTTCATGGTCAGAACTTGAACGGTTTCGTAGAAAGGAGTCTAGAAGAAAAAAATCCTTAACCTTACAAATCAGTAATAAATTACTCTTTACATAATTTCAAATCGTTAATTAAAAGCTGAAAATTTTATGAAAGATTACAAAGAAAAGGGTTCAAATATGCCTTTTCATACATTACTCTGATATAACTACTTTGACAAATTATCCAGCAAATTAAAACAATCAATTCACAATCCTCATTTCTTTCCTAAAAATACATTCATACCAACATATATAAAAGAAGTAAAGGATCTAGTGCTGAGAGGCTAAAAAGGATCATGTAGTGTCTTAGAGCAAAAGTCTGTGTGCTTTGGTCCTAACTTTCCAGGTTCTCTGCATCCTATGTGTTCTTAATTATGGGATCACATCCTTTTTCCTCATACATTTTTCCTGGTAATAAATAAAAATGATACTGGAAAATCTCAAAACACTGTTAAGTGGGAAAATATAGGACAGGAAATGGTTTAAAACATACATGCTGGCATGCATGTACATATACGTTATACAGGGTAAAAAAACCTTTAATGAAATACACCAAAATGCTAATAACTTTGGTTATCTCTCAGTGATACTGATGGACAATCTTAATTTTCTCTTGAATTCTTTTCTGTCTTCCAAATTATCTATAATGAACATGAAATACTTTTAGAAGGGGGAAAATATTTTCCGTCTAGAACGAAAGGACTGAAAGGTGGTATATCCTAAAAATGAAAAAAAGACAATAAAAACAAATCCTATATTTTCCAGTACAATCTTGTTTCAAATGTTTTGTCTTGTATCCCTTCAAATCACCGGCATTTCTCAATAACTTTCACATTTCAACATTAAAACTAAAACTTGGAAGTCTGTCAATCATACATGCAAGTGACATGAAAATGCTTTTTAATGTGCTGGGTCCAAGCTTTAAAAAACGAAAAATTTTTTTACAAAGTAATTACAGCAAAAACACATTACTGTGACATGATAGTTTTGTGATGGCAAACACATATCCTGTATTTTCTTTTATAGTTCTAATCGTGTACAATATGTACCATTGTTGTACCATGTACAATAAATGTACCCATTTATTCTGGATGTATAAAATCTAGTCATTTTAAAATTGCTTATTTTTTAAAGATAAATTGTGTAAATTCAGCTGCCTACTTAACTACCATAATTCTGCTATTAATTATTCTTAAATTATCTTCATTTCTAAGAAGTGGTCTGGCAAGATGGCTGCTTAAAATAATATGAAAAACTTAAAATGCTGGATCAAAGTACAAATAACCTAACTATATCAGTAGTTACATTAAATGTAAATGGTCTAGAGTATGCAATTACCTGTTTAAGATATTAGACTGGATTAAAAAAACACAAAACCCAACTGTATACTGCTTACACGAGACACACTGAATATAAAAGCTCAGAATGCTGAAGACAGTGGAAAAAGACATGTATGTAAACACTGACAAAAAGACTGAATAAGATTTTTTTTTAAAGTTAACGCATATCTGATAAATAGTGCTAGAACAATCGGACATCCATATGCAAAAAAACAGACCTGGACACAGACCTTATACATTTCACAAAACTCAAAACAGAACACAGACCTAAATGTAAAACAAAAAGCTATAAAACTTATGAAGATAATACAGGAGAAAATTTAGGGAACCCTGGGTTTGGTGATGAACTTTTACATACAACACCAAAAGCACAATCCATCCAAGAAAAAAATGTGTAAGTCGGAGTTTATTAAAAATAAAATTCCTGCCCTGTGGAAGACATTATTAAGAGAAAAGATAAGCCACAGACTGGAAAAAAATATTTATTGTATAAAAACATATCTGATAAAGGACTTGTATCCAAAATATACAAAGAACTCTTAAAATTCAACAAGAAAACAACCCAGTTAAAAAATGAGCAAAAGGGCTTCCCTGGTGGCGCAGTGGTTGAGAATCTGCCTGCCAATGCAGGGGACACGGGTTCGAGCCCTGGTCTGGGAAGATGCCACAGAGCAACTAGGCCCGTGAGCCACAACTACTGAGCCTGCGCATCTGGAGCCTGTGCTCCGCAACAAGAGAGGCCATGACAGTGAGAGGCCCGCACACCACGATGCAGAGTGGCCCCCACTCGCTGCAATTAGAGAAAGCCCTCGCACAGAAACGAAGACCCAACACAGCCAAAAATAAATTAATTAAAAAAAAAATCCACCTTCAAAAAAAAAAAAAAATGAGCAAAAGATATGAACAGAGACCCCACCAAAGAAGATATACAGATGGCAAATAAGCATATGAAAAAAAAGATGCTCAACAATATACGTCACTGGGGACGTGCAAATTAAAACGAGACACCACTACACACTTATTAGGATAGCTAAAATCCAAAAAATTGGTAATACCAAGTGCTGGAGAGGAGTGGAGAAACAGGACCTCTCATTTACTGCTGGTAGAACTGCAAAATGGTAGAACTGCTGGTGGAACTTTTAAGTGCAAATAGCCACTCTGAAATACATCTGGTAGTTTCTTACAAAGTTAAACACAGATTTACCATACAATCCAGCAATTGAGCTCCTAGGTATTTACCCAGCTGAGTTAGAAACTTAAGTCCACACAAAATCCTGCATATCTCTGTTGTTAGCAGCTTTACTCATAATTGCACAAAACTGGAAGCAACCAAGAGGTCCTTTAATAGATGAATGGATAAACAAACTGTGGTACAACCATACAATGGAATATGATTCAGCAATATAAAGAAATGAGCTACCAAGCCATAAAAAGATAATGGAGGAAACAAATGCATATTGCTAAGTGAAAGAAGCCAGTCTGAGAAAGCTACATGTTACCTGATTCCAACTGTATGATATTCTGTAAAAGGCAAAACAACAGAGACAGTGCAGCTAGGAGTCTGGGAGGGAGGAGTTTGAGAGGGATGAACAGGTAGAGCACAGGGGATTTTTAGGGTGGTGAAACTATGCTGCCTGATATTGTAAGAGTATATACATGATACTATGCATTTGTCAAAGACCACAGAACTGTACAACACAGAATGAACCTTAATATAAACTATGGACTTTAGTTATTAATAACATACCAATAATGGTTCATTAATTATAACAAATATATCACATTAACACAAAGTATTGATAACAGGGAAACTGTGTGTGTGTGGGGGGATATGGGAACTCTGTACTTTTTGCTCAAGTCTTCTGTAAACTTAAAGCTGTTCTAAAAAATAGTAATTAAAAAAAGGTTACGGAATATCTGAGATTGCAAGAAGGATAGAAAAAAAATCCTGGATATCAGGAAAAGAGAGAACTGAAAAAAAGAATGGTGAGATTTTGAGATGATTATGCCACTGTTTGTGTGTGTGTTTGTGTACACAACAGGTATGCATGGGTAGCATCAGGAGGTTCTGCTTTGGTGTTAATATCCATGCTGAAGCCGAGATGCCCAAAAGGATGTACACTCACAGAAAGTACAGACAAGAAAAAAATTTCCGCTCACCACTACAGGGAGTTAAGGACGCTTGTCTGTCTTGGCCTGGGCTCTGGAGGGAAATATGTCCCCCCTGAAAAATTAAAAACCAAGATCACAGGGGCTCTCTCTCAGGCCTGAAGTCTAAATTCAAACTGTCATTCAGTTTAGGAACATCGAGAAATTAGAGCCTAAAGCCTCTAAGTGGAAGACAGAAAAACTACTCTGGATTATTTTAGGCAACACAGAATTCTCATATAAAAGCAAGTCCTAAGCAATCTAGAGTTAGAAATGACACACGGAAACAAATCACTATGAAAGAGAGTTAACAATATAAAGAAGTAAAATTTCAAACAGAACAATCCAAAGAACTATATAAAAATAGTATGTGGGCTTCCCGGTGGAGCAGTGGTTGAGAATCCGCCTGCCAATGCAGGGGACACGGGTTCGTGCCCTGGTCCGGGAAGATCCCACATGCCACGGAGCGGCTAAGCCCGTGAGCCATGGCCGCTGAGCCTGCAGGTCCGGAGCCTGTGCTCCGCAACGGGAGAGGCCACAACAGTGAGAGGCCCTCGTACCACAAAAGAAAAAAGTTTAAAATTTTGAAGACATAAAAGGGATTGAAATTTTAACAGAAGAGCAAGTTATAGTGAAAATAGATAAATTTGAAAAATAAACAGAACTTCTAAAATTCAAATATGATTGGCAGAATACAAACCCAATTGTTGCAAGACTGAACACAGCCAAGCAAAGAATCGCTTTTTATTACTTACTCAATGACTGACTGACTTTTGAGTTTCACCATTATTTTATGTATCGACAAAAATTTTTAACTACTGCCAATTAAATTATAACATGCTATCCCAATTTCAGGGATGTTAAAATGTAAAAAACTAAAATAAAACTGTATGTTTTAGAACTGACGAAATATGGTAGAGAACTAGATGTTACAACTATGGAAATGACTCAAAATTAAGTAGAGAGTTGAAGAAAAAATATATATATAATAAAACAGAAGTCTTGCAATATTCAATAGCAACTAGAGAGAAAAGATAGATTAATTACAAAGAAATATTAGGCTATAAGCAGAATTCTCAAAAGCGACGAGAAAGACTGGTAGACAACAAACTTTTGGCTTTAAAATGCTGAAAGAAAATAATTCTGTATCATTTAACAATAAAAACAGAGTCAACACATTTTCACACAAAGACAACTCACTGTACTCACAATCATTGCTGAAAGAATTTTGACAGACTTCAGTAAGAAGGAAATTAAATCCAGAAAAGGCAGGTGCAAAAAGTAATAGTGAGCAAAATAACTGGCAAAGTGGATCTCTAAACAAGCACTGCCAGTATAAAAATAACAATATGGAAAAGTAAAAAACAAGAGAAACTGTTAACAAAAACATATAAGAGATGAGAGGAATGATTAGTATCCAAGAGTTCTAAGGTCCCTGTATTATTGGGGAAGATGTGAGAAATAATTAGCCTAGACTTTTAAGACAAGTAGCTGTGCTAAATGTATGCTAAAAGAAAAAGAATACAGTTGACACTTGAAGAAGGTATGAATTATGGGCGCTGAGCCTTTCCATAGTCCAAAATCCACATATAATTTACAGTTGGCCCTCTATATACACGGTTCCTCCGTAGCTGCTGTTCATGTGGTGATAAAAGAGTTTTTACTGTTGAGAAAAATCCACGTATAAGTGGACCCATTCAAACCTGTTGTTCAAGGGTCAACTGTACATAACTTCTAAACCTGTGCGAGGGAAAAGGGAATTAAAAAAGTGCAAAAGTCCACTAGATTGGTAAATATCCATAAAAAGCACACAGTTATGTGGTAGAAATAAATCTAAATATATCAGCTATCAAAATGAAAGCAAACCGACCACAGCTCCTGGTTAAAGAGCCTCAGATTAAAAGTTTTAAAAATCCAGCTATATGCTCCTTTGTGCAAAAGTCAAAGCAAAAATCCAAAATAAATGGAATAAATTGATGAGAAAGATACACAAGGCAAACAAGTTAACCAAAATACTTTATATCTATACCTATCTTTATATATATTTCTATATAGCTTATCATATTACATATAATTATAATAGTAAATTTATTCAAAGCTAGTTTTAATTACTGTAGCTTTATTATTATATAAATTATAATAAAAATATAGATGATCCATAAAATAGAGAAAAAGCCCACTAATATAAAAGTCATGACATACAGAGAAAGATGATCTATTTATAAGCTGACTGTCCATATGGCAAGGAATTAAACTAGATTCCTACTTCACGTTATATATTTTAAAAAGGAGTATTTATGGAGGTAGTGAAGGGATTTGTAAACCAGACACAAGAAGTATAAGCCATAAAGGAAAAAAACTGATAAATGTAACTACATTTAAATCTAAATCTCCATAAAAGAAACTATCATAAAGTGAAAAGATAAGCCAGTCTAGAAAATATTTGCAATCATAATAAAACATCATCAAAGAATTACTAAGAAAACTGCAAATAACCCCAAAGAAAAACCGGCAATTTACAAGCAAGGAAACCTAAATGGCTAGTCAACATGTTAAAAGATGCACAAATTTACTAAGCAGGGAAACACAAAACAATGATGACATAATTTTTGCTCTTTAAGTTGACAAAAATTAATGACAGTGCCTGAAAAGATAAGTTTTGGGGGAGTATGTAGGGAAACAAACTGTATACTGGTGAGAGTGTAAACGGGTATAATCACTTTGAAGAACTGGTAATCCTAGTGAGGTTGAAGATGGACACATCACACAACCTAACGGTTCAACCTCTAGGTATCTACCCTGGACAAACATATGCATGAGGAAACATGTACACGAAAGCCCACTGCATACTGTTTAAAAACATAGCATACCTATTTCGTCTATAAAGATGATGGAAGGCTGTAGCTTTATGGCAAGGGAGAAAACAGCAGCAGCCAGTTTCTGAGATTCTCCATACCACTTATCTGTCAGTGTTGAAGGCTGAAGGTTAATAAATCGACAACCTGCTTCTTTGGCTGTAGCCTTGGCAATCAACGTTTTACCACAGCCTGGAGGCCCATAGAGAAGTACACCTGAAAATTAACATGTTATTTTATTATTTCCTTTAAGAGAAAGAGATATTTGCTAGTTTATGGGAAAATCAACATAATATTAATTCTGTCCACATGAAACTTTTTCGCAATATTCACTTCCATTTTTATTAATCTTTTCTTATAGTAGAAAGGAAGGTGTTATATTCTAAGTTTGTGTTAGTGATGACATGTATTTGGGATTATAGCACCCTTGTGCTTCCTCCCTTCATGAAATGGTCCGGTTCAGGATATTAAAGACAATCATCTTGACATCCAAACTCACACCTCTTGATCAGTCGTTGACAAATAAAATCGTCTAATGCCCTTCCCCTTCACAAGCTAAGAGCCCTATAGCACAATGACAACAGCCCAGAGAAAATGAACAACTTCAAAATAGACTGTAGAAAACACTGTTTTGCTATTGCTCAGAGACTTAAGATAATGATCTTTTCTTAAAAAGAAATCACCAGTCACTCCTGTTTTAATTTCCTAGGAATAAAACTATATTATTAACCTAGAGTCTCCACTGACAGCAATTTGCTGCTAAATGCAATTTAAGGTAAGTCTTTTAATATATAAAAGATCTAAACAGACTGAGGTCTTGAGAAATTAGGGGAATCATCACCAACTGTTTTTCATCTAAAATGAGGTAGCATTTTCTAAGTTAATATAATACTAAAATTATGGCCCTGACTACAGATCATTTACAGACAGGGCTGACAAAAATCATCATCTGAAAACTTCTTTAAATATTTCCTTAATCTAGAGCTTCTCGACTTTTCTCATGTAATAGCACTTAAAGAATGACAACATTGGGAATTCCCTGGCGGTCCAGTGGTTAGAACGCAGTGCTTTACTGCTGGGGCCTGGGTTCCATCCCTGGTTGGGGAGTTAAGATCCCACACACCATGACCAAATAAATAAATACAATTTAGGCAGCATGCTGGGGTTAAAATGGAGAGAATCTGGAGTTATACAAAATACTCCTATTATGTAATAAAAATAAAAAACAAAATATGAGGGAAGAAAAGTAAGTACTTTATATAAACCTCCCCCCGCCAAACTTACATTTTTTAAAAAATGAGAAACTTGAGCTTGGTTCTATAACCTACCAAATTTTTTTCGTGCCAAACATTTCAAAATAATGTTCAAACTCCTCCTCAAGCACACATAGATATTTCTAGTGGTCTTAATAATTCTTCAAGATTCAACTAACTCATGTTTAATCATTTTAAATTAAACCCTTCTAAAGCTGATTTAAAATTTTAAATCCATAAGCACTGCCAGTGTATGTTAATTTTGTCAAGGAGTCCTTGCATTTTTTAATTACGTTCATTTAGGTAGTAAAAGTTCAGTTAAGTCAGTTAAATTTGAACCTTCTACTGACACTTTTAGATGGCTCATGTGAACAATACAGAATATAGTCTAATGCCATCGAATTCAAGTGAAGCTGAAAACATATGGAATTATTACATTTATTATTTTGATCATATAATTTAACATGGAATGCAGGTCTACTAGCAAACTTTTAATATGTATTACTTGAATCTCAGGTTTTTAGAACTAATGATGCAAAAGTCTTCATATTTTGTTGACTTTGCAGCTACACCATCACTTCATAAACACATGGAATACTCTCAGACTGTCAGATTTGTTTCAAAGTATTCATTTATCAGTTTGAATATTTTATTCCTAATAGTTTAGTTTTGGTACCTCCTAGTAGGATTAAGTTTTTCTAATTATTTCAGGGATTATAATTAGTATTATTAATTGAGCAGTTATTTACTAATGTCTAAAAATTTAACATGCAATGAAAACTTCTCGATTTCATAATCTTCTGGAGGATGGAGCTGTGACAGATAAGGTTCACATGAGGAACAATCAATGTTCACTTCTTGACCTGGGTGGTAATTACATAAATGTTAGCTTTAAAATTATTTATTCAACTGTTTAATCCCCATTTCTGTATGTATCTTAAGCTTCACTAAGATCCATGTTGTCCCATCTGATACTTTATCAGTAAGTACAGCAATAATATTATTTGAAAATGGCACGTTTTCTATATCCTTTGTTGAAGTGGAGTCCACCACGTTAATATTTATGAAGATAAACGAGTGGTTCTGCAAATGAATGTGAGGCATTTAGCTTTAATTATTAGTTTTATAACATTTTAACTAGTTTTTAGAACTTAGTCTGATACTTTTACAACCATTTTCAACAGAATTAAAAACGTGTTTATTATTTTGTGCTTTGTAGAGACTTAAAAATTCAAACCCCTCTTTAAGATGGATGTTTTGGACAAAGGCTTCACTTCCTAAGTACTGCATGTAAATAAAGATTTAGGATGAGGAAGAAAAGAAGTATTGGGACAAACAAATCCAAATTTGAGATAATCCTCATTAGTGAAAAATATATTATCTTATTAGTGACCAACTTTTCTTTCTTCCTTTTTCGGACTAGTTTATTTACTTTCAAGGTTTAATAAAAAATTTGTCCAAATGGTGGAAAAATAAGTATCTGTAAAACTACTTAAATACAGAGTACTGGGGGGAGGGGGGGGAAGTTATAGGCCTTTACGACCTCAGAAAGTCCATCTTTCAAAACATATATTTCTTATCTACATTTTAAAGAATGCATCAAAACATGGAGTATGATGACATTCACAAGCATAAAAGTTATGTGCCAAAATAATGATTACTGAATTCAGATTTTATAGAAGGACCATACAGCATTCAAATGGATTTTTTTTTAAATTTTTTTTTTTTTTTTTAATATTTATTTGGCTGTGCCAGGGCTCTTAGTTGTGGCAGGCGGGATCTAGTTCCCTGATCAGAGTTCAAACCCAGGCCCCCTGCATTGGGAGCGTGGGGTCTTAACCACTGGACCACCAGGGAAGTCCCTCAAATGGAATTTTAGCTATTGTAAATTTTTAAATGTTTGGGGGGAAGAAAGGGTTACATTTTTTAATGCAACCATCAGTATTTTGGCATGTTCTTGTAACCAATAAGTGACACCATATCTTTATACGTTACTAAGTATGATTATCATGTGTCACACATTCATGACATAACAAATCATTCTCAAATTAACTTTCTATAGTCTGTGAGGCAGTGATCAATTTCAGCTTAGACAGCAATGAACTAAGGAAAACATAAAATTGGCAATAAAGCAATGAGTCTAAGCTACGTAACCTATTTCCAGTTCCCAAATGGAAAAAGTATGGTACGCAACTGATTGTATACTCTGCTTCTGTACACCAATATCCAATTTATGTTGGGGGTCAAAAAGTAAATCAATGATTTTTCAAACTTTTGTTCTTGGTAAAAAAATTTTCCAAAAACGCAAAGCTGAAAAAGCTCAAATAGTAAAACTTTTAGATCACATAATAAGGAAATACTCATGTAACTTAAAAAAAAATTTAAATACACATAGGAACCACCTTCAGTTTTAGATAATGCTTTTAAATAAAAAGCAGATTTACATAAGGCTGTTAAAGTACTCCCTCATAATTTGGTATCTGCTATGCTAATTGGGGCTTTAAACCAAGTCCAACTGGTGAAGTCACCCAGTTACCTGGCCTAAGCCATCACTGATGAGAAAAGCTTTCTCTAACAGCATAAAAAAATTTCCTAAATTCATTAACATTGTGAAAATGAGACATAAAAATTGACAAAAGTTCTTTCTTGTTCACACTATAAACAACCTGCAAGAGGGTACTGAAGAACTCAGTAATCCAACATTTGCCTTACTCTTGATCTGGGCTCAGATAAACCATTTGAAATTTTCTTTGGGGGAAAAAAATTTCTTTTTAAATCACAATAGAGTAAATGCTTCTTGTTAGAAAAAAAGTAGCTCTGTTGTTTCAGAAAGTAAAATACATAAAAAACAGATTTGTTGTTTTAGTTAACAAAAAGAGAATGCCATTTTTGGTGGTAACTGTCAGCCTCTATATACCAGAAACAAAAATTTTCTACTTCATAAAAATGTACAGTTATTGGCTTCAATCACCTTTGAAATATAAATTAATGCACTTTTTGATATAGCTGCAAAATTAGTAAGATTATAAACTACAACTTATACATGTTATTTTGATATTTCTAAAGATCCTTTTCTGAGAAATGCACTTGTCTAATAATTTGATTTCAGTCTTGACTAGCAACCTCTCTAGTTTTGGCAATACAATAAAGAGAAGTTTCTACTACATGGCAATACAATAAAGAGAAGCTTCTACTAGAAGCTTCTACTAAATAAGCTACGCTACAGCGTTTGTATTTGAAAGCCATGGCAACACACTTCTACAGATCTCACTGTCAATTATCATGTAAGCTACATTTGAATCACCTTTAACAAGTCTTAAACATGATCAATATATGAATGGCCAATAATAAAAGTATTATATTTAAGGATGTAGTTATAAATACTTTCAATTCTTGAGTTCCAAGGCTTTTGAAGTAATCACTAACTAGGAATAAGAAAATGTTTCCCTTAAAAATAAGTAGTATTTAATTTCTAGTTCATCTGTAGTTCACTATTTCCTTAAAAACAAAACCAAACAAAAAACTACCACTGCAATCTAAAATAAAATTACCAAGAGGAAAAAAAATCACTAGAATCATGAAACAACCAGAAGTCTTATCTTGAAGACAAAAACCCATACTGTTACTTTGAATCTTTTTTTATCCTCTATTTCCCTAATTTCATTTTCTTGTAAGTGATAAAAATGAATTTGAAATAAAGGGATTATTTTGATATGTAACTATGGGGAAAAACTTTACCTAAATTTGGAAGCTGAAGAATAAGCAATTATTTAAAAATTATTATTTATAAAACAGTTCACTGGATCTCAGCAGTCTCTTGAAAACCCAACTTCAAAAACACCAGTTCTATAATGGCAGAAAGTTTCCATGTGTTCCAGATTTTTAATGCTTTAGCAAATATAGTTTTACCATACCTTTTGGAGGCTGCAAAAGCCTGGAATTTTCAAACAAATGCTTCTTTTTGATAGGTAAGATGACTGTGTCTTTCAGATCCGTAATGACATCATCCAAACCTGCTATATCACTCCAAGTAACCTGGTAAAAGTTAAGGTCAGCTTGAAGTTTTACAGCTAATGTATGTTCACCAAAGTAAAAAAGAATCCCCCCAAATGGTAAGCCTTAATTATACCTAAATAATAAAAGTTTAAAATGATATATTAATATAAGTACTTTTAAGCAATACTGAAATTATTAAACTACCATGAGCTGAAATTTAATAGTCAACTACCTATTCCAAAAAAAAAAAAAAAAAAGGCCCTAGGTCCAACACTCAAAACTCTGAGTTTTGGGATCTAATAAGCTGACCTCACTCCATTAAGATGAGGAAATACTCTGCCAAGAAGAATGAGAGCCAGCTCTGACAGACAGTTCAGCACTAGCTGAGTGGCCTAATTCACAGATGATGCTGTCAAACATAATAAGAATGAATTTAGAAATAAGGCTTATACTCACCAAACTGGGCTTCTGAATTTTACTAATTAAAAGTAAACTGTGTCAAAACTTGTCTTATATCTTTATAGAGAGTAAACGGGGATACATTTTTTCAAAACTGATAACAGCTTGTGTATTTTAAAGCCTTCTGACTCAGCTTAAAAAATTTTTTTGGGGGGTAGGCACTGGATAAACTAACTGAAAAAGACCTGAAAAACAAACAAAAACAACCTAGCTTCAATTTGGAAGAGTAAAGGGGCTGGAGGTGGGGCTGTTTGGAAGCAATATTTACAACACATTTATTTTCCACCATAAAAAAAAAAAAGTGAAAAAGCGCAGCCAGATCTGAAAAAATCATCACTGACTTTCACTTGTAGCTATAACAAAGAACTGAGTTCATTTCAAACAGAGGATTAATTCTGGGAAGGCATGTATGTCTCTGTGCACACAGATATTAATAGACATTGTAGATTTTTATTTCCTAGATTTGGAGATAAGGATATCATATTTCACTCTATTTATTTACACCTATTGCTACAAAATATTCACAGAGGACTTTAGAGTTTATAAATTACATTAATCTGATGCTCAAAATAATCCTTTAGAAGTAGGTAGAGCAGGTATTACATTGTCCCTGGATTATACATGAGGGAACTGAAACTCAAAGAGAAAATAATTTACCAAAGCCATAAATGGAAAAACTGGGATTCAGAATCTTGTGTTGTCTCTCATACCTTATAAAAAAATCTAGATTTGAACTCCAAGTCAAATATCCACATGACTTAAAGCAGTAATTTTATATGCCACAAAGGTGAATATATAAAAGTACAGGTTTAACTAAACAAATGTGCACAAAAAAAGTTAACATAGCAGGCCCGAGACGATTACCCTTGGAAAGTCCTGCTTGCAAGGCTAGCCCCTGGCTGGAGTATGGGAGATACTTAGATTTCAGGAGAGTTTCCTCCATTTTCCTGATGAGAACAGCTCACTGTGCCTAAACTGTTTGTGCAAACACTATGGTTTATGGTGGATACATGTTTTGCTTATGGGAGTCTAGAATTTTGACACATGTTAGGAAGATGCAGTCTATGTGACCAGTCCCAATTAAAACCCTGGGCCCTAAGTCTCTAATGAGCTTCTTTGGTAGATAGCATTTGACAGGTGTTCTCATAACCTGTTGCTGAAAGAATTAAGTGCACCCTGTGTGACTTCACTAGAAGACTCTTGGAAGCTGGTGCCTGACTTCCTCCAGACTTCATCCCACACCCCTCTTTCTTTGCTAATTTTGCCTTGTATCCTTTTGTTGTAATAAATTATATCCAGGAGTATGACTACACTGAATCCTGTGATTCCTCCTAGAGAATCATCAAACCTGGTCATGGTCTTTGGGACTCTTGATACAAAATGCTAGACAAAAAAGATATTAAATAAGATTAAAGATACCTACATGCATGTTAAGAGGGTCTACTAGATGAGCAGCAATACTCATTTCATATTCTGAAAGCTTCACATTTTTCACACCGATTTGCTTCATTAATTTTTCTGCCTAGAAAGGAAAAACAAGCAACCTCCTTTAGTCTGATATTTAGACACTGGCACTCCGTAACATGTAGCAAAGTCTAAAGAGCAATGAACAGACATACAAGATTTTCCAGAGATATTCTATGCCACTTGTTTCATCCTTCCCCATTCTTAAGTCCTTAAGTAAAAACAGATTTGAAGGTCTACTCTACAGAAACCAGGGCAATTTAAACCAGCTTTTGGGAAATGAGAAAATAGGGTACATGATCGAAGAGATATACACATGGCCTCTCATTGCTCCAATGAGATTCTAAGGTCCAACTTGATTTCTTTCCTAGCAGGATTATCATGACAGGTGAAAATGAAGCCTCAAGATGAAAGATCGAGGAGTTAAGGCTATCAAGAAATGGACAACTGGAGTTTCTTTCCTTCAGCTGACAGAGTATCTGAAAACTGGTGCCCAACTTTCCTCAAATTACCCATATATCTACAACAGGTGTTCAACCTAACTAATTTCAAATTGTTCTGAGATACTATCCTTTTTAAAGTCCATTCTTGGGGCTAGGCAACCAGAGATAATAAAAATAATTTTCTATTAGAAGTATACTTGCATATATTTTTAGAGCTGGGCAAAACTAGCCTTAAAGCTATAAGCTCTAGCAAAGCAACACAGCTTTCAACTAAAATAAAAATAATGTTAACAGTAAAACATTTACTGAGTGTGCCAAATATTACGCCAAAATACTGTAGATGGATTAACTCATTGAATCCTCAGAGAGATCCTATGAAGTAGGTACAATTTCTCCCCAACACAGAAAAAGAAACTGAAGCGTAGCTCAGACTGTTATTTGTCTTAGGTTAAAAATTAGCAAATGGAAGAGGCAACATACGAATCCAGGCAGTCCCAACTCTAGAGCCTATACTCTAACCATCATATATATTACCTTGGTTTCCTCAGTTACATGACTGGAGTTTGTAGCAACTAAAGAGTCTTTAAAAATCTAGACATAATATATCCAAATTTCAATTAAGTGAACAGTTTTAGAAATGAAGGTACTCTGGTAAATCATATTTACCTAAATTTTTGTTGTTACATTTTCCTAGAATACTTTTGATTATATATAATCTTGCTATTTGTCAGGGGTATTGCTACTCTTAAAAAAATGACATCATACAGCATTATAGTTATAGACTGGTTAGAGGATCAGGATGTGTGTTGATCATATCCTAGTAATATCACACTTTTTTTTTAAAAAAGTGCTATGAACCACATCATTTTTCCTATTTAGCCACGCCTCTGAATCAATGGATAAAGCAGCCTTTTCCAGATTCTTTTATCTCTTTCTTACAAATATCTTCTCTTTCACTGACTTTAAATGTGTCAGCTATGAACAGTATCCTGTTTTCTGTACCTATAATAGCATTAATTTCTCTTCTTTTCCTTTGTTCTTCTATAAATGTGAAGCCATCCCACATGTGTTCTTTTTAGGCCATGCTCTAATACAGTGGTTCTCAACCAAGGGTGATTTTGATCCCCTAGGGGACATTTGGCAATGCCTGAAAATACTTTTGGTTGTCACAACTTGGGTGGGTGGGGCAGTGCTACTGGTATCTAGTCAGCAGAGACAGGGATGCTGCTAAACAATCAAGAAGGCAAAGGATATTCTGCCTCCCCACCCCCCTCATCTGGTCCAAAATGTCAGTATTTGAGAAACCATGCTTTTCTCTCTATTACCTACTTGCCCTTAAAATTTTACTCTAGGCCACAATTGCCTCTTGCTACCTTTATTTATATTTGGAATTTCCTAAATAAAAATTATCAACTATGTTGTTTACTTTATAGAGACAGAAAACGCTATAGTTGAGTTTACCTAGAATCTTTTCTCCACAACAGGAGTTCCATTTAACAATGTCTTCAGGTTGCATTAATAACATTGATAGGAAAGAGAAAAAAAAATTAACGTTTATTGAGCACCTACCACATTCCTGGCACTGTGCTGGATACGGTTTACAATCAACCCTTGAAACCATCCTGAGAAGTAGCTATTATTATTCTCATTTTTCAGATGGAGAACTCAAGGGTCAGAGAAATGTAAAGAACTGGCAAGATTACATAGCTATGAATTAGCATTACCAGAGCTCAAACTCTGATCTAATTTCAAAGCTCATGTTCTGTTAAAACACTAACATTTCTCATTTGGGAGAGCAGAACATGCTTAACACACAAGTAAATGAAAAGAAAGCACCCCAAAACACATCATACCAGTACCAAACTGTGTTCCAGGAACAACTTATCCAATTGTCTAGCTTTGACACATTTAACTGAGCCCTTATTTCTAAAATGTTTTACCTAGAAAAACAAAATTATGATTGGACTACTTGAAAAATGGCTTATGCTCATGCAATGCTTTACTGTTTACAGCTTAATGACAATTATACTTTCTAGTCACCCACATTTGCTTGGTTTTTAAAGTGGGTCTCTCCCACTCTGAGGAGGGAAAATGGTGAACTGTGGGTGAGGAGTCAGAGGTAGGAGGGAAACTTAACTTTTTAGTTTATACCCATCTTTTCAACTGTTTCATAGTATTTTTTATCCTTACACTCTATTTCACTTTTTCTCCATGTAAAGTATAATTTAAAAAGTAAAGAAGTGGGGAAATAGGAAATAGTGAACTAATATTTCTGCCTAGAATGAGGAAGGAGGAAATGGAGTAAAGGAGCAGCAGAATAGAAACACTCATTTCATAAAGGTTCTAAAAGATTCATAAAATTGGTTGTTCTTCTGGAAGAATAATTTTAGAAAGTTAGAGATAGCACAACAAGAGTGAAAAAACAAAGATGAACTAATTCAACTTATTTCAAAAAATTTTTACTGAGGTCATAGCTGAAGTATTCCAATTTTAAGTGTAGATAGAGGAAATTGATATAAAGCTTTAAAAAATACATTTAAGTAGGAAATAGCAAAGAATTTGAAGAATTATCTTTATACATTAGGTATAAGCCTTTACCACAAACTTACATTAAAATATTAACAAACACCCTTTTCTAGACATGCGGAGACAATTATCTTCTCTTTTAGCGTTAGTGCACTTATATCTTCTGACTTTATCGTATAACCCAAAAGTTGCTGGATAAGATGGCTTTCTACTATAATACTCTTCTGCTATGTTACTGTATAAAACACTATAATGCACTGAGTTTTATCTCAAGTTTCCCTCTTGTTGCTTTTCTTTCCTCATCACTTCTATCTATCCCCTTGGCCACTCAGGCAACACTAACTGCTTATTCCTTACTGATTTCCCATCTGAATTTCCTTATTTACTTCAGCTCAGTCTTCTAAGATTCAGCTCCAGTAAACCATGGTTTTAGGGCCACTTGATTGGTAATGCAGTTCACAATGGCTTCCTGGTGTCAACAAATGTTAGCTCTTCCAAATGGTAACTGGCATTCTATGATGGCTGCTCTTAAAAACACCTGGCAGTTGAGAGTTCCAGTTTAAGATTTCAGTGTATCAGCCCTTCACAATTTCATCTATTACTTATATCAAAATAACTGAAATGAAGTTTTGAACCTTACAATATCAATGATAGGACTAAAAATAGGGAGACATTAAGTTAATGACTAAGGTCACAATATATGACCTTCATGTGTATGAATTCTCAGTAGTGAATCTTTCCAGGCCTTTGACAACTAAACTACAATCTCAGGAATATTATATAGTCTAATTAATATGCTAAACAAAATACTGTATATACAAATGCCCAGGAGAGGTCAAGCATTAAGTTATTCATCCTGTACTTGAAAGCTCTTTAATAGTACACATAGAGATTCCCTGTCTTCTAACATCTCAATTAATCCAACCCATCCTTTTATTACAGACATACCTATCAAAACTCTTGTGCTGTATCTCAATATGATCCAACAGCGGCACGTGCCCAGAAAACCCTTGTTCCTCTTTAACACTCTGCTGAAACCATCTCCTCTCTCATTACCAATTAAATATCCCACATTTAGTAAGGCTGGAAGTTTTCCTGGCTTTAGACTAGAAATTATTTACAAATACCCTGTTTAATCCAAACGTAAGACTACTTCTAGGTTACTCTTCCTGATTTGAATGCACCTATGTCATCCTTCACCTTTCATCTCAAAACTGCACTGCCTTTAAACTCACATCAGCCCCATGGATTATCTGGTAATCTCAAAACGTTACCTAAGCTTTTATAGTCAGTGTTCTCCCTCTGTGACCACAGGAGTCATACCTTCCTCCTCTCCCACATTCACACCTGATCTTTGCCCTCAATACGCACTCTAATTCCTTAATTCCTTTCTATACACCAACTAAATTATCCCCCCATCTGACTTCCTAAATGGCCTGTACCACAGAATGTCTTCCTTAGAAACATACGATTCCTTACACTTATTGTTATACCAGTTAGCCCTATCTTCAATGCAGGTTCAGCACCACCATTCAATTTATCTGCTCCCAACCTGCTGAGAAATGCTCAAGAAGTTCATAAAAACAAAACAAATGAGTTCCTAATAAACTCAGCTTTCTTCAATTATGCCCTAATGTTCCATAACCTACTGTGATTTATCTCGTTATATACTCATCACATATTTACCTCAGCAGGTCCCAAACCTCCTCCACTCCCAAGCACATTTAGTTATAACCTCTCACCTTTGTCGAGAATAAAAAGTTAACTCTACCTTAAAATGTTCCTGTAACTACCGATCCCAATCCCTCCTGGTTCTTCTAGGACCTACCTCCCTCCTCTTTGGCAGCAACTCTCCACCTGCTCCACTAGTCTTTTCCCCTTTCTTCTTTACCTTTCCCTCAGCAAACTCTGCAACGACTATGTTCTTTTACTTCAAATTACACTTGCTGTCCCCACTGAACGGAAATTGCTCTCTTTAATGATTTCAATAAATCTGATTGCTTTCTTCGTTCACATTCCTCATGACATCTTCTCCTGGATCATTTCATAATACAACATTTACAACCAATTCTCTTTTGCAGCCTTCTTTTCCCTTGGCTTTGGTGACTTCACACACACAGTGATTTTCCAGATAGTGGGAAAGAATTTAAGAAGGGGCTTTTAAAAATTATATTTAACACCCAACCAACTTCTCCAAATTCTGATGTTTCAAAATGTAACATCCTTCCATTTGAAAATAACTGCCACAGTGAACCACTGTTACAATCTGCAGTATTTTGTATACTTCAAGGTAAGCTGGGGTGGGAAAGACTGGTACCAACAACTTACATTATTCTGGTTTTATTCCTCCTCCTCTGGCCACTTGTTTTTTTTACAAGTGCTTTTATTAAAATTGGATAGGTTAAAAAGAATATCTTTAGAACATGCAGATGAGGTATAAAGAACCACAGAGTAGGTGCTCAATGAATATCTGTTATATGAATAAATTTAAGTTTTTAATCCCAGGAAGAGATTATTGTGCACGGAATCAAGCAGAAATCAAATTTTATTCCCTCCCATATAGAGCCAACGGTCTAAGTATTGTTTACTGAAAAGTCCATCCGTTCTCCAATAATCTACAAAGCAAAGCCAGTTATGTCACACATCGTTTCCATATTACAGGTAGGACTGTTTCTGGAGTCTATTCTGGTATATTTGCCAATCCATCCCTGTGCCAATAGCACATTGTTTTGTTTTGTTTTTTAATTTATTTTTATTTTTAATTTATTTATTTTTGGCTGTGTTGGGTCTTCGTTGCTGCACGCGGGCTTTCTCCAGTGGCGACGAATGGGGGCTACCTTCGTTGCGGTGCACGGGCTTCTCATTGCAGTGGCTTCTCTTGTAGCAGAGCACAGCCTCTAAGCTCACGGGCTTCAGTAGTTTTGGCTTGCGGGCTCCAGAGCGCAGGCTCTGTAGTTGAGGCTCATGGGCTTAGTTGCTCCGCGGCATGTGGAATCTTCCCAGCCCAGGGCTCGAACCTGTGTCCCCTGCATTGGCAGGCGGATTCTTAACCACTGCATCACCAGGGAAGCCCACACATTGTTTTAGTAACTATAGCTTTATCGTAAGTCCTGATATAAACAAGGCAAATCTTTCCTCGCCCAACGCACACGTCTCGTTTTTCAGGAGTGTCTTACCTATTAATAAACTTTTATTCCTCAATATAAATTTTAGAAGAAAAATACAACAAACAAAAAAAGTCTTTGGGTATTTTTTAATTGGCATTGAATTGAACTTAAGCCTTCAATAGTTTTATAATTTTCTCTATAAATGTGTTGTATAACTTGTGTTTGTCAGTTACTGAATATTTTTGATGCTACTATAAATAGTATCTTTTAAAAACTGCATTTTCCAACTGTGGTGGGTATCCAGAAATACAGCTGACTTTTGTGTACTGATTTTGTATCCAGCAGCCCTTAAACTCTTATTAATCCTGATAGTTTATCTATAGGCTTTCTTTGGCTTTCTATGTAAATTATATTACCTGTGAATAATAACTGTTTATTTTTTTCCAATACTTCTACCTCTTATCTTTTATCTTGACTTATCATTAGCTAATAATCAGTAAAAACGTTAAATAGAAGTGATGACAACAGGCTTCCTTGACTTGCTCCTAATCATAAAGAAAATGCTTTCAATTTTTTACCATGAACTATGTTTCCTGTAGTAAATTCATTCTGTCATGCTAAAGACATTATCTTTTATTCCTATTTTCTAAGAGCATTTCTAAAAATCAAGAATAAGTGTTTAATTTCAACAAAGGCCTTTGCTGCATTGATATGATCATAGTTTCATCCTCAAATCTGTTAATATTAATATATATGCATTTTAAAATTAATATATATGTATTTTTTTCCCCTCAAATGAAGCCAGCCTTTAATTCCTGGGATAAATTCAACTGGCCATAATATATTATCTTTTTTATACACTGCTGAATTCAGCTTGTAAATATTTTGTTTAAGATTTTTACATTCATTTTAAGTTTTGGAATTGTTGTTATGCTACCCTCATAGAAAGGTTTGGTGAGTGTTTCTCATTTTCTACACTCTGGAAGAGTTTATATAAAATTGTTACTATTAATTTGTTTCTTAAATGTTGCTAGAATTTGCCAGTAGAATTCTATGAGCCTGGAGTTTTCTTTATGGAAATATTTTTCCAACATTAATTTATTTCATAGTTATGGAACTATTCATGTATTCTAATTCTTAAGTCAGCTATGGTAATTCACAATTTTCTAAGAGTTTGTGTCATTTAGGTTTTCAAATTTATTGATATACTTATTAATTGTCCTTATTTTTAATGTCTGCAGCATCTGCTATTGCATGTCTTTTATCATTCCTAGTAATACTAATTGGTGGCTTCATTTTTCTCTTGATCGGTTTTACAGAAGTGTCAATTTTATCAGTCTTTTCAAATAACCAACTTTTGGTTTTACTGATTTTCTCTATTATATATTCATTTTCTGTATTTCTATTCATTCTCTCATATGTTCTATTTTCTACTAATTTATCTTATCTTTATTATTTCCATTCTTCCACTATCTATGGGTTTATTTTTTATTTAAAAAATATTTTTTCCAGCCTAAGTTGGATACTTTATCAATTTTCTACCTTTTTTTTTTTAAATAAAAATACTTTAGACTACCAATTTCTCTCCTTTAGAGACCTCACCACTCTCAATACAGTCATCAGCATCTATCATAGTGACAACTACATAAGCTCTCAACAAATATTTGAATGTATAAATCCTAATGGTGGAAGGAGGAAAGTGGAGGAGTAGTTTGGGAAAAAACCCACAAGTGATACACAGCTACACAGGAATAGCACTGGGGCCTACGCCATCTCACTGAGACTAACTGCTCTAATGAGTCCAACTACTTATGAGCATCTGATAAGGAATCTCCAAAGACTGACCTTTTTCCTGAGATTTAGACCTACAATGTCAACAGTTGGATGAACATTTTTCTGGATTCCTACCACCAACACAAACTCAATATGCCCAAATCAAATGTCATTTTCCCATATATTTGCCCCATCTACAGATTCTAAAACTATAAAAGATACTATGAATCTCTAAGGAGTCCAGACAAATCTCAGATTCATCTGTAAGATGTCCTTTTTCTTTTCTCTGTCATCACAAAGTCCTTCCAGCATTCATCTATTTCACCCATTCCACTCCTTTTGTCACTCCCTTATTCTAGGTCTTTGCCAGGATTACTGCAGTCTATAACCAACAGATCTTGCTCCTAGTCTCCCTGATTCCAATTCCTGTTACATGCTACAGTAAGGTATCCTTAAAACACTGCTGTGCATATCATCCACCTACTCAAAAGTCTTTCATGGGATATACAATGGAGCAAAGATAGTCTCTTCAGCAAGCGGTGTTGGGAAAGCTGGACAGCTGCATGTAAATCAATGAAGCTAAAATATTCCCTCACACACATACAAAAAATAAACTCAGAATGGCTTGAAAACTTAAATATAAGACATGACACCATAAAACTCCTAGAAGAGAACATAAGCAAAACATTCTGACATAAATCGTAGCAATGTTTTCTAAGGTCAGTCTCCCAAGGCAATAGAAAAGCAAAAATAAACAAATGGGACCTAATCAAACTTATAAGCTTTTGCACACCAAAGGAAACCATAAACAAAATAAAAAGACAACCTACAGACCGGGAGAAAATATTTGCAAATGATGCTACTGACGAGGGCTTAATTTCCACAATATACAAACAGCTCATACAACTCAATAACAAAAAAACAAACAACCCAATCAAAAAATAGACAGAAGACCTAAATAGACATTTCTCCAAAGACATACAGATGGCCAATAAGCACATGAAAAGATACTTAACATCATTAATTATTAGAGAAATGCAAATCAAAATTACAATGAGGTATCATCTCACACCAGTCAGAATGGCCATCATCAAAAAAGTCTACAAATAATATATATATTTTTTGATGTGGACCAATTTTAAAGTCTTTATCGAATTTGTTACAGCATTGCTTCTGTTTCATGCTTTGGTTTTTTGGCTGTGAGGCATGTGGGATCTTAGCTACCCGACCAGGGACTGAACCCGCACCCCCTGTATTGGAAGGCAAAGTCTTAACCACTGGATTGCCAAGGAAGTCCCCCAAAAAGTCAACAAATAATGAATGCTGGAGGGGGTATGGAGAAAAGGGAACCCTCCTACACTGTTGGTGGCAAGTAAATTGGTGCAGCCACTATGGAGAACAGTATGGAGATTCTGTAAAACACTAAAAACAGAGTTACCATAGGATCCAGCAATTCCACTCCTGGGCATATATCTGGAGAAAACTATAATTCAAAGAGATACATGCACCTCAATGTTCACAGCAGCACTATTTACAATAGCCAAGACATGGAAGCAACCTAAGTGTCCATGGACAGATGAATGGATAAAGAAAATGTGGTATATATTTACAATGTAATACTACTCAGTCATAAAAAAGAATGCAGTAATGCCATTTGCAGCAACATGGATGGACCAAGAGATTATGGTACTAAGTAAAATAAGTCAGACAGAGGAAAACAAATATCATGATATCACTTACGTAGAATCTAAAATATGACACAAATGAACTTATTTACAAAACAGAAACATTTCAAATGTCTCACAAAGCACAATGTATACCATTACTGAAGAAAAAATTGTTTGTTTAGTCTGCTGAAAAATTTTACCTAGATTCCTTCACTTATAAGCTGACAAAAATATTCTAATTAGGCTATTCATAACAAAATGCTGTAATATTTTTATTCTTCATCATTCTTTCTTCTAAGTTGCTTATACAGTCAAAAAGAATTTGAGAAACAAATACTTTTTTTAGGAATAATGAAATTATATATTACATAAAAACACATTTCCACATGGGTCTTATGGAATTTCTTATTAATTTCTAATTCCACTATATCCTTAGTTTTATGGGAAAATATTTGCTAGCTACAAGAAAAATGATCCTCAAACATTTTAATCATACCTGTTTCTGAGCTTCTACTTTCTGCTTTCTGGTTGGATCAATCGCATCTACCATCCATTTGATTGTAAAGTATGTTACGGCACCAAATATTGTCAAACGGAAAATTAAGCCAACAACTTCATTCCGACTCAAGGGACGAGAAAAGGCTTCAGCATGTACCATCTTGATTGTTAACCTTGAAAAACAAACAGAAATGCCACTAGGTAGTAACTAGATTCATTAAAATCGCGAGACTGATAGGTAGCGTAAGCTAAGCAAGAAAAACTTCTAGTCAAATTCAACATCACCTACCTTAAAAAAGTGTTTTATTTAAAGAGAAATGGATTTTTAAATGTTAAGTAAATAAAACGTAAATAAACACATTTTAATCTCCTCTTGGAAACTGAGGTTTATTTATTAGAATTTTTAATAAACTTTTCTAAAAGCTCATATAAGTAGAGAACAATTCTATTTGAAAAATGCAGTAAACATCTTAAAGCATTTACTGTTTTAATCAGCTTTTAATTAATTATGTCAGGGAACCTAGAAAAATAATGACTATAACACTTATCCAACTGAAAAAAGGCAGCCCAACAATGAAATACTTTACTAATGTGATGGTATACCAGGTAATTTTTGAGTGAAATTCAAACTGTGAACAGACTCACTTTTCTCTCGTACTTACTTTTAAAGGCTTCCAAGGCCTGATGAAATGTATACATGCTATTTTCTCAACTAACAAGTGACATGAAATTTTTGGAGCCATCTTATTCTTTCCAACAACTTAGCTAAATATGAAACAACAGAATCTTCAAAATGTTTGACCCACAACTATACAGCTCTCACTCAAGATAAAGAGGAAAAAAGGACGCAACATGTCTACTTTTACACATATGCCTAAGCAGTTACATCAACCACAGCTTGGCTTACAGGAGACATGCACACCTGTATCAAAGACAATGACCACCCAGGAGAATAAGCTTTTTATGGATGATGTGACTATCACATTTTGAGAGACAGAATCTCAGCCTCAAATAATGCCATTATACTCTCGCAGCATAGGAGTGTGCTGAGTGCTATGTTACTCAGGGGGAAAAAAAGTATATTTTGTATTCATGTGAAAAGGAATAAAACAAAATTTGTACAGATGGCTCAGAAACAGGTGAAAATTAGGTACTTCATAGACTAATATCTATGGTCGTTCCAGCTCTAAAATTATTGTTTCTATTCTCACTAGCATTATTCAGTTAAAGATTCTCTTCAATCATTCCAACAGAATTGCTGCCAGAATTTTGGACGATTTCCAAAAGAAAAGTCAAGGATTCCAACCTTCTGCATTACTGGGAGACATTCACTTCACAACAATACATTATTTAATTTAAACTTAACAACTAAATAACTGAAAGCCTTCATTTTGGATAAAGAAATTTTGGCCTAGGGATGTTAAATAATTCAATTCATACAATAAAACACTTACTGATCATGTATATAGATAGCTTACTATATACTGGGTATACAATAATAGCTAAGACACAATTACTTTACTCAAGGAATGAATAGTACAGTTATTATCTTATTAAAAATGAAGCTAGAACCACCAACCACTCCAACAACAAAAAAATGAAGCTAGAAAGAAGCCACTTGGTTAAAATCTTTCATGTAACAAATCAAATTGTGCTTTCTTCCATCAGCATGGATTCCTAAAGATGGGTTAACAATACTCTCCTTCTAGGAAATGAAAAATTGTCTTCCCTAGCCTTTATTCCAACACAGTAAATTTGAAAATGCAGTTGTTATATGTGGTATCATTATGCAGGAGTAATACTCACAGATGAGAAGAAACCAACAGGCAAAATAAAGATTTACTAACTTAAACTAGTGATATTCGAATAAAATGTTTTCATTTATTTAAAGTTTGAGTGAGTAGCGATAAAACTGCCACCTACTGGATGTTCACTGAACTACATGAACTACGACTGCTATCAGTACCTCCCAGACATCAAGAGAACAGTTTTTAGATCTATTAAAAAAATCAAGACGCAAAACCTCTGTTAACTACATACTTTACTATAATTAAATTATTAACCGCAATACAGTACTCTGGACCTATAGCCACTTCTAAAACAGTCATCCTTCTTTTAAAATGACTTCAAAATCCTGAAATGAAACTGAAACTTCTCCTTGTAGGTTGTAACTGTATACACTTTATTATACACTCATTTATCATTCATATGACATAGATATGCCTGCAATGTAAGGCCGTTACGGTAACAATACCATTACAGCAGAATATATAATAAAAGTTGCACATGCATACAACAGTAGGGACTGTATTTCAATTCTGTATAAACATCAGAATCAACAAATATACACATAAACATAGATGGTGCCATGTACAAGAAATATGGCAAAACACTGTAATTCAGAGTTATCTGTTAGGCAAATATGATACCAGATAGTTTCATTTTAAAGAGTTCTCCATTTCAGGGTAGAAAAATTAAAAATCGTACCACCTCCTCAATGAGCAGTTTACTGACAGGTTAAGGACCAAGAGTAGAGTATTCCTACCATAGCATTTCTCTAATTCACCGCAGTGTTTTACAAAGTTTTTCTCAACCCCAGAAGTCCCAGTTTCGCAGACATCAAGGCCCTATGAACACAGCCTATGACAATGAAAGCCTGCCAACCTTCACATAAAGGACAGGTTATTATTAACACCACCATCCTCTGCGAAAGCGTGCCTAGGCTTGAAGAACCTCCTTCACTTTCGCACTAGGTGGTAGCAGTGCCGTGCGACAATCAGACCCGCTTCATTCTGTCCGCCTTTGCCTAGGACCCCGGTTCTGAGGTCGCCCGGTACGACCTCAAGCCCCCGCAGCGACCGGGCTGCCTACAGAGATTCCCTGGAAATGGCCTAACTCTTGGAGGCAGCGCTAACGGAGACCTAAGGGCCTAGGCCAGGCCGAAAGCCAAGGCGGAGCCCGGGACGCCCTTGGAGGTTAATCCGCTGGATACGAAGGGCTGCGAGAAGCTGAGGGACGGCAATGAGGTGGGGCATGGGAGGACGGCGGGGTGACCTTTCCCACTCGGCTCCCCGGACCCGAGCCAGTTCCTAAAGGACCTCTGCGGGACCCTTCGCCCGTCCCACGAAGCCCCGCAGAAACCCGCTACTCACCCCCCCAGCAGAAGAGCGGCCGCAAGAGGCCCTAGCAGCCTCATACAGGAAGGAAACGCCGCCTGGGAAAGAACGCTTCCGGGGGGAGTCGCGGCCCGCCCCCTCGCAAGGAGCATGCGCCACCGCGGCCGAAGGCCTGGAGGGGCGCGTTTCCGGGTTTTGGAAGTGGTGCGGGGTACTCGGCGGGAGCGAGGTCACGCTCCAGATTCCTAACCTGCTATCTGCTGGGCGGAGCCTCTGAGTTTAGCTGAGCCTCGGAGATGGAAATGGGGCAGGCGCTTGTCACATAAAGTCCGTGCCCTGCTCGCGGGCTCCTGTCGCAACACTGACAAACCCGGGAGCCTTCGTGAGAATGCAAAGTGTGTTTTGTGTTCCCCGCAAAGAAGTTCTTCCTTCCCTTCTGCTTGATCCTTACCTACGCCCTTCGCCCGCCCCTCCAGCCCCGGCTGCAAACCCGCACGCTGCTGTTCTGTCGTTTAGCCAAATCTCTGACGCGCATGGCCAACCCCCCACCCCTCACCATCTGTCTTTCAGTTTTTAGGGTGAGCTCACCCTCCTCTCCCTTGTCTGCTCCGACGAACACCTGGGGGTGGCGCCTGAAAATCTTTCTGCGGAACGATTCTGCAGCCTACCCGGGCAGGCTTGGTAGTAGGGACAAAAGAGGGCATCTGGTAACAGGTTTTGCACTTCGGTGACTTCCCTTTTTCTTTTACCCCTTTCTTTCCCTTTGCAGAATGAGAGATGAGGCACCAGAGGTCCCCAGGGCGCAAATCTGAAAGCCAGCGCCTCCTGAGCACAGGCTGCCAGGGGCGAGACGACATTAGACATTGCCCCCAGATATAAGAAGCATCACTTCCTTCAAACAGAGGTGGTGAGACTATGAAGTAATGGGACAGTTCCTCTTACTACGCTCCTCGGGAAGGCAGTTTGTGCCTCTCCGCTTTAGGCATCATCCTTTATGGCTAAAATTCTGCAGCCTGATTGTTGAATGTAGTGAATGCTACCCTTGTTACAAGCTTGTGATAACTGTAGTGATGATAATAGCTACAGTTTACTGAATGTCTACTTGGTGTCAGGCAATATGCTTCTTTGGGCGTCACATCCATAACCTGAATTCCTCAAAAAACCCAATCCTCTAAAATAGCCATTATTTTCTCTTTATTTATTACTTATAGATGAGCAAATTTTAAAGCTTAGAGCGATAAACTTTTTTAAGTTCATGCACCTAAGAAGTGGCAACATTTCATTGGGACCTAGATCTGATTCAAATCCTACACTTTACATTCTCTCTTTGAAATAGTAAATTGATAGCAGTTAAATTTTAAAATCTAGGTGAAAGAGGTAAGACCATGAAATGACAAAATCTTAAGGCTTTAAAGGATAAGGATGGGATGACAGGAATGCACAAATGTTTAAAAACTGTGATTGGGTTTATTGACAAGAATCAGAATGGAATCTAATACAGTAAGTGGTTCTTGTTTTGCATCCATGCCTTTTTGTCTATTTTTGTGTGTCTACAACCATAACATAAATTCTAAAAAAACTGATATGAAGCTAGGTTTGGGAGTGCTAGTCTGATTTTTCATCTCAGAATGATTATGAGACCAGGATAATATTTACAAGTAAACACAAGCCATGTGTTCAGCAGTCTTAGAAGAGACTCTCCACTGGGTCCCAGTGATTATCCTCAATCTTGATTCATTGCTTGGGATGCTCGTGGGACTATGCCTTGACAGAGCTAAAAGGTAGAGGTTATTGAAGGAAAGAACTTTAGGTTTTGTTGCTCGTGAGGATAATCATACCCTGGTAAGGAAAATGAGCTGAGAAACTCAAGATGGTAATGGATTTCCATCATCCACTGAGTGAAACTGGGTCAACTAAGAGCCTCACCTGCTTTTCTTTAAGGGCCAGGATAACCAACCTACCCAGTTTGTCTGACATTAAGGGGATTTCTAGGACATAGGACTTCAAATGCTAATACAGGGAATGTCTCAGGCAAGCCATGAGTAGTTGGTCACCCTACTAGGGACATCCTAAATGAACTCTAGAATCAGGTGGAGCTCTCAGTATGGTTGCATCTAGACTCAATTCATCTGCTTAATATCTGCGGTATGATTGCACAGGAAAGGAAATTGTGGATAAAGTAATCAAGACTGACCATAAAGAGTCTACATGCTCCCAAATAAATATTGCTGCTCATTCCTTTTCCAGTGGTTTGGCTATAAACTGAGTACCTACATCCATACTTTTTGGACCTAATTTTCATTTAGCAAATCCTTAGGAAGCCTCCTATGTCTGGGCCCTAAGACATCAAATGACTGCCTTCCCATATACCATGCACATTCATTTCCAGCAATCACTAAATCAGCTAGATTCTTCCAGAATAGAGCTGAGTGAACATATGCTTTTCATCCCAGGATAGCTTTATATAATCCCTGGCAGCACAAAACACCATATTTGGCCCACAGTAGGAGCTCAATAAATAATTCATTATGTGTAATATTAATCAGGAAATTATTACAACAGATTTTTGGTAGACCTTCTGAGCCTTCCCTCCGTGATGTCAGAATCGAGATATTAAAAATAGTTATATTTACCGTAGAAAGTTTTTGTTTGTTTTTAAACTAATGCCTCTTAAGGCAGTTAATGGCAGTTCTCTCCTCAGCAAAGTGAATTTTCCTTTGTTTTTGTTAGTTGGGTGGAGGTGTGATAAGTTTGCTCTGTCGCCAAGGTCAATTATTGCACTGGACCCTTGAAGGGGAAAGGATGCCTTAGATTAGGAGCTGTAGAATTTCACTGTGAGTTTATTCACTTGGACAACTTGGCAAAATGCAGGTTCCCAGGTCCCAGCATTAACGGCTCCCATTTAACTGCTCTAGGTTTTGGCCCAGGTATTTGCATTTTGAATAAGCATCTGAGATGATTTGGATATAGGTAGTTTGGGACCACACTTTGACAAACTCTGCCCTAGTCAGTGATAATTTTAGATGTATTTTTGCAAAAATCTCTTCTGCCCCAGCCCCCAAAGCCTATCTGGTTAGCCTGAACCATTAAGCCAGCTGGGATACATCAAGAAATCAGGGCAAGGAAGCCTCATGACAAGATTCAGAATAAAATGTCTTTGGAAGGGAAAACAAATCTGAAATCTTTGGATAAATAAACATGGTAAACCTGACCCTTTTCATTGCGCATGAGAAATGATTCACTTGACAGTGATTTAGAAAGAGCAGAACTTCAACAAATAGATAAAATTATATAGCAGTAATTTCGCCAGTATAAGAGTCACTTGGTAAGTTCTTTTAAAAATATTTCATTGGAAAAAAATAATCGTATTATTTTGATAAGTTAAATAATAGAATGGGTGGGGAAAGAAAAGCAAGAATATGAAGCTGTATCTAAAGCCATGAAAGCACTGAGAAAGGCTAAGATTAGGTGCTTGAAGCTCCAGCAGAAAGAGTAAGATGGAATCAAGGCAAAAATAATGGAAAATTAAAATTTCAACAGATTGGAAGGAGTGGAAAGATGAATTGATAGCTTTATTCTATAAGAAGCACAAAAGCTAAAAAGACTCAACAGAAAAGTTCAAAGAACATATTGTTGTAAATCTACTTTTCATGCTTTTATGTTTTTAAACTTTGTACATAATTTAAAATGAGTATATATAGAAATTAGTGTATATGTAATTTTCTCGTATTATCAGGGTAGCACTAATCCGCAAACAGTCTTACATTGCTTCATAATCCTTTTTCTCAAGCACTACTGCCAGTTGTACATTTTTTACAGTTTATGCTACCAAGAAACATTTTCTAGAACTTAGATATTTCTTTTACATCTGCAATATTTTGTTGTTTAGCTTTAATACAGTACTGAACATAGACTGTTCAGGTGATACTATCTGTGGAAAGTCAGGATGGATCAAACCAGGCAATTGCTTGGGAAGATGTCTAACCTTACTGTAACCTTACATTAGCAAGAGCTTTAAGGCATAAGTGAAAGAGTAAGCTCCCTAGGATTTGTTTGGGCCCTTCCTAAATGCCCTTCCATATGATTTTTTTTTTTTAATGGGAGAGGAGTTGGGAGAGATTGGGTAAGAATAACAAAGATATGAATTCATCAGTCAAAATTGAAGAAACAGTAGTTGAAACATTAATTCTCAATTCCTGTAACAGCAGATTGATAGATGAAGCATAAAACAAGACCAGATGCTGTGGTTTCCAGGATGCACTTGGCTTCCCATCCTTTATTACCTGGAGCATTTTTTGCCGTAAGTAGGTCATTTGCTTGCTCTCATTTACCTGATTCTAGGAAAATGCCCTTGAAAGTATTTGGAAAATAATACTTTTTGTTAAGCTTGTGCTTAACATTTTAAAAGTTAAGATTGCAAGAAACTTCCCCCACCCCCTTTTCTCTATTAGACAGAATAACTTGTAACCTTGTAGCATAAGTGAAACTAAAATGGACAAGAAGAATTCAAGATGTTTTATTTTCTAAGAACTAAAATTTGTGTCCATAGCACTGGCATAGTACTCATCTCACAGAATTATAATTGGGATTTAAGTTTCTGTATTCTCCTATCAGATGTGCAGTTCTTGAAAAAAGAGGATGCCTAGGACATAGGAGGGGCTTAACAAATGTTTTAATTAACTGATTCCCCCCACCAATCTGACATATTGAATGAAGCTTTTCAGGCACCATTCTAATAGATTTACGGTGACCAGGGAGGGAAAAAGAGGAAAGAAAGGCAAATGGTCCAAAGATAAGGACATGTGCAATCAAACCATTTTACTGACCATAATTATATTATTGTCCTGTCATGACAGGTCTGTTCCTGATGTGTCCACCAGAGACCAGTCCCATTAGGTATCCATAAGGTTTAAGACCATGGACATTGCAACCCAACAGACTTGGCTTTAGATGTAAGATCTGTTATTTACTAGCTCTGTGACTTTGGGCAAGTTATTAAGCTCTGTAAACCTCAAGTTCCTCACCTTTAATGCAGGGACAAAAGCGGTACTCACACCATGGAGTTGCACTGAGAATTAAATGAGACAGTACATGGCAAGTGCTGAGCTCTATGCCTGGCACTTAGCAAGTGCTCAATAAACATGCCATTGTAATACCTCAGATGTTATTTTCATTATACTATGAAGTGATATTCTGTCATTTCCAGAAGCCCTGTATGGACAAAGATTCCTTCATATCTCCTTAGTGTTTGCATGAGGACTTCACCTCTCAAGTTGTCAACTGTGGCATCTTGTCTGGGAATGTTTATCTTCTCTTACTTGTGAAGAGGCTATGCCTCTGTCTCTTTGAACTCTTAGTTCTCTCATTCTCAGTTTTAATACACTCCTCTGAGTGAGTCTTACTGATTAGTATTCTATAAACCATTAGTGATAGTTATATAAAACCTGTAAGATTCCATCCTTGTGACCCCCCCCAGACAAATAAGTTTAAAATATTGGTCAATCCATGAAAACGACTATCTGAATATTTCTCAGTTCACTGAAGACCATCATTAATATTGGCTGTTGTTCCCATTCTGTCTAATAACAGCCATTTATTGAGCTTACAGTTCTTGCTCTCATGGAGTTCTGAAGACTCAAATGTCTTGTGAAAATGCAAGTCTTCATAGAACTATTGTTTTTTTTAAGGTAGAGGTTTAACCTACCTTTCATCTCCATTCATTATTTGTTTTGGGAAAACTTCCTTACTTAGATTGCCGAGTGACTTTTGCACAGAAGAAAGAAATTAGTTCAACGGATGAAAGTAATTAGTTCAACGGATGAAAGTGAGATGCTAAACCAGATTTGAGATTTTAGAGGTCAATCCTTTGCATGTCTTATAATTTCTTTGCAAACTACAACCTTTTTGTAACCCTTGAGGACTATCTTAACATCAGAGCTGCTATTCTTCATACAATATTTAATTCCTTTGAACATAACATGTTTTTAAAAAAATATTTACTATGTGCAACTCGTGGAAATGCTCCTAAAATTGAGGGAGTTCTACTGAGCAAAAGAAATGGAATATCCTGTATAGAGACTGAGTGCATGGCTTCCAAAGGCAAAGGCAAGGGCAGAACTTGCTAATGTTAGATGTTTAGGGATGAAATGTCTACTAGACCTTGTTTCTTCTTAGAGAGACCCAACAGTAGCGTACTAGCAAGCTACTGTTAAATTTGCCCTCCCCACCTGTTTATTGCCAGTATTTCTGGAAACAGAAAAACAAAACAAAGGGGTAAGGAAAAAAAAAAGCAAAGTCTGCATGTAACTTGAGTTAGAAAAGTGCAGGAAACAAATCAAGTATACTAAGTTAGCAGTGCTTAAAGTCCCATTCAACTTCAGAATAGTATACCTGGTAGAGTTCCACAAACCTTTCTCCTTTCTAGCCTGCTGCTTATTAAGTTTAAATGCCAGAACCATTCTGAGAGCTCTGAATGCCCATATGAGGCCTAGAGCCAGAGACATGCCCCACACCCATTTCTTTATATTTTCTGAATTCCCAGGTAAACGAGAGATCAGAAAAAGGGACAGTAAAGGAAAGGAGACAAAGAGGTAAACTCCCCAACAGTGTTTTCTTCCCCTTTGGTGTTTTGCAAAAAGCTGAAGAGATGCTATAATGATTCTTTAACCAACTGAAAGCAGCGTTAGAATTCTGTCTAGATATTCTTGAACCTCTGGCTGGGCAGTGTTCCACCTTCCACACTCCAGTCCATCCATCATTCAATACTACTTATGCTAGATAAACTGGCTTGCCATAGTTTATTATCATGTTGTCCTCACAGACTAGTATTCAAGGAGCCTCCCCTGACCACTTTCTTGGGACTCTTGGAAGTAAACAGAGAAACAGTTTAAATGAATGGTAAAAACCCATGTAGGGCTTCCCTGGTGGCGCAGTGGTTGAGAGTCTGCCTGCCGATGCAGAGGACACGGGTTCATGCCCCGGTCCGGGAAGATCCCACATGCCGCAGTGTGGCTGGGCCTGTGAGCCATGGCCGCTGAGCCTGCGCGTCCGGAGCCTGTGCTCCGCAACGGGAAAGGCCACAGCAGTGAGAGGCCCGCATACCTCAAAAAATAAAAAAAAAAACCCATGAAATACAGTGATTGTTTTTTTTGGGGGGGGGAGAGTAAATAATTATATGTCTTCAGTTGAGAGAATCATAAGGATTTCTAGCACATGAATACACATTCACAGCCCCCAAACAGAAGACAACTAAAAAATCTCTGCAGAGGGACAGCATTTCCTCCTCATTCCATAGGAAGGTGGGGATCTATGACACTCCATTTTAATGATCATCCCCAATTTCCGTTTCTGTGCCCAACACAGTAAAGCATTTCCAAGTACAGAGTGTCAGACAGGTGAACAACAAACAAACAGCCTCTGTCAAAAATAGTTTGAAGCGTGCAAGATGTAGATTATTGAGTACAGTACTTGAAAAATGCTAAGTTATGACAGTCCTCAATGACAGCTCTGTGACCTGTCTCATGTTAGGTAGCCTTTCTGGGTTTCTGCCTCTGAAATTGAAATAGTTCTACCAACTTCATAATTCTGTGATTCTGTGATTTGTTCATTCTGACCTGTATGTGGGAGAACTTTTGTTTATTTTTTCTCCCCTTTAGAATCCAACAAATGAATGCTAAATTTGAACTCTAGGTTTCAGAGTATACTTTAACATATTAATAAATTATAACAATTTCTAACAAGACTTGTGTACTATACTACCTTGTCAGCTACCATTTTGCCTGTCATAGTTTTGTCACAATGTGGTTTTGTCACAATGTGGTTTTGTATTTGTATGCTTAAATTTTACAATCTGTGATCTCTATGTATGTATGTATGGTTGAGTTTAGTTCCTTGAAACCAAAGCATTAAATATCAGTAAGGGCTATACCAAGAACTTTAAAAAAAGAAGTGTGGTTAATATAAATTATCTTCCACAGAAGAGCATGACTTTCAGAATATGAACTCGTGAACAACCTAGGGAAAAGATTCTTTTCTGCTTTATAACTAACTTTATTGTTTTATTCTCTTGAGAATTCCCTATCGAACTTGCCAATGAGGGTTTTATCTAACATGGCACTTTTCTGGGATGTAACCATCACTACCCCCAGTTAGTGAGAGATTACTATAACAAATAGTGAAAACACTCACATAGATTCTCATGAATCATGTTTTAATTGAGAGCTAGCCAAAGAAGAAGGGTGGAGAGGTAAGGACATAGATTTATCTCTGCTTGTGTGTTCATTTGTACTTTTATTAAGAGAAAAAACATTTTCCTCTTTTTTAAATAAAATCTCATCCTCTAGGAAGTAAATTCAGGAGTAAGACGCTCTACACCTGTTTTGCATAGTCCAATTGATTGTTAATTTCATTGTCTTTTGACATACTGGGAGGCATGTTAATTTGGAACACATCTCTCTCATAGAAGTAACAAACCAACATTAACACAGGTAAGATGCATCTTCTACCTTGATAAAGACACCTGCTCCAGTGTTATAGAAATAGGGAAGGTCTAGATATATATATCTAGAAAGATATAATTTCAAGGAATCATGCTCTCTCAGGATTGAAAGGAATATTAAAGTCAGTGAATGTTCAACCAAAGGCAGTGTGGAACTGTAGAATGTGTGCTATGGAATTAGAGGACCTGGATCAAATCACAGCTTTGCAACTTAGTAGCTGTGTGTTTGGGGTAATTTATTTAACCTGGCTGAGCCTTGGTTTTCTCACCTATAAAATGGGGATAGTGACTACATTATGGAGTTGGTGAAAGAATTGAAGATAATGTATGTAAAGGACCTGGGACAGACATAATAAGCATTTAGTAAATGATTGTGGCTGTTGTGATCATCAGTGTCCCACCAACTGGTCATTAAGCTTATTTGAACATTCCCAGTGACATGGAATTCCCCAACTGTTCAGGTAGCCCATCTCATGTTTGGAGAACTCCTCAGTGTTAGTTCTTCCTTTTACTGAGCCTAAATCTTTTCCCCTAGAACTTTTTCTATGGTTCTGATTCTTGCCGTTGGGGCTGCACAGATTAAGTGTGTAAATCAATTAGGCATGTAATCTAGAACGGTATATATGCTTTAAGAGTGGTGTGACCAGTGTGGATACTAGAGATTTATCAACACAGTTTAGGATCAAACTAGCTTCCTTTTCCTGAAACCCACCCTTTTAATACCTATTGAATTTGCTATTAATTAAAGCCTGTTTGTCTTTTGTACTAGAGATGTAGTCAAAGCTTGAGTCCTGCATACTGTACCTGTCACAGTTTTGAGGGAGAGAATTAAGTGCAGAACCTTACAATTAAATCTTTATCATATTAATTAATAAACTGGTAAAATTCCATTTGAGTCATACAAATATAATTTGAGTATTAAATCATATATAATGTGGCATACCTGTAAGGTCATATAGTTATAAATGGATAAGAACGTAGTGCACTTTATTTAACAAACACCAATACGGTATTTAATATGTGCCAAGCACTGTTCTAAGTGCTTTTCATATATTAACTCATTTAATTCTCAGTCATAATAACCCTATGTGGTTAGTATTATTATCTTCAGATAAGGAAACTGAGGCACAGAGAGATTAAGTAATTTATCCAGGGCAAATAGCTAGTAAGTAGCAGAGTTAGAATTTGAACCAGCATGTTTAGTTCGAGAGCCTGTGTTCATACTCATGCCCTGTTCCCAAATTTGTTAAAATTTAGAAAAATTGTTACACGGATTGTTAGGGCTCCTTAAAAGCAAGAAAAACATGACAAATTAACACTGCTGGATTTACAACCTACTTTATAAAAGCATTATTAGAGAATATCTTTTGAGTGCTATGGATTTGATTTATGAGAATGTAAAATGTTGACTAGAAGCAATATCTAGCTCCATTCTAAGCAGGACTAGGCTTCTGATGGTTCATTTTATATTTCAACTATATAATTGAGAAGGAATTGATGAATGCCTCTGAATTTTTTTCTTCTCATATGTACTTTTTCTGATAAAAATTGTTTTCAAATGTTAAGACAGCAGTACATCATATTACAGTTTTATTTTTAAATTAACATACAGTAAAGTTGATTGTGTGTGCGTACCTGCATGTGTGTACAGTTCTATGAATTTAATACGATAGATTCATATAACCACAGTCAAGATATATAACAGTTCCATTATCCTAAGAAACTCCCTTGTATTACCCCTTTGTACTTACCTCCTCAACCCTTGGCAACCATGGATCTAATCTCCATCACTGTAGTTTTATCTTTATGAGAATGTCATATATAAATTAAATCCTACAGTATATAACTTTCTGAGACTGGCTTCTCTTACTTAACATGCCTTTGAGATTCATCTGAGATTTGCATATATCAGTAGTTCATTCATTTTCATTGCTGAGTAGTATTCCATTGTAGAGATGTACCACAGTTTGTCCATTCATTTGTTGAAGGACGTTTCAGTTGTTTCCAGTTTTTGGTAATTGTGAATAGAGCTGCTATAAACATTTGTGTGTAGGTTTTTGTGTGAACAGAAGTTTTCATTTCCTTAAAGTAAATACCTAGGAGTAGGTTTGCTAGGTCATATGATAGGAGTATTTTTAACTTTTTGAGAGACTGCCAAACGGTTTTCCCCAATGGCTATACCATTTTGCATTTCCATGAGAATGTATGAGCATTCGATTTGTTTTGTATCCTCACCAGAACTTGTTATTATCAGTATTTTTTATTTTAGGTATTGTAATAGGTATCTCATTATTGTTTTAATTGACATTTCCCTGATGATCGACAATATTAATATCTTTTTTAACAGCTTATTTGCCATCTATTTATCCACTTCAGTGAAATGTCTGTTCGAGTCTTTTGCTCATTTTTAAATTGGGTTGTTTGTTTTCTTACTGTTGAGTTTTGAGAATTCTTCAAATATATATTTGAAGTTCGAGAGCCTCAAAAGATCCATAGCACTCAAAAGATATTCTCTAATAATGCTTTTATAAAGTAGGTTGTAAATCCAGCAGTGTTAATTTGTCATGTTTTTCTTGCTTTTAAGGAGCCCTAACAATCCATGTAACAATTTTTCTAAATTTTAACAAATTTGGGAACAGGGCATGAGTATCAACACAGGCTCTTCAAATATATATATATCTAGAAAATATATATTCTAGATATAAGGCCTTTGTCAGTATGTGATTTGCAAATATTTTCTTCTGGTGTGTAACTTATCTTTTTATTCTTTTACAGTGTCTTTTATAAAGTTTTAAATGTTAAGTCCAGCTTATCATTTTTTCTTTTATGGATCATGTTTTTGGTATCATGTGTAAGAACTCTTCGCTTAACCCCAGGTTATGAAGATTTTCTCTAAAGGTTTCTTCTAAAAGTTTTATATTTTACATTTAGATCTATGATACATTTTGAGTTAATTTTTGTACAAAATGTGAGATTAAGGTTGAGGTTCAGTTTTAAGTATATGAATGTCCAATTGGTCCAATATCAGTTATTGAAAAGACAATCTTTTGGGCCTTTGTCAAAAATCAGTTGGCTATATCTGCATGGATATGAGCATGGATCTGTTTCTGGGCTGTCTATTCCACTGATCTAAGTGACTGTCCCTTCACCAGTACCACACTGTCTTAGTTAATCTAGCTTTATAGTACAACTTAAAAATCTGGTAATATGATTTCTCCAACTTTATTCTTTTTCTTCAAACATTTTGGTTTTTCTAGTGCCTTTGAATTTCTATTTGAATTTTAGAATCAGCTTGCCTATATCTCGAAAAATTCTGCTGGGATAGTTCATGAAACTGAGTTAAATCTGTACATCAAATTGGGGAGTTGAGTCTTCCTGTCCCTAAACATGCTATGTCATTCCATTTATTTAGGTCTTTGATTTCTTTCATTTATGTTTTCTAGTTTTCAGCATATAGATACTGTTCTGTCAGTGTTTTGTTAAATTTATTCCTAGGTATTTCAGTATTTTTGGAGCTATTGTAAATGGTATTGTTTTTAAAATATCAGTTTCAATTGTTCACTGCTGGTATACAGGTATATAATTATTATTGTGTTTTTAACTTATATCCTGTGACTGTACTTAACTCAGTTCTAGGAGTTTTTTGGGTTTTGTTGTTTTTTGGTCACTTCTTTTGGTTTCAATCATGTCATCTGCAAATAAGAACATTTTAATTTCTTCCTTTTCAATTTGTATGCCTTTATCTCTTATTCTTGCCTTATTATACTGGTTAAGAATTCTAGTATAACGTCAAATAACAACAGTGAGAGAGGACATCCTTGCCTTGTTCCTTATCTTAGCGGGAAAGCATTCAGTATTTTACCACTAAGTGTGACATTAGATGTTGGCTTTTTGTACATAAGGTGAAGAAGTTCCCTTCTATCTCAGTAAGCTGAGAATTTTAAAAATCTTGAATGGATGTTGAATTTTTTCCAATGCTATTTCTGTATCAGTTGATATGATTATGTACATAGTTTTTCTTCTTTAGTCTACTAATATAGTGGATTACACTGACTGAGTTTTCAAATATTGAAGCAGCCTTGCCTTTTCAGGATAAGTGCTACTTGTTTGTAGTATATAATTAAAAAAAATACTTCTGGACTCAGTGTGCTCAGTGTGTTTGACTTTCATATCAATGCTTATGAGAGATATTAATCTATAGTTTTTTCCCCTGTACTGTCTTTTGTACAGTATTTCGTATCAGAGTAATGCTGGTTTTATAAAAATGAGTTGGGAAGTGTTTCCTCCTTTTCTATTTTCTGGAAGAGTTTGTGTAGTATCATTTCATCTTTAAATGTTTAATAGAATTCTACCTTTAGGCCAGGAAAATTTTTTTGAAAGCCTTTTAACTATGAATTCAATTTCTCTGTAGTTACATGATTCTTCAGGTTATCTATTTTCTCTTTGATGAGTTTTCGTAGTTTGTTGTCAAGGAATTAGTCTATTTCACCTTGGTTGTCATATTTATGCATGTATTCTCTTATCCTTGTAATGTCTATAGGGTCTGTGGTGATATCCTTTTTCATTCCTGATATTGATAGTTTGTCTTTTGTTTATGAATTTCATTGAGTTTTATGGATTTCATTGATCTCAAAGGATCAGTTTTTTATTTTATGGATTTTTCTCTATTTTGTTTTCAATTTCATTCATTTCTGCTCTTAGCTTTATTTCCTTCCTTCTGCTTTATTTGCTTTTTTAAAAAAGATCAGTGATTTGAGACCTTTTTTCTTTTTTTATATAAGCAATTAATGCTGTAAATTTCCCTCTGGTTTAGCTGACTCCCACAATTTTTGCTATGTTGTACTTTCATTTCTATTTAATTAAAAATATTTTTACATTTCCCTTTTGACTTCCTCTTTGACCCACAGATTATTTAGAAGTGTGTTGTTTACAAATGTTTGGAGATTTTCTTTATTTTCCATTACTGAAATCTAATATAACCCTATTATGATTAGAGAGCATACTGTGTATGATTATAAATCTTTCACATTTTTTTAGGCTGGTATTATGATCCAGATATTGTCTGTCTTGGTGAATGTTCCATGTTCATTTAAAATAATATGTATTTTGCCTAGTGTTGAGTGGACTAATCAATAAATATCTGTTGGGCTTACTTGGGTTGGTGGTATTTTTCATTTCTTCTATATCCTTGCTGATTTTCTGTTTACAAGTTCTGTCCATTGCTGAGAGAGGAGTGTTGAAGTTTCCAAATACAATTGTGGATTTGTCTGTTTCTCCTTTCAGTTCTATCAGTTTTTAATTCATGTGTTTTTTTTTTAAATATTTTTTCTTGGAGTATAGTTGATTTACAATGTTGTGTTAGCTTCTGCTGTACAGCGTAGTGAATCTGTTATACATATACATATATCCACTCTATTTTTAGATTCTTTTCCCATATAGGCCATTACAGAGTATTGAATAGAGTTCCCTGTGCTATATAATTCATGCATTTTGTGATGTCCTTATTAAGCTCTGGTAATTTTCTCTGCTCTGAAATCTACTTTGTCTGATATTAATATAGCTTCTCCCACTTGGTTTTGATTAGTGTTCACATGTCATATATTCTTTCACCCCTTTATTTTTAACATACCTATATCAATATATTTTAATTTTTTTGTAGACAATACATAGCTGGGTCATGTTCTTTGTATCCATTCTACCAATCTGTATGTTTAACTGGTATATTTAGACCATTTCCATTTAATGTAATTATTGATATATTTGGATATAGATCAGCCATTTTATTTGTTTTCCTTTTTTTTCTTTCATTTCTCTGTTTTCCCTTTCCAGCCTTATTTTAAGGTAGTTGAACATTTTTTAGTACAGTTGACCCTTAAACAACGTGAAGGTTAGGGGTGCTGCCCCTACATGCAGTTGAAAATCTTCATGTAACTTATAGCCGACCCTCTGTACACACAGTTCCTCCATATCTGCAGTTCCGCATCTGCAGATTATGTAATATTATAGTATTCACTATTGTAAAAAATCTGTGTATAAGTGAACCCATGCAGTTCAAACTCCTGTTGTTCAAGGGTCAACTGTATTCAATTTTATCTATTGTGTTTTTGACTATATGTCTTTTTTTTTTTTTTTTTCTGTACGCGGGCCTCTCACTGCTATGGCCTCTCCCGTTGCGGAGCACAGGCTCTGGACGCGCAGGCTCAGTGGCCACGGCTCACGGGCCCAGCCGCTCCGCGGCATGCGGGATCCTCCTGGACCGGGGCACGAACCCGCGTCCCCTGCATCAGCAGGCGGACTCTCAACCACTGTGCCATCAGGGACGCCCGACTATATGTCTTTGTAAAAGAAATGTTAATGATTGTTCTTGGGATTAAAATATAAATATTTAATTATCCACAGTTTGCTTAGAATCAATATATTTTACCACTTCAAGTGGATGTAGAAATCTTTGAATCGTTTATATCCCTTTACACTCTCTTCTTTATGTTGTAGTTGTGTATTGCATTTGCAAACGTTGAAAATATACACTGGAAATCAAGAATAGTCTATTATATTTACCTAGAGATCTACCATTTCTATTCCTGATGTTCCAAGTTTCCTTCTGCTATACTTTCCCTTCTGTCTAAAGATATTCCTTTAGTAATTCTTTAGAGCAGGTCTGCTGGCAATGAATTCTCTTTGTTTTCCTTCTCTGAGAATGTGTTTATTTGAACTTCATTCATGAAGGAATTTTTGCTGGATTTAGAATTCTGGGTTGAGGAGGTTGTTGTTTTTATTCCCCTAGCACCTCAAGTTGTTCCACTTAATTCTACCCTCCATGATTTCTGATAAGAAATTTGCAATCATTTGAATTGTTGTTCCCCTGTAAGTAATTCGTCATTTTTTTGTAGCTACTTTAAAGATTTTTTTTTTGGCCTTCAATTTTCAGCAGTTTGATTTTGATGTACTTGGGCATGGATTTCTTTGGGTTTATCCTGTCTAGGGTTCACTGAGCTTTCTTGAACCGGTAAATTTATGTTTTTCACCAAATTTGGGAACTTTTCAGTCATTTTTTTCAAATATTTTTTACTGCATTGTATTTTTTCTCCTCTTCTTCTGGACCTCCAATGACAAATATTAGATCTTTTGGTTTCATCCCACTAGTCTGTGAGGTGCTGTTCATTTTTTTCCCACCCCCTATTTTTTTCTCATTGTTCAGATTGAATAATTTCTGTTGAGTTATCTTCAAATTCACTGACTGTTTCCCCTGTCATCTCCATTCTATGATTGAGTCTATCCAATAAGTTCTTTATTTTAGTTATTGTATTTTTCAGTCCTACAATTTCAGTTTAGTTCTTCATATCTTCTATTTCTTTGCATTCCTTTCTCTTGCTTCCTGGTATGCTTTTATAATAACTGCTTTAAAGCTTTTGTTAGCTAATTTCAGCATCTATGTCATCTCAGTGTTGGCCCCTGAATTGTCTTATCCCATGTGAGTTTAGATTTTCCTTGTTATTTTGTATGCTGAATAATTTTTAATTATATCCCAGACATTTAAAATATTATAAGACTCTGCATGTGCCACACTGTTCATTGCAGAATTATTTACAATAGCCAGGGCATAGAAGCAACTTAAGTGTACATCGACAGATGAATGGATAAAGAAGATGTGGCACATATATACAATGGAATATTACTCAGCCATAAAAAGAAATGAAATTGAGTTATTTGTAGTGAGGCGGATGGACCTAGAGTCTGTCATACAGAGTGAAGTAAGTCAGAAAGAGAAAAACAAATACCGTATGCTAACACATATGTATGGTACGGAATCTAAAAAAAATGAAGAAGGTTCTGAAGAACCTAGGGGCAGGACAGGAATAAAGATGCAGATATAGAGAATGGACTTGAGGACACAGGGAGGGGGAAGGGTAAGCTGGAACGAAGTGACAGAGTAGCATTGACATATATACACTACCAAATGTAAAATAGATAGCTAGTGGGAAGCAGCCACATAGCAAAGGGAGATCAGCTCTGTGCTTTGTGACCACCTAGAGGGGTGGGATAGGGAGGGAGGGAGGGAGACACAAGAGGGAGGGGATATGGGGATATATGTATACGTATAGCTGACTCACTTTGTTATACAGCAGAAACTAACACACCATTGTAAAGCAATTATACTCCAATAAAGATGTTAAAAAATAAAATTAAATATGGGCAACATAAAAGCAAACTTTTTGGCCAAATGAGCTTTAAACAAAAATTCAACTTCTAGAAATTCTATTAAAAAAATAATATAAGACTCTGGCTTTTGTTTAAATCCTATGGAGAATATTGATATTTTTTGTTTTAGCAGGCAATAGAGCTGGTTGTATTCAGGCCACAAATTTCAACCAAACTCCTGTAGGTTCTAGTTTCAACGTCAATTTTGTTTTCAGAATATTTGCGGTACTGTTCAGATCTATCTACTATGTGTGGCACGCTCAGTGATCAGTCTGGGACATGTGCAGTGGTATATCCTTCAAAGTCTTTGGTATGCTGTTTAGGATCATATCCACCCTTGTGCAGCTTGAAGGTGAGCCTAGGTGTTTATAATCAACTTTGTTACTTTCCTGAGCTCCTCCGTCTCCATGATCTCTGGTACTTTCTGGTTTCCTAGACTTCCTCTTTTAGCCTTACAGCCAGAAAGCTAGTGCTTCAGTGATCCTGCACTGCTGCATACTACTCACTGGGACTGTGCCATGTCCAGGGCCAGTCAGTAGATGGACAGAAAAAAAAAAGCAACCGGCATTCTGCCCATTCTCCTGAGACCACAGCTTCTCCTTAGAGGAAGGTTCCCCTCTCTCAGAAATGTTGGTGCCCATTGTAGTCATTGCCACTGCTGGGCTGGCAGGATTTCCTGGGGCCTGGGGCACTAGAGAACAGAGACAAGAACAAAAAATGGCAGATTTCTCCTAGTCTTTCTGAGCATTAGGAAATGCTTTTCCTGCTCTTTAAGCCAGAACTGGAGGGCTTCTCCCAAAACTAGACTAGTAGCTCTAGAGAGCCAACTAAGTTTTTATTGTTTAGTTATAACACACCTCAAATATGTATTTTGATCATTTTGATATGCCTATGTTTTGGATTAGTATACTGCTTGATTATTTGGTCCCTGGTCTCCTTGACTAAATTTGCCTAATGTTTCACTATAAATAATCTCAAGGCTAAGTGACCTAGGTCCTGTTTGGGCCAATTTTTATGTCTTTGAGAAGCTTACTTCAAAGACATATGGTTAGAAGCCAAAAGTTCATTTCTTTCACTTACAGTGTGGGAAAAAATGAGAAATGAGAGTAGTGCTGAATAAATATATGTAATTGAGTAGAAGGAAGGTAAAGGAGTTTGCTTATCTTTTGCAGATAATAGTTTTAATTAAATTCATAAAAGAAAATAAACAAAACACTAATAATTCTTACCCATCATAAAAGAAGAACAAGGCTTCATAATTGGAGTGGAACTAGGCTAGAACTAGGTTACTGTCTCAAGTGGGCTGAAGACTCTAGAATAGATCAGTGAGCTTTGGTACCTAAGGCAATTTCATGTTATGCTCTATTGCTCTCCACCAGATGGACTTCTTTCTTTTCTTTTTGTCCCCCACTGATCTTTTCCATCTTATCTGTTCCCTTGTCTTTTTCCTTTCTTCACAATTTTTTTTCCATCTGTGAACTTGGTTAATCAGTAGAGCAGGGTTTAAAGAAGAAGCTGATCCTTGAAGGGAGCACCTTTCCATTATCCACCTTCATCCCCCCATCTTTTCCTTGTACTCTTGTTCCATTCCCATTCCTCTTCTGCCCTTCCATGTTGTCCTCCCCAGGGCTGTGCTTTAGCTCTGCCACTGTTGGCCAGAAGACATAGCTTAACTCTGCTTGGGTCACTTGAAAATAAAAAGGTTATTACTTATTCTAGAATAAGAATACTGTAGTTTTCCCTTCTCACACTGGAGTTTTAATAAAGCACTACATTGTTCCAGAGTTGGTAAGGATAATCTGTGAAATCAAACTCAGTTGTGATTTGGCCACTTCCATCTTAGAGACATTCAGAGAGAAATGTTAGAAAATGATAATTTCATCAACTTGTTTGAAAGGGAAAAGTTAGCCTCCTGCATAAAAGTAGGAGTCCACATTCCCGGGAATTTTGGTTATTTATGCTGCAGCTGAGGAAAAGGTACATTACTATGTTTGCTTTATGATTAAAAAGGCCTCAAAGACCTTTTTTTTCCCCCCTCAGGGCACAGATTATTAACTAAGTCTGACATTTGCTTTGTTGATGTTCCCTCTGGGAAACAAAAAATGGAAATAGTGATTAAAGTCTTTGCAGATAATATCCTACACCAAAGTATAGAAAGAAATGTTTATATAATATGACATGGTAACAAAATATACGGATATTATTATCTGAGGATTATGTTATATTCAGTTGATAAGTTATATTTGTATGTTTAAGTATATATTTGAAACAGTGTGCAGTCTTTTAGTCATTGAGTTTATAAATACTTACTGTCTATCTGATATGTAAAAAAACTGTGCTAGGCATTGTGAGAAGTACAGAGCTTTACACCTTTGTGCAAAGAATTATTTTTTAATCTCCAAGAAACTTAATGGGAAGTGGGACTAGCTACACTGAAGCAAAGACTGAGATGTAGTTAGGAGTTGGCAGGGTTAAAACTAGAGAGTCTAGAGGTACTGTACCTTCTGACAACTGTGAATGAGGCCGGTTCTTGGGAAGCCCGTTGCTAGTTCGCTCTTTGTATAGTTCAGCTGGAACTATCATCCTTCTAGTTTGTAGGAGACATTATTCAGGAAGCTATCTAGTCTATGGAGGAGGTGACATCTCCTGAACCTGGCCCTCACAGGGAATTTTGAATGGGTGGAAAAGGAGATTGTATGCATTCTTGCTTATGTCATAATATTGGACATGTGACTTAAAAAATGTGGCAGGTCACTGTGATTGGACTATTTCATTACCATACTTTGACTCAGAGGCAAATGTGGCTTATTTAAACTCTTAACTGAAACATTGGTATGATGTAAGATTATAACAATAAAAGACATAAAATGACTGTTTATTGGGGACATCTTGAAGGACCAGGGGAATCCTTGTTTTCTTATCATCTCCCATCTTGCACTTGTTGATAGCTATTAGTCATTCATTCGGCATTTACTGAAAGTTTACCATATCTCAAATAATATGCAAGGTGTCAGAGGTGGCAATAAGGAGAATACAACTGAGTAAGATATAGTATCTGCACTCAATAAAACCAGCTAACAACGAGCACTTATATAGTGTTTACTATGTGCCAGACTTGTTCTAGGTAATATAATATATATATCCTCACCCAATCCTCGTAACAACCCTGTGAGGTAGGTACTATTATTATCCCCATTTTACAGACAAGGGATACAAGAGATTATGTAACTCGCCAAAGGTCTCACAACTGTTAAGTGGCAGAGCAATATTTGAAAGCAGACAGTCTGGCTCCAGAAATGATGCTTCTAGCCTCTATGCTAAATAGCCTCTCAAGGAATTTATGATTTCATATACATAGTAAAGTACCTCACCTTTCAGGGTAAGGCAGTGGGGAATGGTGTATAAAGAAGCAAAAAGTGACTCAGATTAAGTGTTTCCTGTAAACTAACACCAAGGGTGTCTGACTCAAGAAATGCTTCAGTTTGTGCTCCAGAGAGAATGGAGTAACAAGAAAGTATTAAATGCAGCAAAATGTTGGATATATTTACCAGTGGATAGCCATCCAGTTTAATTTTATGTCCAAAACTACAATCCTGCATCTTCCTTTCATATATACAGTATAAGGATTAATGATTACAGTCAATCTGATAACATTTCTTTTCTCCCTTTGTCTCTCCTTTGGTAGAGGTACTTGTATGAAGGCTGCTTCACTCTGAAGGTTTGGTTCTGTATAGGCATGTCTGGTGAGCTGATGGAATGGGTCTGCTGAGATAGTACTTACAGAATACTGGAAACCTTAGGGAGAAAATTCCTGGGGGTGGAGAATTGCAGAAATGATAATAAAGCCTCAGTTATTTCAGGAGAGGAATGATTTCAATACTTGTGATACAGAAACAGTATAGAGTCAAATTATAAGAAAAACATGAGATGTATTTCTGTAGATCTGCCTGTAGACCATTTAGTAGTAATATGTAGTCAATAAATATTCATTATTATTTGTATCAAAGTGCTTACCCCAGGCTGTCCTTATAAAAACATATTTGCAGAGACCTAGGAGAGAAAATGGAAACATGCCAGGGGGCTTCCTAAGACTTTACATGTGCCCTTTAATGACCCTATACATTTCTAAATGTTATCAACAAATGTTAGTTATAATAAAATATTGATAGTAATTATCATTATTACTCTTATTATGTCCTAATTTCACGTTATCACTAATTTTACCTTGGGGTTAGTGAGAAAATAGGATTTAATTTTTGAAATATTCAAATATTTTAGTAGATTTCTCTAAACAGAAAGAGAAGGATGAAATTTATACATATAGACAAGGAACTTAATTGTCATTCCTGCGCCTTATGGATTTTGCTTTCCTACAGAAATGAACTCCTGAACTATGATTTTATCACCATAGAATTAATTTCTTGCTAAGAGGTGCTTTCTACTTATCTCATCTTTGGATATTTGCTAGATCACTAATATTCCCTCTATCCATCCTAAATAAATAAATAAATGAATAAATAAATAACTTACTTCCTCTTTCCAGGCAAGTAGAAATTTCAAAAAGATGATGAAGAAATTCTTTTCCTTCTAATTGGTTCTTTGGCCGTTTTAATCTCCCCTCCACTCCCACAAGGGGTAGTCATTAAAATGCCTCAGAAAACTGTGGAGCCTTCATGATAATAACTATGATATGATCATGTTACACACCCATTCAAAGTTCTCTGCTTCAGGACCAAGGTTTGGGTGATACCACATAGCCTGTGGACTTCCTGCTTCCTGGAATGGCTTCACTGTTGTGAGGATAGGAAATGAGAGAAAGATGAGCCTACCGTAATTCTGAGGATCAGATTTAACTAGGGTCAGGTAAATCTTGAGATATTTCCATGTTGATAAATTTATGTAATTTATTCCTTTTAACCTAGTGTATAATAATTCTATCATCTGAAAATATCACATTTTATTTATCCATATTGATGGATATTTATTTAGGTTCTTCCTAACTTTTTGCTATTTCAAATAATATTGCCATGAAAATCCCTACATGTTTTCTTATGCACACGTATGAAAGTTTTTCTAGAGTAAGGAATTTTTAAACTATTTTGCTAGCTTATCCCACAAACAATTTGGACAAACTTTTCTTCCTTACACATTTTAGAATTGGAATGAAACTTTTCATTATGAGTTTAAGTAGTTACAAAGGAAATAATTTCCTTGTAATTTAAACATTAATGTTTAAAAGTAGAATTATTAAATGTATCTAATGGAATATAAATGCCATAGTGATTTGATATATTCATCATTATCCATCAAAACATTAACAACGTGAACAAGTGCTTCTCTTATAGTGGGAAATTTTACATCACTTCATTTTCTCTTTGCACTTGAATTTTCTTTCCACTCCTGCCACAGATTTTTATCTGAACGTAATATACATTATGTGTGAATATCTTTAATGATCACTCTATCATAATTCTCTGTAACAAATTTTATACATAAATTTAAATTAAATTATGTTAAATTCCTTTGGCCATAATACTTCTAAGTGTTAAATTATTCTTAATTATCATTAATTATTTTTAGTTCATAATTTATCAATGCTTTAAAATGTTGTAACTATTAAACATAAAAAAGAAATCAATAGGGCTTTAAAAAATTATATATCATAAGTGATTTTTACTTATTTCCAGAAAGAGACAGGTTCACACATCAGTTTATTTCTAGTGTTTGCCTTTATATTATGAACAATGAGGAATATTGTTTACATAGATATGTGATTGGAAGGAATTGTTTTAGTGATGTCACACATTTATCGGAAAGCTTTCCAAGTTGTATGCCACACATCACTTAGTGATCTTTAATAATTTTTCAGTGGACAATATAAATAGGTCTTCCTTCAATTTACTAGAAAACATGTATTGTTAAACAATCTAACTTTCAAAAGGGTTTGTTAGTCAGTAAAATCATTTAGCCTCTCAACACCAATATCATTATTTCAGAATGTCTCTTCAGGTCCTTGCAGGTTTTTACACTTTGGAGCAGTACACCATTTTAGCATTTAGGTAGAGGTATGCCTTTCTCTTTTAAAAAAGTGGGAGAAAGGGCCAGTGTGAAAAGGGAGGTGGGGCTAGGAACCACAAGGGCCACTTAACTACACTGGTTCTCAGGAAGATCAGATTTGGGAGGAAGTATATATTGAAGTTAAAGTTCTGGAACTGATCGTCTTAAAACTATCTTGAGTGTCTCAGTTCCCTAGTTTGAAGACCACTACTCTGGGGATTATACCCAGAATTGAAATTACTACTGTTGGAGTCTCCTAAGCTATATGACTGTTTCACTGAACCCTCATCACTGAGGACATTGCTATGCCTCTCAAGGACTTGGGAGAAGTCCCTCCAAAGTTCCCTGTATGTGAGTCATAGGAATATTCTAATTTGGGGGAAATCCCATGGTCACTTTATTTAAATAACTGGTGACCGGGCTTCCCTGGTGGCGTAGTGGTTGGGAGTCCGCCCGCCGCTGCAGGGGACAGGATTCGTGACCCGGTCCGGGAAGATCCCACATGCCACGGAGCGGCTGGGCCTGTGAGCCATGGCCGCTGAGCCTGCGCGTCTGGAGTCTGTGCTCCGCCGCGGGAGGGGCCACAACAGTGAGAGGCCCGCGTACCGAAAAAAAAATAAAAATAAAGAAAAATAATAACTGGTGACCAATGTGTAGTAACCCACCAGGGCTCTATGAGACACTTAATTTCTTTCTATAATTTGCTTGTGACAACCTCTGGAAGTATTTATTTTTTAAGATTTTTTTGATGTGGACCGTTTTCAAAGTCTTTATTGGATTTGTTACAACATTGCTTCTGTTTTATGTTTTTGGTTTTTTGGCTGTGAGGCATGTGGGATCTTAGCTCCCTGACCAGGGATCGAAGCCACACCCCCTGCGTTGGAAGGTGAAGTCTTAACCACTGGACCGCCAGGGAAGATCCCCTCTGGAAGTATTTTTATCCATGATTTTCTTTCTTTAAAGGGCATCCTTAGTCTACGTGAACAAAGATGGTAGAAAGACAGCACTATAGTTGGTTTGCATTCTGTGCCCTGAAGCAGAAATGTCTTTAAGGCCTCCTTTACCCTCTGTTAACTGCAAAATAAACAGATGTCTAGTAGAAAAGGTTATTATCAACATTCTGTGCAATTTGGGAGAACAAGAAGTTGGGATCGCTTGACCTAGCTTCCAACAGCAAACTCAGGCCAAGTAAACTACCAAGGTAAGTATACTACCGAAAGTAGCTTACTCTTAGGGCAAAATTCTTCTGGTTTACAAGTTTCTGGATGTAGTTGAAAAGGACAGTACATTTCAAAAATAGAATAATGGCCATTCTCAGTCAGGGACCAGTTTAATTCTACTTAAAGACTGAGAACACTTAATGTGCCAAATTCAATTCATAAGAAAAGGTTGACCAGTTAATAGGACAAGTGCCTCAACAGTATAAAATAAACAGAATATGAAATGCAGACAGTCCTATTTTACAGCTACAAGTTATTTTAAAAATCATTATAAAGACTATAATAAAATAATAAAATATAATATTTTATAGTTAGTAAGTCCACAAGAACACATTAATAAGACACATCTCAATTAAGCATTCCTTGCTTCAACAGGTAATTTAGGAAAAAGGTGGTCTCATGAACTTTAGCAGCCAATGGTCTGTGGCTGCACCTTAGGAGGCATCCAAGACAAAGGTATTATGTCCAGGAAAATTTCAGATAAAACTTAGGGCTCACAGCTAGGTAAATGAGAGTTTTGTTTTGTTTTTCTCAGAAAATAGACTGTTTCTATCCATCAGCTTTCAGTTTCCCAGCTTCATGAAATTTATGTTAAGGACCTGAAATAGTCCCAAATTAATTTTAAAGTACCATGACCTTTGCTTACAGATCTCCTTTTCCTCGAGTTTCCTGAAATATAAAACCTGTACATCCTTTAAGAAATGCAGTACATTCAAGTACAATTAATGAGGAAAAATTCACAAAAGAGAATTGTTCATCTATTGTATTTAGAATAGGTAAAAATTTCCATCTAAGTTAGGTCTGACAACATTAGATTTTTCTATGGTTTCTTTCTGAAGTTCTGCAAGATAGAAAAATCTAAATCACAATGAAAGTACCTTTAGAACTTGTTTTATTAATCCTAAGAAATTGTTAATAAGAAACTGATAACTGGGTAAAGTCCAGAACTGCTTTATTTTATCATTAAATGGAACCACGGAATTAACCAGTGGCCTACCATTGGGCCGCTAAGGTTAGGTTTTAAACAATTAAATATAAACTAAAGATACTACATTTATGTGGTTGAAAAAGCAAGAAGTAACAAGCATCACATACAATGTGGATTGGGGCCCTTGGAGCTGTGTAACTTGGCAGTCCTGTAAATGTCACCTTCCCACCTGGTCTCCTAGCCATATCAGTTTCTTGTACGTTAATAAAGAGAATCTAGGAATATAGAGGTTAGGAGGAGGAAAATGGGATAGGAAGAAAGAGAATGGTAAGAAAGAGGGCAGGAGAAAAGAGAGCGGAAGGATGCTGGAAAGAGGGTGTCTTAGTCTGTTCAGGCTGCTATAGCAAACTGCCATAGACTGGGTGGCTTACAAAGAACAGAAATTTATTTCTCAGTTTTGGAGGCTGAATGTCCAAGATCAGTGTACCTACATGATCAGGTCTGTGTCTAGCAAGGGCCTGCTTCCCGATTCATAAATGTTGTCTTCTAGATGTAACCTCACCTGGCATGGCAGAAGGAGAAGGGAGCTCTGTCAGACCGTTTTTATAAGGGCACTAATCCCATTCGTGAGGGCTCTGCTTTTGTGGTCTAATCACCTCACAAAGGCCCTACCTCTTAATACCTTCACCTTGGGGTTGGGTTTCAATGTAAAAATTTGGAGAGGACACACTCAGACCATAGCAGAGGGGAAAGGCTGTCTTTATATAAAGGATCAGCAACTTTCTCCAAGCCCTCTCTTGCAATTGCCCTTTGTGTGTATATTTGTATGTGAATATTAGCGGAAGAGTAAAAAGGAAAAAAAACCAGACAGTCTGGGGAATGGTAGTAGTGAGCCACTGGGAATTTTTAACCCTGTGCATATGTTATATTAATAAACTTCTTTGTATTGCTTTTTCCTCTCAGATCACTTTTATCTTGTCTCAACCAAGTATATTTAATTATTTTGAGATTTAGGTTTTGGGAAAAAATTCAGAGCTAATAGGCATAAATATTCATGGAAGAAAGAGAAGCAGGGATGCAGGCTTCTACCATCCTCACAGTAGAGATAAGCTGACCTTTCTCTACTACAGATTGGCCTGATTAAATCCAGAACTAAACTTTCTCTCTGCACTGACCTGCTCAGACTGCAAATAGATTCGTTAACTGATTTTATAAAAATTAAAAAAATTTTTTAACATCATTATTGGAGTGTAATTACTTTACAATGGTGTGTTAGTTTCTGCTGTATAACAAAGTGAATCAGCTATACATATACATATATCCCCATATCTCCTCCCTCTTGCATCTCCCTCCCACCCTCACTATCCCACCCCTCTTAGGTGGACACAAAGCACTGAGCTGATCTCCCTGTGCTATGCGGCTGCTTCCTACTAGGTATCTGTTTGACATTTGGTAGTATATATAAGTCCATGCCACTCTCTCACTTCGTCCCAGCTTACCCTTCCCCCTCCCTGTGTCCTCAAGTCCATTCTCTACGTCTGCATCTTTATTCCTGTCCTGCCCCTAGGTTCTTCAGAACCTTTTTTTTTTTTTTTTAGATTCCATATATATGTGTTAGCATACGGTATTTTGAGCCCTGCAGGAGATGCTCCCTCTAACCATGCCTGGCACCATTTTCATTGACTCCAACTCTTCAGCAGGTGGCAGTGTTTCCCTCTATTCCCGGAAGCTTTTGGCATTTCCTTCCTTTCAAAAGAGCACAGTCCCTTTTCTTTTTCTCAATCCACGTATAACAGTTGCCTCCTTTCCATCCTTGTTGGAAGATATTCTCCCAGTGATCTTAGGAACTGAGGAGCAGAAGCAGAATTGTAACACGCAGCAATTCATGTTTGATCGTTAAGGCCCTAATTCCCATGGTTCAATTTCCGGACACTTTAGGACAGAGAGTAAGCATCAGTCACCATCTTTCCCTATTCCAAACCCTATTTACTGTTTCTGGTTAGGTAGTCTTCTTGTTGCCTTCATTCTCCCCTGTACAAGCTTGAAAATACCATTAACAGCCTTCCCCAGTGAAATTTCTAATTAAGTCTCTAAAAGTGAGGTTTTCTTCCCCTCTTTATTCACTGATGGGAATTTATTCAAGAAATTTCCCAAACTCCAATCCAGGATCCCTCATTGAGTAGCTATGTAATCTGGGCATATAAACTCCTTGGGCTTCAGTTTCTTCCTTTGTAAAATGGGATTGGTGAACTAAGGGACCTTTGAGATTTCTTGGATCATAAAGTAATCTGCCACTGCTTTGAATGGTGGTATTGCTGTGGTACCAGATGATTATTTCTGGAGCGTATTTTCTTTGAGCAGCAAAAGTCATTAGATAGTACAAAGAGTGAAGAGTAGATCTAGTAGAGATGGTTGATCTAGGGAGAGAGGGTACTCAGGGTAAGATATAACCTGTCTACTATACAGCATCTCTACTAGACAGCACTTATAGCAGTTATTCTCATGTATTTCTGTTGTGCAGCAGACATCAAACAGACCTTTAGGCTTAAATGCTGGAAATTCCTTAGTGAGCTCATTTATTTAAAAATGAAATTACAGTTGAGCTCTTTCCTTGGTTGATTTGATATTCTTTTGATAATAGGTATTTGTTTATTTTTAGTCTTAATTCTATTTGATGAAATAACTTTTTTCATAATAATAAATGATCATTGTAAAGAACCTTCAAATCATACAAAAAGCAATAAATGAAAAGAGAAATTCCTCTCCCTCTGATGCCCTCCCTCCCCATCCTAACCTCAGAGATAACCAGTGTTATCTTCTCTCTGGTTTATTCTTCCATACATTTTCCATGTAATTATGTAAACATATATATGTATACATGTATTATCACTTTTATTTTACTGAATTTTAATGAACACTTTTGTGAACTATATTAATCCTAGAGTAGAATTATGCATGGGAAATAGATGAGTGAGGAAATGAAAAGATTACATGATTAAGGAACAAAATAGGTAACAAACTGAAAACATTCAGTTGCTAATCAAATTGTCAGCTGATAGTGGTGTTTCTTAAATGATAGAGTCTAGGCAGAATTGACCATGGAAAACTGTCTGATTTGAAGAGTTGGCTCAGCGGTTAAGAATCCTCCTGCCAATGCAGGGGACATGGGTTCGAGCCCTGGTCCGAGAAGGTCCCACATGCCGCAGAGCAACTAAGCCCATGCGCCACAACTACTGAGCCTGTGCTCTAGAGCCCACGAGCCACAACTACTGAGCCTGCGTGCCACAACTACTGAAGCCCATGTGCCTAGAGCCCGTGCTCCACAACAAGAGAAGCCACTGCAATGAGAAGCCCACGCACCACAACAAAGAGTAGCCCCCACTTGCTGCAACTAGAGAAAGCCCACGGCCAGCAACAAAGACCCAAAGCAGCCAAAATTAAATAAATAAATAATTAATTAATTATTATTATTTTTTAAATAAGGAAGAGAGCTAGGGTCACAGTGATAGATGACCATCAACAATTCCTCCATCTCTCTACAAGCTTACCACCAAGAGGCAAAGTCTTTTTCCCCAGTCTTGAATCTTGATGGGTCTGGTACTTGCTTTGGTCAATGGAATGAGGCAAAAATGATGCTACTACAGTTCTGGGCCTAGACCTGGCAACTTTAGTTTTTGCTCTCTTGGAAAATAATGACCACGTGAAGAAGTCTGACTACCTTGTTGAAGAGAATGGCCTCGTGGAGGCAGTGTGCCTCTTTTTTAGAGGACAAGAGAGTAAGGAGGGAGTTAGGTCCAGCCAGCTCCTAGCTATCCCAGCCACTCCAGCTAAGGCATTAGACATGTAATTGAATCCATCTTGGATCCTCCAGCCCAAATCAAGCCACCCCAAACAACATTACACGAAGGAGAGACAAGCTGTCACCATCATTCTGTCCATATTGCAGAATGGTGAGCAAAAAAATGGTTGTGGCTATTTTGAGCTGCTACATTTATTTAAAATGCTCATTTATTTAAAAATGAAATTAGGGGTAGTGTGTTATGCACAACAGATAATAGAAATTGATGTTTGAAAGTTGGACCCTGGCATAACAAAAATCTAAAACATGTGGCATTGATTTTGGGACCCAGCATTGGGTGGAGGTTGGAAAGGTGATGAGGGAACTCTAACTCCTAAAATTTGTTTTTTTAATTTAGTTTTTAAAAATTTATTTTGAAGCAATTTAAACTTATAGAAAAGTTGCAAAATGGTACAGACAGAGTTCATATATATTCTTCGCTCAGCTGCCCTAATATAAATAGATTACATAGCCATAGAATAATTATCAAAATCAGGAAATTAACATAAGGTACAGACCTTATATGAACTTTACCAGTTTTTCCAGTGATGTTCTTTTTCTGTTCCAGGATCCAGTCCAGGATCCCACATTGGCATTTAGTTGATATGTCTCCTTAGTCTGGGCAGGGACTATTTTTTCTTTCTTTTTTAAAAATTGAGGGGTAATTGACATATAACATTATATTACTTTCAGGTGTACAACATAATGATTCAATATACACTGAGAAATAATCACCACAATAAGTCTAGTTAACAGCTGTCACCATAAATAGTTACAAAATTTTTTTTCTTTTTTTCTCCTGATGATGACTTTTAAGATGTATTCTTTTAGCAACTTTCAAATATGCAATACAGTATTATTAACTACAGTCACCATGCTGTACATTACATTCCCAGGATTTATTTATTTTATAGCTGAAACTTTTAACCTCTTCATCCATTTTACCCACCCCAAACTCTCCCCTTCCCTCCAGCAACCACCAATCTGTTAATCTGTTCTCTGTATCTATGAGCTTGTTTTTTTAAATAATTATTATTGTTTGTTTTGTTTTTTAGATTCCACATATAAGTGAGATCATACAGTATTTGTCTTTCTCTGTCTGACTTAATAATATTTCACTTAGCATAATGCCCTCAGGGTCCATTCCTGTTGCTGCCAATGGCAAAATTTCATTTTTTATGGCTGAATAGTATTCCATTGTGTTGTGTGTGTGTGTGTGTGTGTGTGTGTGTGTGTGTGTGTGTGTGTGTACATGTATTACATCTTCTTTATCCATTCATCCATCAATGAACATTTAGGTTGTTTCATATGTTGGCTATTGGAAGTAATGCTGCAACGAACATAGGGATGCACATATCCTTTCAAATGACTATTTTTGCTTTCTTCAGATAAATACTCAGAAGTGGAATTGCTGAATCATGTTGTTCTATTTTTAATTTTGGGGCGGACCTCCACGTTGTTTTACATAGTGGCTTTACCTATTAGCATTCCCACCAACAGTGCTCAAGTGTTCCCTTTTCTCCACACCCTCACAAACACTTGTTATTTCTTCTTTTTTATAATAGCCATTCAAATAGCAAACAGATTTGAGGTGATATCCAATTGTGGCTTTGATTTGCATTTCCCTGATGATTAATGATGCTTAGCGTCTTTTCATGTGCCTATTGGCCATCTGTATGTCTTCTTTGGAAAAACATTTATTCAGATCTTCTGCCCATTTTTTAATTGGATTGGTTTTTTTGTTTGTTTTGCTTTTGAGTTGTATGGATTCTTTATATATTTTGGATATTAACCTTGTATCAGATATATGATTTGCAAATATTTTCTCCCATTTAGTAAGTTGCCATTTCATTTTGTTGATTTCCTTTGAAGAGCAAAAGCTTTTTAGTTTGATATAGTCCTGCTGTTCATTTTTGCTTTTGTTGCCTTTGCTTTTGGAGTCAGATGTAAAAAATCATTGCCAAGATCAATGTCAAGGAGATTGCCACGGATGTTTTCTTCTAGGACTTTTATTGTTTCAGGTCTTACTACATACAAGTCTTTAATCCATTTCAAGTTAATTTTTGTGTATGGTGTTAGATAGTAGTCTAGTTTCATTTTTTTGCATGTGGCTGTCCAGTTATCCCAACAACATTTGTTGAAGAGATTGTCCTTTCCCCATTGTATGTTTTTGCCTTTTTTGTAGTAAATTACTTGACCACATATGCATGGATGTATTTCTGGGCTGTCTATTCTGTCACATTGGTCTATGTGTCTGTTTTTATGCTAGTACCATACTGTTTTGATTACTATGGCTTTGTAAGATAGCTTGAAATCAGGGAGTGTGATGCCTGTAGCTTTGTTCTTCTTTCTCAAGATTGCTTTGGCTATTCGGGGTCTTTTGTGGTTCCATACAAATTTTAGGTTTGTATGTTCTATTTCTGCGAAAAATGCCTTTGGAATTTTGATAGAAATTGCATTGAATATGTAGATTGCTTTGGATAGTATGGTCACTTTAACAATATTAATTCTTCTAATTCAAGAGCACAGATTATCTTTCCATTTGTTTGTGTCTTCTTTGATTTCTTTCATCAGTGTTTTATAGTTTTCAGTGTACAGGTTTTTCACCTCCTTGGTTACATTTATTCCTAAGTATTTTATTATTTTTGATGCAATTGTAAATGGAATTGTTTTCTTAATCCCTCTTTCTGATAGTTCATTGTTAGTGTAAGAAATGCAACTGATTTTTGTATATTGATTTTTTTAAAAAAATTTAAATACATTTATTTATTTATTTATTTTGGCTGCATTGGGTCTTCATTGCTGTGTGTGGGCTTTCTGTAGTTGTGGCAAGCAGGGGCTACTCTTCGTTGCAGTGTGCGGGCTTCTCACTGCGGTGGCTTCTCTTGTTGCAGAGCACAGGTTTTAAGTGTGTGGGCTTCAGTAGTTGTGGTACACAGGCTCAGTAACTGTGGCACACGGGCTTAGTTGCTCATGGCATGTGGGATCTTCCTGGACGAACCTGTGTACCCTGCATTGGCAGGCAGATTCTTAACCACTGCGCCACCAGGGAGGTCCCTGTATATTGATTTTATATCTTGCAACTTTACTGAATGTGTTTATTAGTTCTACCAGGTTTTTGGTGGAGACTTTAGGGTTTTCTATATATAATCTCATGTCATTTGCAAATGACAGTTTTACTTGTTCCTTTTTGATTTGGATGCCTTTTATTTCCTTTGCTTGCATAAATGCTTTGGCTAGAACTTCCAATACTATGTTGAATAAAAGTGGTGAAAGTGAGCATCCTTGTCTTGTTCCTGATCTTAGAAGAAAAACTTTCAGCGTTTTGCTGTTGAGTATGTTAGCTGTGGGATTGTCATATATGGTCTTTATTATATTGATGTATGTTCTCATTATACCCATTTTGTTGAGATTTTTTTAATCATAAATGGATGTTGAATTTTGTCAAATGCTTTTATTTATTGAGATGATCATATGATTTTTATCCTTCATTTTGTTAATGTGGTATATATCATGTTGATTTATTTGTAGATGTTGAACCATCCTAGCATCCCTGGAAAAAATCCCACTTGATCATGGTGTATGATCCTTTTAATGTATTGTTGAATTTGGTTTGCTAATATTTTGTTGAGGGATCTCAATGGAAGCTATAAGAGTAGTGAGGAAATTGCTTCTGGAGGCTGGCTAAGTGGTGTTATGTAGTGGCAAAATGTTTGGAAACATTTGCACATGTGTGCAGTAAAACATAGAAAATGTACCTAATGAACTTGTAGACCTGGCGAAGATTTTCAATGTGAATGTTCAAAGTGTCAGTTGGCTTCTTTTAGTGATGTGTCATGTATCACAAGAGAGAAATGTGTTAAAAAAAAAAAAAAAGAACTATTCAGTTTTTAAGCAGAATGTAGAAATATACAGGACCTAGGAGAGTCTTTATAGTCAGCAAAAGGTCTCAAATTAAGAAATGGCCTCAGGGACTGCCTATAAAATGTGACCTCAAGGAAAAGATTTAATCAAAACTCTGTTGAGATCTCTAAAAAACTTAAGACATTGCTTCATAGACCCTCTCATCTAGACTAAAAGGGCTTCTAAGAATCTTAAGGGTGGTCCAACAGCAGTCACCTAGATAAAGGCCCAATGTAGACAGAGGTTTGTTTTTGAAAGAATTCTGGATGTTGCTTTGTGGTCAAGGAGTGAACTCCAATTAGAGTCATAGAAGACCCACACACTTTTAAAAAGAATTTTATTGATAAAAGCACCAGGAGCTTGGACCAAAGAAGGAGGAGACAGTTCAAAATGAAAAAAAGCCTCTGGGCCCCCAACTTTCTATGGGCAAGAAGCAGGCTGAGAGAGCTATTCAACTGTAAAGGGTAGGCAGTTTCTTATGAGAAAGGAAGATTGACTCAGAGGTCAGCTAGACCCCAGAGCAGGGAGCCAAGAACAGTGGATTAGGAAACTACTCCCAGGGAGAAGAACCAGGCCCTAACGGAGAACTAGATCCTTAGAGTCAGGATGACAGTGCTTGGCTGGCTTTCAGAATTGCTACAGACTAATGACTGCTATGTGCCTTCCATTTCCCCCTGCCGACCTTTGAAGAGAAGTATCTCTTGCATTTATTCTATCCCTGTTTCAGCATTATATGTTGTGTATTGTAACTTGTCTTTTTAGTTCATGGATCTCCAGATGAAGAGGAACAGCATCTGAAATGCCTCATTCACATCTGGGCCTAGTGTGTATTACTAGATCCTAGACCTTACAGCCAATGCTATACAGAATGATAATTTGCGGGGGAGGAAGTAAGTGTCTTTTGCATGTCTGTGTGTGGGTGTGTCTGTGTGAAGAGTTGTGGCCAGAGGGTGGATTATGGTAGAGTGCTTCCAAATCTGACTGCCAATAATTCCTCTCATCCCAGCCACTCCTTCCATTAAGAAGTGAGACTCCTCTCCCCTTGGATCTGGGCTGGCCTTGTGACTTGCTTTGGCCAAGAGAATAGAATGAAAGTGATATTCTGGGACTTCTGAACCATGCCTTTGAGAGGCCTTGAAGCCTCTGCTTTCTTCCTCTTGGGATTCAGTCACTGTGCAAAGATGCTTGGGCTGGACCACTGAATGATGAACGGTCACACGAAGAGAGGGAGGCCCCCAGGCATTTCAGGTGCTCCAGCTGAGGTGCCAGACATGTGGGGAATGTCACAGACATTCCAGCCCTAGCCAAAGTCATAGCTGAACATAACCACATGTCTGACCCAGCTGACATCATGGGGGAGCTGAAGAACTGTCCAGCTGTAACCTTCCCAAATTGCAAAATTGTGAGAAAATAAATGGTGGTTGTTCTTTTAAGCCACCAAGTTTACAGTGGTTTGTTATGCAGCAATAGATAATTGAAACAGTTATCAAATACTAGGGTATTTTCTACAGCTTTAACTTTACTCCTAGACTGTGAAGAGGTTGCAACAGTGTCAGACAAAGAAGCCAAGTTTTCAAGGAGACTAAATTCCGTAAAGGCTGGACCCTCTATGCTATAGTCATTGCTCTGTCCACAGAGCTTAGCATTATTAGTACTGGCACATAAGACTCCCACATATTTGTTGATTGAATCATTAAATGACTAAATGGAGTTAAGACCCTATACCATCAACACAGACAAAAAAGCTACCTTAAATAGAGTTTTTTTTTTTTTTTAATTTTTAAATTTTTATTTATTTGGCTGTGTCAGGTCTTAGTTGCGGCATGTGGGATCTTCATTGTGGCATGTGGGATCTTTCGTTGTGGTGTGGGCTCTTTGTTGTGGCACACAGGCTTCTCTCTAGTTGTGGCGGGTGGGCTCCAGAGTGCACAGGCTCAGTAGTTGTGGTGTGTGGGCTTAGTTGCCCCCTGGCATGTAGGATTTTAGTTCTCCAGCCAGGGATCGAACCCGCGTCCCCTGCATTGGCAGGCGGATTCTCAACCACTAGACCACCAGGGAAGTCCCTTAGATAGAGTTTTAACCATGCATTTTCTCTTTCAGAAAGGTTTTTTGTTGCTTTTTGTTGCCAGAAAAAGTGATACCTCAGAAGCCAGAAGGATGTTCTGAAGGGAAAGATTTGTAGGAGTGAGGCAATAGTTACCCTTGACTCCTTCTCAGTGTCCCTCCTATACCTGGACCAATGAGGGCTACTCTGTGAAGCACCTGGTAAATGCCCCAATATCTGCTGGTAACATAAAAATTATTATTATCTTTTTCTATTATCAGAAGAGCTAAAAGGCAAGATATGTGTTCCTAGGGCTAGAGTTAGTATTAAGGGGACCAGAGTGGAATATCCAATAGCCAGTGTTAGATCAGAGACTAAAACAATCTAAGCTGTCTTGTCATGTTAGGTCTTTCTTTTCTATCACTCTCTAGTCCAAGTCACAATTTCTAAATGCCACTTGGACATAGTGAGTGCCTAGTCTGCTCTGTGGTTCTCCCAGCCCAGCCCTCATTTCTCTTTGTGTGATATTTCATACAGCACACCTCTCTACTGAGTTGTGAAAGGAGACACAAGTGCCATCTGAAAGAGCTCCAGGAGATTAGGGCATGAAGAACTTGTAGGCAACAATGGAAAATTCTCTTTTAGGATGTGGTTGCTTGTATGATCCATACTGGTACCTTCTGGAGAAATGTTGTAAGCAAAAGGTCTTTATTTAAAACAACAGGGATATTTGTAATTAGGATAACTGAAATAAGGGAAAAGTCTTCAGACCATTGGAAGAATGGGATGGTTTAAGTTAAAATATATAATTATTACATACTTTTTACTCTGTATTATTTAGAAAACAGTGGTTAAGCAGATAAAAATAGAGAAGATTATTTAAAAATTGAAGCCATTGCTTTAGATCTCTATTTGAAAGGTCAGTGTGTGGGAGATGAGAAAGGCACTATAGCAATCAGTGTTCAACAAAAGACATTTTAGCAGCAGGACCTACAAAGAGCACATCAACTATTTATATCATCCCCATTGAGTTGCTGGTCATTTCACTTATCAAAGAAAATAAGAAAGGAATTTTCTTTAGATATTCTCTGGATGCAGTAGCAATACAGTTTTGGAATCAGCTGTTAGAAACTATAATTAAAGCTGGTTTTTCCTGTTCACTAATTATTCTGTATGGTTAGTCTCCCTGAAGCTTTATATAATTCTCCCTTTGTTACCAGCTTCTGTTTCTCCCCAGGGCAGTCTGAATCCAGACAGGTAAATAACTGAAGTGTTTAGAAACCAATGTATTGTAATATCTGTACAGCCAAGCAGATATTTGCAACTGAACTTGAAAAAAACATTTTAAAAAACTTTCTGTACATTAGATAGTGTCAGCTATTTAAAGGTTTCAGCTCTACCACCTGCATATGGAGACTTCTTGGGTAGGAGGACAAAGTGAAGAAATACAAAAATTAAAAAAGGATTTCCTTCAGGAACCCACTTAACACTGGGAAGGGGAGGAAATTTTTTACTCAGCAACTTCTAATAACCACCTGGTATTGCTGTCAGGCTGGTCAAATATCTGCCAACGTTGGTGGTCCTTTCACTCACCATGGAGATAAGTAGAGGGACCTGATGTTTAGAGTAGCAGCAAAACTCATTTTCCAGTTTCTTCTTTCAGCAGATGGAAGTGCTTGTGGGCCAGTCTCATATTCCAGCATGTTAGTACTGGTGATGCACACCCTCTCTGCTCCAGAATAACTCTGTGCCACAGGAATTGAAAAGGGTTCTCTCTCCTCAGGCCTAACACCAAAACACCAACAGGGCAGGAATGAATCCACTTTCTTCCTAGGAAGTGGATTTCAGAACTTCTCAGATACTGTGAGACTAATCTTCACATGGAGTGGGGGGAGAGGGGTGGGCAAAGTAGGGCAGTGCTAATAACAGGAACTCTGGGGACAAGATCAGCAACTGGAAAAACAAACGTGGGACATTTTACCCCTCCCTAATCACTTGCCTTCATTTAACTTTATCTTCATTTTCCCTTTCCTCACCAAGCAGTAGTTGATAATCAATTGAGCGTAGCTCTCAGGTTCTTGCCATGCAATCTAGTGGAACACCTAGAAATCAGGGACTTATCCTTGGTTATTTATAAAATAAAGAAATCTCTAGGGCTTCCCTGGTGGTGCAGTGGCTGAGAATCCACCTGCCAGTGCAGGGGACACGGGTTCAAGCCCTGGTCTGGGAAGATCTCACATGCCACGGAGCAACTAAGCCCGTGTGCCACAACTCCTGAGCCTACGCTCCGGAGCCTGCGAGCCACAACTACTGAAGCCCGTGCCACAATGAGAAGCCCGTGCACTGCAACGAAGAGTAGCCCCTGCTCGCAGCAACTAGAGAAAGCCCATGACCCAACACAGCCAAAAATAAATAAATAAATACATTTATTTAAAAAAAAAAATCTCTAGCTTATCTAGGCTGTGTGGTCAGGACTTTCATCTTTGGAAACCAAATGGAGGCCTTTCTCCTACTCTTTCTAGGTTGCTCTCCATTTCTTTTTCCACTTGTGGCCCCTCCTTCCCCCAAGCTGACCAGGACCATGCACAAAACCAGGCTCCAATAAATATCAAGACTGAAGATTCAGCAGGTGGCTAACTCCTGCAGGGCTATCTTAAAAGGATGTTGCATATAAATTCAAAGTTTTATGAAGCCTCAGAGATCTCTAAGAACAGTGTAAATATCCCTGGTTTAATTAGTAAGTAGTCCTGGAGTAAGGTAATGGTCTGTGGCTTCTACGGTAGCTCTCTTGAGGTTTCTAGTCTTCAGGGGCTGCCTACAACTATGATGTGTTCTTTCTCATACACTGAATAAATCCTCTTTTAGACCTTCCTAGGCATCAATTCACAATAACTGCAACACACATGCAAATTGATCCCATTCTCTCAGATCTAAAAAACGACCAGCGCCTCAGTCTAGGTATCAACTTAAATACTTTTGGACTCAAATTCTCCTTGAGTTCTACTTCCCAGGGGAAAGAAAGAATTCCTACAATGGTACTGATGCCCACTCTCTACAAGCAGACGGTGGACCACTCACTTTGCAGCCGATCGATGTCAGGGTAAATGTGCTCTAGTTTTCAGCATTTCCGAACCAGATCTTTCGCGGTTTAGGTCAAACAATCCGAGCTCTAAGCAGACTTGACAAGTTTGTTCTGGGCTGAAGGCCATGGACTAGGTTCTCCGACCAGATAAGTCACTAGGCTGAGTCTACAGTAGGTGGGGCGCGCTCACCAGCTCAGTAGTGACTGAAAGTTTGTCGCAACATCGCTGAATTCAATCACCGGGCTGCTGCAGTAGATACCCTTTGCCCCGCGAGTACAGCACCAGAAAGGTTCGCCCTAGGGGGCAGGGCACTAGCAAGGAAGATGCGCCAGACCCCCGGGGCCCAGCCCCTTCTCCCACGGTTTGGAAGGCGCAGTGGTAGCGGATCCAGAGCTCGGAGTTTCAGGTCTCCGTCCTCTAGCTTGCTCTGTGGGTAGCAGGAAAGGGTGCGACCAGCTTGGGAACTCTTGCTCCGAGATCCGCAAGAATCAGCGGCGGCAGCCAAGGTGAGGGGAGGCGGGGGCACGTGCTTGGATGTGGGTGCTTGTGTAACCAGCTCCTCAGGCGCCAGCACTGACAGCGCTCCGGCGGGAGGATCGTCTGAGCCTATTCTTCCGCCGAAACCGGGGAGGCTCTGGGGTCCAGCTACCCGTACATGGCGGGAGCACCCTGGGCAAAGGAAGGGAAGCACTTGCCTCTAGAGCTATCAAATGGGAGTGGGAATTTGGAAAGTTCCCCAACTAGGAACACACGTGACCTCCTCCTGAAAGTAGTTCCGACTGTGGCCCGTGTATCCCTCCACCTCCTTTTGAACCCTCCTAGGTCTCCTCGGCTCCGCCCACTCGCTGGGGCTGCAGTTTCCTACCGTCCCGTAATTCATACTCCCGCCCTGCAACCCCGGTCTCTAGCGTGCACTGACCCGCTAGGGGAGCGCGGAACCTGGCCGCGGGGCGATCCACCCAGCCGGGTTTTCGCTGCGGCCCAAAAGGGGCGGGGCGAGGAGCCGCTAAGGGTCGAGCTTGAGTTCGGAGCGGTGAACCCAACTGGAACCCCGAGGGGAGAGATGCTCGGCTCTCCGGGGGAAATGCAGGGGGCTGCAGCGTGCATCCCATCCTCGGGGATCCGCTTTCAGTTTACCTGGACAGTTGCCCTTTGGGATCTAGAAATTCAGGGGCGATGTGCTCACACTCAGCGCGCTCCGCTGGGAGCTTTCATTTTTAGGGCAAATGAACCGAGTGCCGGGGAAGCGGGAGGTGGGGCGGTGAAAGGGAGCCGGATGAGGTGATACACACTGGAGACACAATAGGGGGTTATTCTTTGTACTAAGACTGACACCTTGAAGACACGGGTGGGGATGAGGGGAGAGGTGGGATTTCTCAGCAAGGGCTGCTGCAGTCACATCCCTGCGAACGATCGTGATCCGACATCCGTGCATAAGGAGAAGAAGGCTGCAGGCCGTGCCGGGGAAATCTGGAGGTGGAGGCAGGGGGAGGGGTGTCCTCGCTGCAGGGACCGTCCCTGCGTTTTCCTGTACCCTGACCATAGCAGTCACCTGGTCTTTTCCACCTGTGCACAGGTAACCTCAGACTCAAGTCAGTGACACTGCTCAACGAACCGGCCACAGCCTTCACCTTCGCTCCCCCTCTCCCCCTTGCAACAGCCTACTCTGCCTGTGGCTGGGTTTTTCGGCCGTGGCTCAGCTCGTTCCCCCCACCCTGGGCTGCTGCAGAAGCACCCGCAGCAAGTGCAGCTACAGGCGGGCGCCTCGAAACAAGCCCGAGCGAGCTCCAGGCAGTCATACTGGGCATGCTCAGTGCGCCTGCCCGTTGGGGACTCGGCGCTCGCACCCGGAGCTGCTGCTTCTGCCCCCTCCCTACAGCCCCTGCCCTGCCCTTCCCTCCCCCGGCGCAGTCCGTCCGCCTCCCGCCTCCCCTCGGGCTCCGAGGCGCCTGGGCTCCCGGCGCGGCGGCGCAGGGGGCGGGCAGGCCGGCGGGCGGTGATGTGGCGGGACTCTTTGTGCACTGCGGCAGGATACACGTTCGGGCGCTGGGACGCGGCTGCGCTCAGTTCTCTCCTCTCGGAAGCTGCAGCCATGATGGAAGTTTGAGAGTTGAGCCGCTGTGAGGCGAGGCCGGGCTCAGGCGAAGGAGATGAGAGACGGCGGCGGCCGCGGCCCAGAGCCCCTCTCAGCGCCTGTGAGCAGCCGCGGGGGCAGCGCCCTCGGGGAGCCGGCCGGCCGGCGGCGGCGGCAGCGGCGGCGTTTCTCGCCTCCTCTTCGTCTTCTTTTCTAACCGTGCAGCCTCTTCCTCGGCTTCTCCTGAAAGGGAAGGTGGAAGCTGTGGACTCGGGCGGGAGCCGGCTGAGGCGCGGCGGCTGCACCTCCCGCTCCTGGAGCGGGGGGGAGAAGCGGCGGCGGCGGCGGCGGCTGCAGCTCCGGGGAGGGTGTCGGAGTCGCCTGTCACCATTTCCAGGGCTGGGAACGCCGGAGAGTTGGTCTCTCCCCTTCTACTGCCTCCAACACGGCGGCGGCGGCGGCGGCACATCCAGGGACCCGGGCCGGTTTTAAACCTCCCCTCCGCCGCCGCCGCACCCCTCCTGGCCCGGGCTCCGGAGGCCGCCGGAGGAGGCAGCCGTTCCGAGGATTATTCTTCTCCCCATTCCGCTGCCGCCGCTGCCAGACCTCTGGCTGCTGAGGAGAAGCAGGCCCAGTCGCTGCAACCATCCAGCAGCCGCCGCAGCAGCCATTACCCGGCTGCTGTCCAGAACCAAGCGGCAGCAGAGCGAGGGGCATCAGCCACCGCCAAGTCCAGAGCCATTTCCATCCTGCAGAAGAAGCCCCGCCACCAGCAGCTTCTGCCATCTCTCTCCTCCTTTTTCTTCAGCCACAGGCTCCCAGACATGACAGCCATCATCAAAGAGATCGTTAGCAGAAACAAAAGGAGATATCAAGAGGATGGATTCGACTTAGACTTGACCTGTATCCATTTCTGTGGCTGCCGCTCCTCTTTGCCTTTCTGTCACTCTCTCTTATAACGTGGGAGTAGACGGATGCGAAAAATGTCCATAGTTTGGGTGACTATGACATTTAACCCTGGTCGGATTTCTAGATCATGTATATTTTGTGCCTCTTTTGAATGCATTCAACCTAGGGTGTGTTCGGCTATTCGGAACTCTTGCCTGGTTGCAAGTGTCAAGGCACTGATGGGTTTCTTAGTCTGTCTGTGGGGACTCTCCCTAAGGGCTATTGTCCGTTAATAAAGAATACAATACACTGCTAGTGGATTAGTGAGCTCGGTAATCCGGTCTGCTAAATGAACAGAAAAGTAGATGCTTTGAGGTTGAGCATATTTCGATTAAATCTTGGCTTTAGGCCCTAGATCAAGGGTATAGATCAGATTAAAATGAAAATTAGTGTTGCGCGTACGCATATTGCATCAGAATCTTGCAGTGATTGCTTTTAGTTTCCTGAGTTGCATTGATAGATTCTTTTAAAATGTGAGTTGTGAACCGAACTGATTTGCATAACTTTAGAGAGAGAATCATTTTAGCATATATGGTGCTCATTTGAAGGCAAAAGTAGGTTTGTATGTTGAAACTAAGTTAATTACAACTTTGAATCGCATTTAGAAGTTTTGTAGCTTGAAATCAATAGTACCGTGATACATCTCAAAGGCGCTCTTACTAGATCTTTGTTAAATTTGCTTTTTTTGTCTCGTGTTGGGCTGATGTGGGATAGGGCATGAAATTTGCAGTTCAGTAGCACTGTATATTCAGTGCTCTTGTGACACATAATAGAATGGAGATTGAGTGGTTTTTGATCCCAGATGATAATGTTGTGTAGGTTCAAGGGTATTGTGTGTAGTAAATGGTGATTGCAGAGATTAAACTTCAGTTTCACTTGAAATTTAAGTATTATTGTGATACCAGAATTGACACTCACCTTATTTAGGTTTCAGGTCCTGTGACACCTTTGGGTATCCATTAACTTTACTCTGGCTTGTGTAGAATATCAGTATAAGTATAATTTACCAGCTAATAACCAGAAATGCTGGCAAGAGTGGATCACTCCAGCTTCGGATTGTAGGTGTGTTCGCTTTTTTCATATGGTGTATTAAATTTACTGAGTCAGCTTGTTGGATAAGACAGAAACCCAAGAGTTTCAGTGGTATATAATTGGTTGTCTAAAAGTTAGGCCTTTATATTTCAAAAGATAGTGGTTATCGAAAGGCATGAGTCTTTGCAGTTTCAGGTATAATAAACCGGTTTTGATCAAGGATGGCGATAGAGCCCTCCTTTTTTGCAGAATGGAAAGTATCGTAGGAATTGAGAGTCACTGGTAGGCCAGTGTAAGGCATGAAGAACAGGATTAAGTTATTGGTCTGAGGTGACTGAAGCATTTTATTAAGGCCTCTATTAAGATAAAAAATTTGGTGCTGTGAATTGTAGCAGTGGACAATACTTACTTAAAACTACATAATTGCATAAGTGTTAATAGTCTTAATAAAAATGGTTTCTTAGCAAGTATCAGTAAACATTTTGCCTAAAGGTAGAGTGACACTAAAGTGTCTATACATCCAGGTAAAAACCGTGGGGAAGATTTTTTTGAAGAAAATGTTACATATCTGAAGAGGTTTTATTCCTTTGGATTATGTATCCACACGTAAATGTGCACAGCTAATTTTGCCCCAGTTTTTGATATGAAATGAAGATAAAAGTTACTGAAGAAGTAGCTTTACAACACACACAACGTAAGTTTTCTGTTAGGTTAAAAAATGATATTTTAAAAGAATATTTGGAAAGTTTGGAGTTACATTAATTGAAAAACTTTACTAAAGCTGAACTTGACCCGCTTGCCCAGAAGATAATTAATTATGAAAAAACTCTTCTGATTTGTAACCTATTTCAAAAATAGTCTACTATTGGTGTGACTTGACAGTCATCTAGATGTATAGAAACAAATTAATTAAATGTTTAAATTTTTAAAATAAACCCCCATTCAAAAAATTTTCTAGAATGCTGTTTGTTGGGCAGATTGCTTTTAGTATTCAGAATATGTTTATGCTATTTTTGCTTTACACATTTGATTTAAAATTATCAGAGTTATAAGACTAACATTCTACCAAGTTCTTATATATGAGCAGTGAGGTGATTAGCCATTTCTCCTTTGATTTCAGAGTGTGTGTGCCTCTATGTATGAAATTTATGTGACTTACAACTTTCTCTAAAACTGTCCTTTTAGTTATGGTATGCATAGAAAGCATTATCGTATATTGCATCAAATGACTAATTACACTTAATTTCTAGAGTTGTGGTTTTATTGAGCCAAATGTTGATGTGAAAAAAAATCACTTAGGGAAGTCAGTAAAGGGTTTACTTTTTTGATAGTTGCACTTCCAATAATTTTGAAATACCAAAGCACTTTAGTTTGCTTGGTTTCACTTTAGTGTTTTGTGTTTACTGTGGTGGGGGGAAATTAAAATGGCCATTGAAGGCTTTGTCTCTAGCAGGTTGTAGTATCTCTCTAGCAGGTTGTATGTAGTATCTTTTAAGATTAGTGATTACTGAAATGACTGTATTGTGAGGGTTTTTTGGAAAAAGATTCTACTCAATTTTTATTTTACATTGTTTTGTATCTGTTAAGTTGTATTTCTTTCCCGTGCAACATAATTGGGCCACCTAATTGCTATACAATAATTTATAAACTTCATTTTCATAAAGTGTATTAAAGAATAAAGAGCATCTGAGAGGAATTTACAGTTTATATAACTCTTAATATAAGTAAAAAGGAATTTTATTGCTGCTCATTGTAAAAGTTTGCCCAGTAGTACAGTCATCAGTGCAGATTTAACATTGCTTATGATACACTAAATAAATACTAAGTAAATATAAAATATGGTGAGGTATAATCACCTTAACTTTAAATAGTTTTAGAAAGATAGTAAAGAAAGGTGCATATGTGTGTATTACCTATCAGAATTTTATTTTAACAACATTCAAGGTAGCTGGTGATACTTTAATGCTTGTGTGGAACAATATAGTATCTGCTTTTTCCCATTAACCACACACAAAAAAATATAAACTCTTAATGTTACAAAATTTCTTACTTTTGGGAAGTCTTTAGTACTGATTTTCAAATGTCCTCATTTTGAGATTTGCCCCGTTTGCTATTTGTTCATTTGATGATAGCTTAATACTTTTTAATAATTTCTAAGCAACTTAAGAAGTAGTCACTTCAGTGACTTTTTAATGTAGGAGTATTTATTATGGGAAGATCACAAAGTTTCTACATTAAATCACTCTCAGTAAACATTCTATTTTTAAATTTTTGCCTTTGCATTTTTAGTAAGACAGCAGTGTAGGAAATGTTTTTATATTAGTATTGTATGTGAAATTTGAGTTTGTAAAAAGAAATTTAGAAGTTTGTATGCATATGACAGTTTTTCACTTACTTGAAATGTTAGGCCTTGGCTGTACTATAAGAATTTAGCTTCCAGAAAAATACGTTATTAATGATGGTGTAAGAAATTTATTTGGTGTGTTTTTTTTTCCTGTAGCCCCCATTAGTTCTGAAGTTTTATTTCTATTTCATAGAACTGTCACTCTTACCTTTTCTCCTGTCTCTTTTTTTGTTAGATAAACTTGATTTTAAGTAAAATCAGTATTCTTTTGTGGTATGAATTCATTAAGAAAAGGTGTTAGGATTTGTTCTAAGGATAGTGACTTAAGACATTTGTATCAGCTTGTGAGATTGGGGTCAGAAATGGTTTCAGTAAATATTCAGTTTTATGATATTAAATATTCTGTTTTACAGTTGCTTTCTATGTGGTAGCTTTGAGGTTAACACAGTTGCTATCAGAAATACCAGTAATGTTAGACCGAACAACCCTAAGTTGTCAGGGATTTGCTGAGCTAACTGATGTCCTTAATTCCTTTATTTAGGCCATATTAGTGCCACATGCATTCTTTGCTAGGTGGTCAAAAGTGTTTTGGTCTGTGATTCTCTAAGTATTGAATATGTATATGCATTAATAATGTAAAGTACTTTCATTTGTCAGGAAAGGTGAAATTAGTATATTGGATTTGACTATTCACATATCCCCAAATTTTTGGAATTTTTTCATGGGTTACAGAAAAGCTATTGGCAGTTTGGTTCTTTTAAAATAATTTGCACTGGAATTAAAAAAGGCTGTTAGAAAAATATTAGTATAAGAAGAATAAACATAATTTAGGGGTAAATTAATTTTGTATGGAAAGTCTTAATTTAGTTCAGTATAGTTAAGGCAAATTCACTTCATTTGCAACAGTTTGCATTAAGAGATGAGTGGACATCTTCAGGGTATTAGGTATACACTTGTTGGTAGTGTTGAGAATATTGAGAGATTTGGATACTGTGGCGCACCTTCCAGCAAAAGAATATTCTTAACCTGTATATAGTGTGGAAACAAAGACTGTTTATGTATTATATTTTAAGTGGTTATACACTTAATTCTTACCAGTAGTCATCACTTCAGATATGGACAGTGAATCTAACTTATAAGTGTTTGAATACTCTGTGTATATATGTAAATAAAGACAGAGTGAGGAAACTATAGTAATATTTCTAAAAACTGAACTTTTTTCTCTTTAGAGATCACTTGTGGATGTGGTTTTATAATTTTTAAATAAGGTTAAATCTATTTTAAATTACATTAAAATATTGAGTATTAGTTTTATCTACACACTGTTTGTACATTGTTTCATTTTAGATTTTAGGGTGGCAGTGTAGGCTCTGGAACCAACACTGCCTGTGTTGGAATCCTGACTGCCGCTTAGTAGCTGGATGACTGTGTAGGTTACTTTTCTCAATCTGTTATATCTGTAAAATGAGGATGATGGTACCAACCCACATAAAGTTTATTTTGAAGAATAAATGAGATAATGTAAATAATTAACTTAGCACAGCACCTACCACATTGTAAATACTTAAATGGTAACAGCTTCTCTTAAAAATTATAATTTCAGATTACCCATGTATGATAAATTATTTGTCTTTTCATTTATGGGAGGAGCAGTGATTTTAACTGAATTTTTCCTCAGTTTTGGATATGTTAGCATGTTAATTGGTTCAGGCTATGACTATTTTTTAAAATAGGGGTATTCTTTTAGGAGTTGTGAGTGTAACATGTCTGTGATTTTGCTGTTTCATTGCAAATAATTTGAAGCTCTGCTCCCTCATACTATGGAGCAAAGAAGAGATAATCATTGCTAATCGAAGAGTATTTGCTTTAAAATACTAAGGTATGATGTAAACTTCCTCTGTTATGGCTTAATGAAGTAGCAGTTTTAAAATAAAAATTTGCTATAATATTAAATTTTCTTTAGTGTTAAAGATAGGTCAGCTAAAATATCATATAGTTTTATTCACAGAGTAATCGCCATCTCAAAACTTTTAATATATGATACAACAGTTATATAAACTGTCTTATCAATAAAGGTATCTTAGCATTTCTTTCTAAGTTCAGATTTTTGGAGGAGTCATGCAACTTTGAATGCCAAGTTAACATTTATTACAGTAACATTTACACTTAATATAATTTGGCAGTGCATTAATATAGGAATTTTATTTAGGTTAAACCTTTGTATTATTGTTTCCCATTTTTGCTTTTGATCAAGATTCTCATTGTAGGCCCTAGAAATGGGAAGAAGAGCTAAAGGATTTCTTTCTTCATTTATCCTTACCAGGTATGGGGAAGGATGGGATAAGCTTGAGACCTGCCTATTAAAGGCCATTACCTGTACATAGGGATCAATCTGTTTGTTCCTTTCCCTGTGCTGGTCTCCAAGCTGTGTCACAGTACCCTCAGTAGTGAAGCACTTGATTTCCAGTGAGTTTTTCTTTTACATATTTGTTTTGCATTGCAGAATGAATTGTGCTGTCTAACTTTATATGCAGTTATCTGATTATATGACTTTTATGTGTTTTGTTATGTGTTGGATAAAGTAGCTGTATTTTTGGTCCAAGTCTAGGTTGTAGAATTGAACTGTTCATTTCGACAACTTTTAGGAAAATTTAGTTATCTAGAATTCCCTCTTTTTCTCTCTAATGCTTCATGCTCCTGTATTTTGTTTTATATTACTACCTAAAACTTAGTTGATTTAGTGTTATTAAAGCACTTCTGAATAATTTTCAATTTTATTTATTTTGATCTTTGTAGGTTCTCAGGCTAAATATAATAAGGTTCTATTTTCTTTAGTAGTAATTGCAGGGATTGCACTCTGCTAATTTTATATGTTTAATATTTTTGATCTTTTAAGGAGGATGTAATTATTTAAGGTATTATGAAATGGGTTGTGATCTGATTCTTTAAATCATATGTATTCCTAAAGTGATTTATAAATACAGCATACTTGTTCAGAGTTGCAAACAACTCCTTGTTTTAAAATGTGTGCAATTGTTTTTTCCATTTAAAATTCTTTTGCTCTCATGAATTTAGTGAGACTCTTCTTTTTGAGTGTTCTAGTTACTCGGAACTTACTGGAGATTAAATAAATAGAATTTAAATCTTTTCTCTCCTTTAAAATGAAGTTTGGGTACCTGTTTGGATATGAAACAGTGTTATTACTTTTTTGGGGGGTGGGGGATGGACAGTGCTGGATATTCTGTTTGCCCATCAAGATCCATTTTCTGCCTTTCTCCACCCTTCTTTGAGGCCTGGTAGACTGACATCCTTAGATGGCTCATTCAGGCTCCCTTATCCTCTGGCTTCCATTTGGATTCAGTCCCCAGGAAGCTCTAGCAGAATATTGGAGGGAAGAGGGCGAGTTGGCAGGGGGTGCTGTTGGGCACTAAGACTATAGCTCCTTTATGATGGCTCCTCTTCTATGGCTCTTTATTCCGATAATGGCTGCCTTCTATTGTCCCTTTAGGCCTAGGGGTGAAAATCGTTTACAAGGCTTACCACCATTGCTAAATTCTGTGATGCTTCAGTATTCCTTATTGTTACCTTGCCTTTAAGCAGTCCTTGCATTAAACTCTCTTCAAATCAAAAAAAAAAAAAAAAAAAGAAAAATGAAGTTTGGGGAATGTTACCAAGCTTGATATTTAGGTGTAATGTATTTATTAATTACTCTGAGTCTATCAGAGTTAAAGTGGAATGCCTGGACTTTTTTTTCTTTCATAATGTGAAAACAGTACTTTGCCAGGCTTAACTTAGCCTTGTAAAATTTATTTAACATTTTAACTTACTCGTTTATGAAGTATGAAAGATGAAAAAGTGAGGACTTAAGTCAGAAGTTTTTTTTTTCAATTAATAGAATTAGCTAGCATATACCCTAACAGTGTCTTATATTTGTTCAGTATTTTTTCATTAACAAAGCCTTTTCTTAATCATTAGCTCATTTGATTTTGCAAAGAAAAAAGGAGCAACCTAAGAGATGGTACAGGGCTTCCCTGGTGGTGCAGTGGTTGAGAGTCCGCCTGCTGATGCAGGGGACACGGGTTCGTGGCCCGGTCCGGGAAGATCCCACATGCCTCGGAGCGGCTGGGCCCGTGAGCCATGGCCGCTGAGCCTGCGCGTCAGGAGCCTGTGCTCCGCAATGGGAGACGCCACAACAGTGAGAGGCCCGCATACCGCAAAAAAAAAAAAAGATGGTACAAGCATTACTTTCCTCATTTTTTGTAGTATAGGAATCGTAGCTCCAAAAAAAAAAAAAAAAATCAGTAACTTGTTAAAGGCTACCTGAAGATTGGGTCCAAAGAAGGATGCAGGGTTTTTAGGTACCTCGTGCAGTATTTTTCCCATTATATTACATCGGTGTTTCTCAGACTATAGATGGCATTCGAATAACTTGCAGGGCTTAAGTCATAGATTACTTGCCCCACCTCCAGAGTTTCTGATTCATTAGGTCTGGGTTGGGGCCTGAGAATTTGTTTTTTTTTAATTAATTAATTAATTTCTGGCTGCGTTGGGTCTTCGTTGCTGTGCGTGGGTTTTCTCTAGTTGCGGCGAGCGGGGGCTGCTCTTTCGTTGCGGGGCGCAGGCTTCTCATTGCGGTGGCTTCTCTTGTTGCGGAGCACGGGCTCTAGGCGCACGGGCTTCCGTAGTTGTCGCACGCAGCCTCAGTAGTTGTGGCTCGTGGGCTCTAGAGCGCAGCTCAGTAGTTGGGGCGCACAGGCTTAGTTGCTCCGCGGCATGTGGGATCTTCCTGGACCAGGGCTCGAACCCGTGTCCCCTGCATTGGCAGGCAGGCTCTTAAGCACTGTGCCACCGGGGAAGCCCCAGAATTTGTATTTCTAACAAGTTCCCAGGTGGTGCTGATGATGGTAGTCTGGGGATCAAACTTTGTGAATCACTGTGTTATATTATCTCCTGTCAAGCAAATCCTTAATGTGTTATCTCTTTTAGTTTAATAGAATTTACACATACATTATATCATTTGATTTGTAAACCCTAAGTAGCTCAGCATGGCAAATGTTACCCTGATTTTTGTGGACGAGGCAGTGAGTTTAGAAAAGCAGCATAGTGGAATGGAAGGAGCATAGATTTGGGAGTCAGCTAGACCTAAAGTGTAGCTTAAATCCCTGCTCCGCTACTTATCAGTTATGTAATAAAAGATAAACTCCTTAACCTTAGTGAGCCTTAGTTTTCACATCTCTAACATGGTAAAAACCCTTAACTTGTAGGGTGCTTTTTAGGTTTGTTAGAAGAATATATTTTCAGAATATTGTTTGCCAACTGGCGGTGATCTCCTTCCACCTTGTCTGGGTATTTGGCAATGTCTGGAGACATTTTTGGTGGTCACAGCCCCGGGGGTGGGGGGGTGGTCAAAGGGTGGAAGCTGTTGGCATTTGTCTCAGAGTAGAGGCCAGGAATGCTGCTAAACATCCTACAGTGCACAGAACAGCCTCATCCACAACAAATAATTGCCTAGCCCAAACTGCCAACACTGCCGAGGTTGAGAAACTGTGGTTTAGAGGTGTAAGTGTCTGGTATATTATAAGTATAATATTTGATAAGTCAGTACCTTTGTCCTTAGGTTGTGGTATTTAAGGTGAAATTGCTAATAAATGATAGAGCTAGGCTTTTAGTATCTATTTTTTCTGACTGCTGCTAGGCCAGTATTCTTTATAATAACTTTTTCCACAAAACATATCCCTGGTAACAAAAAAGGGTTTATTTGAAGAAGGCTCATGTGTGACTGACTGATTGTGAAGGTGTTGCTTTGAACTTCTGTCAGAAAAGGCTGAAGATGTTTTCAATAAACGTGTAAGTATATTGCAGTATATGAGGTATTCAGAAGGGTGTTACATAGAACTCTAACAGGATGGATATGCTTTATTAAAGCACTTTTCTTTTCATTTTTATATTGCCATTAGTTTTAAAAGTAATTCTTAGCTTGCTTCCTTTAGTTATGTAATTAAGAGGTACTTTGCTCACAGGATACTTGTTTTGTGCTGTTTAATTCATTCTTTAATCTTCTGCTTTTTTTTTCTAAAGCTGTTTTTGTTACAGTCAGATGTGGTGAAGTTAAATCTGCTTATGTAAAATGGCAAATTTCTGACAAGTTATAAGAATTTCTCATATCTTTCCAGATGAAGTAGGGCCAACTCTAAGGTTCTCTGATGCATGTGTTACATTCTTTTCTAGACCCTAAATTTGCTATGTCAGCCTGTTGAATTAAAGTGTTGTATTTATCTACATTAAAAACTTGCGTTAGTGTGTGAAAGTTTTAGAAAAAAATTGGGATGGAGTTTTAGACTAGTCCAGAGATGAGAAGATGCCAAGGGGGTAGCTTAGTGGATTCTGAATTTTGTTTTGTTTTTAGGGCAGACAAACATAATTACGAAAGTGTTCTAGGAATTGATTGTTTGCTATGATTTTTTTCTGTTCACTTGATATTACAATTTACTTTGCCACTCAACTTTGCACAGGCAGATTAAAATGTCAAGGCCTATTTTTAAAATCCTTATGAAATTTAAGTTTTGACTGTTATGATTCTTTGTGAAATTACAGGAGATAAAGATACTAATATTTTAAAACCAGGACTGCTAATCATGTGATAGCTTCACATTTATTAAGAAAAACAAGTAGCATTTATTATTGTAATTTAATTGAATAAATATGGTATTTATTTCAGTATATGAATAAAACATTCCATTTGCTTTACTGTACTTAAGAATATTTCTTTTATAAAAACTAAAAATTTAAAAAAATTACTCATTGTCCTAGTTCTCTGAAACTTCATATTTCCATGTTAGCTTCTAGTTTTTGTTCATATGCATTTATTTTAAAATATAATTCATCATAGTGAACTTAAAGGTGTGTGTGTGTTTTAACAATTTCCAAAGCACCTCATAATTACCTTAATTATTTTAAATGGCGAAGTCATCAGAAATATTTGCTTCTCTGTAGTTATACATTAAACATCTATCCAATATTTGGCCAATTTGTTTTTCTGCCCTTTTCAGATTTTGTTTAGTGTGGATTTAAGCTGACCTAAATATTAGAAAAGGTTTTCATGATTTTGAATCACAAAATCATAGTCTCTTACACAAAAAAATAGCTGAAGTTTGAAGTCTAGAAGCTTTTTTTTCCCCTTATTTACTTACAGGATAGTTATTGCATATTTAAAATTTAAAGCATATTTTAGTTATGTAAAAGTGAGGCAAAATAAAATGTATCTAAACACTTTTGATCTGTCAAATTTTCTTTTGCTATTTTCTATTCCTATTACTAATAGGAATAGTAATCCTATTGTGTTGAAATTAAAGTGGATATAGAAGTAATTTGAATAAACTGTCACATCACTTTATACTAAAGTTGTTATAACCCTGTTGCTGTCCTCTCTTTAATCAGAAAGGGTATGACTTATGATGTTACTGTTCCGTAGAGCATATTTTGAATGATACAGTTTATATTTGCTTAGTTGCCTTGGTGATAGTAATTGGTGATAGTGATTGATGCAGGTTTGATGTGCATTTGCATTTATAATCAATATTAATTTTTGTGGTAAAAAATTGCATTTGTTTGTATCAAATTTTAATTTTAAGTATCAGTTACTAAAACATGGAAATAATTTTAACCTTATTAGCCAAATGATAATTCTCAATGAATTTATTCATGTAGTTAGAAAAAAAAATATTGTGGAAGAAACAAACTTTTCTCTTTTTTAAACAGTTACTTGTTAGAGTAACATTTTTCCAAATGAGATAAAATTGTTTCAATTCTTTTTTTTTTTTTTTTTTTTTTTTTTTTTTTTTTTTTTGCGGTACGCGGGCCTCTCACTGTTGTGGTCTCTCCCGTTGCGGAGCACAGGCTCCAGACGCGCAGGCTCAGCGGCCATGGCTCACGGGCCCAGCCGCCCCGCGGCATGTGGGATCTTCCCGGACCGGGCCACGAACCCTGTCCCCTGCATCGGCAGGCGGACTCTCAACCACTACGCCACCAGGGAAGCCCTGTTTCAATTCTTAAACATAAGGAAATTTTAATCTAGGTGTGGGGTACCTTCTTGGGTGTTAATGAAAATATAATGAAGGCAAAAATGTTTTGTTTGTAAGTAAATATATGTATTTTTTTAAAACTCAAGAAGCAATCTAATATATGAATAGTTTTCATGGACTAGTGGTAGGAAGTCTAAATAAATAACTTAGTATACGGAAAGTATACAATTTTTCATATCTAGGTTCTGTCTAGTGTGAGCAAGTTTATATCTAATACTGTAAAATACACTGAGGTACTGGTTATTAAGGCTAGTTGGATTCTTCTTGATAATGAAAAGGTCACACAGATTGTGATTTTTGTATAGTGTCCAAAAAGTAAGGTTTGCCATCTGTTACACAAATATAGGAAAAAGTTAAGATAATCTAGTGATATAAGTGGTTTTGACACTTCTCTTTTTGGAATCATCTATTAATTACAATTTTTAAAAACTAATAGCAAATTTTAAGCTTTTGCAAAAATAAAACTTAATGGTTATGCCAGTGTTGATACTTTTCTACTAAAATACAAAGATAGCGGTTGGGAACTAAAGATTATGTAATGAAAGCCTGGCTTTTAGTCATTTACTTTTAGAAGATTGTTTGGATATTTAAGTGGAAACATCGTGTTTTAACTTGAGGTATTAAGTTATACAATATTTTGATACTGTAGTTATACAAGATTTTTAAACTGTAGTTTCCCTAAGAGTTGATATATAGGAATTCATTATTACAGAACTTAATCAGGGATCTGATTGAATAAGTATTCCTTAAAGATTTGCTTAAATATTTTTCAAGTTCTCTTCTTTCTTCTACCATAACTCACTTCTTGTCTGTATGCTAGTAAATGAGTTTCCCCTAAAATTTTGCTATTGCATTTTGAACCACTGCAGTAGTTGTTTCTATAACTTAATTTCTTTTCACCCCCAAGAATTTAATCTTGCCGAGTTGCATAGAAGTCTTTAATATTGCATATTGGGCTTAATAAGATCTGATTAATTTTAATCTACTTTGTTTTATTTATTATGTTGACATTGTTTTTTATTGAGAAGTTTGTTACCATGCCAAGTGATTAATATGATCAGATATAATATTTCAGTTTAGATACCATTTTGAATTTATGTCCTCAAATTCAACTTTGTGTCCAGGGTTTCCATTTTCCGTGTAAGAAACATCTTGCCAATTTCAAATTAATGTCTGATGAAAGTAGATTGTTTTACTAACATCAGTTTATAGATTTTGTTCATTCCTGAATTGTAGGCCATGAACAGAATGTTGCCTTTGTGTACCTTTTTGGATAGATAGTGTGTACATAAATTATATCTCTTACATGAAGTGTGGTGCATGTGTAGGTGAGATTTTTTTATCCAAATACTAAAAGTGTAAAAGTCTTCACCTGTTCTGTTTACTTAATAGTATTTAAATGGTGTGAGGTGTTAAGAGCTCCTTTCCCCTCTTTTCATTTCTGTCCCTCCTGTCTAACTTGGTATTTTTGTTTTTCTGTATGTTAAACGTTATGGTTTTTGTTTCCTTTTTGCGGTATGCGGCCTCTCACTGTTGTGGCCTCTCCCGTTGCGGAGCACAGGCTCTGGACGCGCAGGCTCAGCGGCTATGGCTCACGGGCCTAGCCGCTCCGCGGCATGTGGGATCTTCCCGGACCAGGGCACGAACCTGCATCAGCAGGCGGACTCTCAACCACTGCGCCACCAGGGAAGCCCCAAACGTTATGTTTTTAAAAGTTTATTTACTGGTTGAAAGAGTTAGTAGCCCTTAAGTTAGTTTTTTCTTTAATGTTTCAGTCTAATTAGTTTCCAAGATTTTTACTGTGTTCTCCTTTGAATATGAAGATTCCACAACTAACCGTGATCAGTAATTGTGTTTTCTCCCCCATTTGCAATATTGGATTCTTACTAATAATGGTATCCCTTGAGGAACATGCTGTCTAAAATTAAGTGTTATCAGTTCAAAGCAAGCAATGTACCTTATTCTCATAGCTGTTAGTATATTCTAAAATTGCATATTATTAAATCTTAAGATGAATTTTGACTAGTATTTTAGTATATGTAATTTCAGATCTTTTAGATAATATACTTATTCAAGCAGTTATAAATTGATATAATAATTAAAATACCATCAGTGGGAATATGAATCATATTATACAGTAGTATTAGAACAAGGCACTTATCATAAAATCAGTAATATGATTCTTACCAATAGAGTAATGAATGCCAGTATGTGTGCCTTCATATTTTAAAATCTATATGAATTTCTAGTTTATATTGTTCTTATCCAGATTAAAATACTGCACTTAGGCAAAACTTTTTGCTAATTGAGGAAAAAAGTCATTTCCAGATGATTTTCTGACTTAAGATATGGAATAAAGAGATTTGATTTTATAATATTAAAAGTCAAATATAAAATGAAACAGCACACACTTGTTTGGAGCTTTTCTCCTTTAAAATGTTTCAAATTAACAGGACTTTCTTTGAAAAGTAAATTTGATTGTTAGAAGTAAATTTTAAAATCTTGCAGTTTTGGCTAAATTAATAGGAAAAAGAAAATCCACTTGTTGGAGACACATTTGTATTAGAACTTTGTTTTCTTAGTACCTTGTGTGTGTGTGGTAGTTTTTGAATGTTAGGAAATTTGTTCATGATTGTATCTAAAAGATCAATTCAGTTACAAATCTTGGAATCTTTTTGTTCCTTCCAGAATGCAGTTTGCTAATATTGAGTGAATTGGCACTAAACGTTACTGGCCTTTGTTGTCAAACTACTGACAAATCCCTTGGCATCTTGTACCTTAACTCTTTGAATGTCTTTTTTCTGTAAAAGTTAATGACCTTTTATCTTTTTGCATAGCTATAGAGTAGCCAAAACTAATGTTTTAGGTAGTCACTTCTATTAAAATAAATGATAAAAGAATGGCTTTTATAATAGAATGATATTACAGAAGTAATTTATAAATCTAACATTGAATATGAATATTAGAGCATAAAAGACACCCTCTTATGTACTTCAGAGTAATGATGGATTGATATAGTTTTAACTTTTACAGTCTTTAATATGCTTTATTAAGATTTTATGGTAGAAAACTAATTAGAATTAACATTTGGCTTGGTTCAGGTATATAATGTGGATAAGTATGTCTAATGCATGTTGTTGAACTGATAACCTTTTTGAAAGTTGTTATGTGTTACAGCCATAATTTGTTTGATTTGTCATTGGTAGTCAATCTTAGATGTTTTTTAGTGGGAGCAACACTTTAGGGAGGGGTGTGTGTGTGTGTGTGTGTGTGTGTGTGTGTGTATTTTAACAGCAGCAGAGTTCTGAAACAGGAAATCAGTCTTATCGTATTCATCCAGAGACCTAGGAAGAAGGTAATTGTTTGGTATACTCGTTAAAACCAGTTAGTTGGGCAACTTAAAGTTTTAGAGGTTCACAGATGTAGGCTTGAACAGTTGTGGATATATTATTTCATTATTAACAAACTACTCCGGAGAAGAATTGGTTCAGTTAGTTGAGGGGACTAATAATCCCTCAGCTAATACACTAGAAAATTGTACTTTGGATTTTAGACTATTGCTTGCATTATCAGTGACTTGATATTTTTCCATGGCTCTAATTTGATTAAATTTAAATAAATTTCAGTGCCTTGATTATTCCTTTAAAAAGATTTTTTTTAACCTCAGTGTAATCAATATATCTAGCTTGAAATGTTTTCAAAATGATTCTTAAATTTGAACAATTTAATAGAAAAAAGTTACTTCTATTTCAGATATTTGTCACTGGAAATTATCTTTCCCTGTTTGTTAATGTACATATGAACATAATTAGGTCCTTGTAATCAGTGTTTTCATACTGTTCTGTGTTCTCTTTTATCACAGATTTTTATCTGTCGATGGATACTTACTTTAATAGCTATATAGGTAATATTTCATCAGGCTAAATATCGTGGTTTGCTAAACAGCACTATTGTAAATAATCTTTGTATAGTTTTTTTCCTTGGTTTGTTTTTTTAGATTATATTGTTAGAGTGGGATTGTTGGAATAAAAGATACAGCAGTTTCATGGCTCTATAGGTTGCAGATTTCTTGTTTTTTTTAAGATGCTCATTCCTTTATTTAGTTTATGTTTTTGGCTGCATTGGGTCTTCGTTGCTGCGCGCGGGCTTTCTCTAGTTGCAGCGAGTGGGGGCTACTCTTCGTTGTGGTGCGCGGGCTTCTCATTGAGGTGGCTTCTTGTTGCTGAACACGGGCTCTAGGCATGCGGGCTTCAGTAGTTGTGGCACGCGGGCTCTAGATCGCAGGCTCAGTAGTTGTGGCGCATGGGTTTAGTTGCTCTGCAGCATGTGGGATCTTCCCGGATCAGGGCTGGAACCCTTGTCCCCAGCATTGGCAGGCGGATTCTTAACCACTGCGCCACCAGGGAAGTCACATGGTTGCAGATTTCTTGACAAACGAACCAGTTTATAGTTTTGTTTCTAAGTGGAAGAATTACTAGCAATTCTTGATATTACCTTAGAAGAATGTAATTTTTCATTTAGAAAGTGAGATATAAACTTGTGTAAACTTTTCAGTCAAGAAGAGTTGGTATAATATAAAAACATCAAAGAAAGTTGTGAGGTTCAAATTGCTTGGAGAAGTAGAAAACTTTAGTGGAGTTCCTAAGTTATTTGGCAGTCAGTTTTCCTTTCTGGTTTGGCACTGCTAGCAGATAATTAAAAAGTGTTAAAAGGAACCTAAAATTTATGCTAAAGTGAATTTAAGTTAATATAATTTGTTTATGAAAACTGTCTTGAGTTGCCTTGTAATGAGACATTTAAACTAAAAAATAACAGGACATTTCTAACTTATGCAACCTCAAATAATAACAACCCCTTATTTACAATTGTAGACCCCTTTGCAGTTTTACAGATTTAAAGATATTTCCGATATCGCATTTGATCTTTGAAACAACCGGTGAAGAAGTTACAGCAAGTGTTATTATCATTGTTTTACAGAAAAACAAAAATATTTGAGGCTCAGAGATTAACTTAATCTGAAGTCTAGGCTTTTAAGTTGCAAAGCTAAGAATGGAATTTTGGTTTTCTATATTAAATGACAGTATGCATTAAGTACTTAGTACAGGGCCTGTCATCTAGTAAATATTTCAGAGTTCCTGTGTCCTGTGTTGTTCCTGGACATTTCTTCTTTATTCTTAAAATTCCCATCTTTTTGAGCATTCTTTCTCTTCATATTTCTGTAGTTCATGCTTTTGTATCTACGTACCCTTTTCATTTTAGAAAATAAAATTTTAGGCTGCATTGATTTGGTCTGTACAGGGATGATTATATGATGTATATTAGGGCAGATGATCTTAAATACTGAACAATTAACACTTTATCAACTGGGAAATTCAAGGAACTCCTATTTCTGCTTTCCTCCCAATAGAATCATCAGAAACCAGATCCAAACATTTAACACACTTATTAGGGAAAAATAAAATCTACTTAAGAAATATAAAATCTTTTATTAAATGAGAAAGTCATAGAAGTCTATGAGCATGGCTGGTATTTAAAACATAATGTGATTATAAAAGTTGATAATGTGGATTAACTGTGACATACTTGGAAAGTATTTGTTAAATTTAAACCTGTTAAAATTTGTTGAAAGAAATGTAAAGCTAATGTAGTTAATGAATCAGTGGCTGAATTTCTTTTCCTCTCACCTGAGCCTTAAGTGTCTGTGAGTTGAAAGCACTGACAGAAATCAGGGAAAAAGCTCCAGAAATTCCTCGAAAATGAAATTAAATGGTGATGTCCTGGTATTTGCTAACATGCTTTTGATTCTTGTTGTCTTTTGTTAGTCTGGCTTTATTCCTTTACTCCCGCTGCCAGTTTAGCTCAGTGTTCCTCTTGTGAGCCAGGCAACTTGAGATTTGCTTTTGAAACTTTTTGATCACTACCTCTCTAAAATCTGTATGTCACTTTTTATTTGACCTGTCGTGTTCCACGTATGCTATAGCTTCACATTGTACAACTTTCAGTTAACTAGAATTCTAAAAATAGCTTTTATGTGGTCTGTGGAAATAATTTTCCTTAAAATAATTATGGCAGGAAAAATAAGTAGTTATTGGTTTGTATACGAGCACTGCACTTCAGTTTATAAGTTAAGGGATAAGTATATCTATATACTATACAGAGTACTACAGAGAAACTTTTCAGAACTGCTTTCCTGTTAGTAATTATCATATTTATTTATTTTTAATTAATTAATTTTTGGCTGTGTTGGGTCTTCGCTGCTGTGTGTGGGCTTTCTCTAGTTGTGGTGAGCGGGCTTCTCATTGCAGTGGGCTTCTCTTGTTGCAGACCACGGGCTCTAGGTGTGCGGGCTTCAGTAGTTGTGGCGCATGGGCTTCAGTAGTTGTGGCTCGCAGGCTCTAGAGCACAGGCTCAGTAGTTGTGGCACACGGGCTTAGTTGCTGTGCAGCATGTGGCATCTTCCCGGACCAGGGCTCGAACCCATGCCCCTTGCACTGGCAGGCAGATTCTTAACCACTGCACCATCAGGGAAGCCCCCAGTAATTATCATATTTAAAATAAGATTCAATCTGTGTCGGGAACACATTGTTATAAAATAAAGCTTAGGGAGCTATTTTTTCCCTCCCTTGTCATTTTAATAAAATGTGCAATAGAATGGTAAGTAGTAAAACAAAGTATCTTAGGGAGCTATTTTTGGTTGTTATCCTCTATTTGAAAATTGAAGGTAAATTTATAGTTTAAACCCCATTAATTTAGGCTCAAATAAATTTCTGAGATAAGGTAGACTCATGAGATCTCAAGTCACAAGTTTTTTGAAAGATGTTTTGTTAATTAGAGGTAACTTCGAACATATTTTTAGTGTTTTAAGTTATGCTTGGATGCTTAGAACAGCCAATAAAAAATTATTTAACTCATAGTAGCCACATTATTTTATAATAGGTCATTTATATTATGGGTTGAATCAACTTCTGTGCACAGATTTTAAAACTTAACTATTATTCATTATTTTCTTTGGGACAGTGTTCTGTGGTGTGAAGGGATTGTTGTAGCACTTGAATCAAGCATGGTATACTGTATATAATTATCAGAACTCATAAACCAGTCACTTACGATCTGTGTATTTATGTAAATTATACCTCAATTAAAGGAAAACAAAACACATTTTAACATGTTTACTTGAAGGAGGGGGAGTGGGGAAAGACTGTCCAGTGCATATCAGATCTCCTGTAGCTATGGTGGCATCCGACCTAGGCAAGATGGTACCATGTATGCATTTCTTACTCTCTACTTGTTGCATGTGCAGGAGCCACTGGGAAAGAAGGCTTTTTTTTTCTTTCAGAGTTATATTTTGCATATGTTCTTAAGTTAAGTAAAAAGGCAAATTGATATAGTAAAGATTTTAAAGATTCTGTTGGGTTTTGATGTTCTTTAGAAGGGTTAGGTTATTCAACAAGTCATTGTCATTGAAAACCAACCAAATAGTGGTGGGCTCTTAAGATCTATGGTTATACCATTTGTTCAGTTCATAGACATCACTGTGTTCTAGGCATTGTTCATATATTAAATCATTTAATCTTTATAACAACCCTATATGATAGGTACTTTTATTAGCCCACTTTTATTATTCAAAATAATATCCAGTAAGTGCAAGTTAAGTCTATTCTGTATTAGCAGTCATATATATATATATATTTTTTTCCCCCACCTCAGTTATTCCTATTTGGTTTAAATTGTCTAAAAAATTATGTCATAAAAATTTTAATGGGAAGCAAAAAAGCCATATGTTAGAAGGGTTTTATTTATTGACATAATTCTTGGCATGAGAAATGTTTGCCTCAAAATTGAGCATTCATAAGTTGCTGACATCAGTTTTGGAAATACCAGTAGATTTTTGTATTGTCTTTTAGAAGTTTTTTAGTTTTAACGTGTGATTAGTAACTTACTTTCATTTGAATATGCTTCCTTTGAAAATTTTATATTTTTACTATTGATTTGGAAGTATAGAAAATCTTAATCTTTTGAGGCAGAATGGTACAAAAAGTTTGGGCTTTAGAGTTACGTACATAATGGGTTTGAATTGTAACTAACTACTTGCTGGCTTTGGGACCAATCTTTTTTGACCCTCAATTTCATCATCTATGAAGTGGTAATGTTACTTCATAGGATTGTTAGGATTAAATGAGAATGTATTTGGCGTACTGTCTGGGACATGTTCTCTGTTTTTCTAATTTATGATGGATGCCAAAGTGTTGGGTAAAATCTCAAACTGTATGAATAGGGAAGTTGGGAGTCTGAGGAAAAATGAAACCTTAAGAAGGCTAAATTCCTAGATTCTATTTAAAGGAAGGATTGGATTATTGCTCTGCAAGAAACTCCCATGTTGATCCTGGCCTTTGACTCCTTATCTGTCTGATTGAATTGAACTTCCTGTCACAGCATCCTTAAAACCAGACCTAATCTCCTGTCAGTCCTGCCACCTTCTCCATAAAGCTTTGTGTGTGAGCTATACTGGACTCCTCACTTTTTCTGAATATTTTATGTATTTCCATGTATCTGCTCTACCCTCTGTTTGAAATGTTGTAATTGTTTTGTTTCTTCTTCTGTTTACTGGTGTATGACCTATTTCTTAAGGATTATCTAACATACTACTACCTACTTTGTGAAGCTGTATCTCTGCCTCTACAGAATTAATCCCTCTTTCTCTGGCTCTTAAAATATCTTGATCTTATGTATATATAATGGGGCCTTTGGCATAGTTGTATGTCTGTGCGTCTGTCTTCCCTGATAGAATAGGAACTCCTAGAGTGCTGTAATCTTTGCTTACTTAGTCTTATGTTCTCATTGCCCCTTGCACAATGTTCAGTGTGTTTTTGAATGTTCAAAATGTGTTTGGACATTATTATTAGTTGCTGACATCAGTTTTGGAAATCTAAATTCAGTCGGCCCCCTCCTAATTAAGTAAATAAAGGAGGGGGCTGACTGAATTTACTTTAATGAGTATATAACATCCCCAGTTATGTGTAGTTACTGATAAGTATTTTTCTTAAGTAAGTTAACCAAGCCCTTTCCAGCCTTATTTACTTTATTAGTTAGTATTCATAGTGCACAGATAAATTTGAGTTTAGTCCTTGTTAAAATGACTGCATTTCAAGGGGCTTTATATTTCTATGCTTTTCTTTCTTTCTTTCTTTTTAAATTTATTGAATGAAGTACAGTGTTTCAGGAGTACAGCAAAGTGATTCGGTTTTATATATATATGATTATAAGAATATATATATTCCTTTCCATTATAGGTTATTCATGATATTGAATATGATTCCCTGTGCTGTGCAGTAGGTCCTTGTTGTTTATCTATTTTATATATAGTAGTGTGTATCTGTTAATCCCAAATTCCTAATTTATCCCTCCCCCCACTTCTATGCTTTTCTATAAGGCTAGAATCTTACTAGCATTCTCACAGAAATTAATGGTTAGGTAAGTTTGTTAGTAGTAATAAAATTTTTTTACATAAAAAAATTTCTGTTGCATTGCTCAGAAAAACTTGGCATTATTTCAATTTATATTTTTTACTAAAGTATATTTATAATTTTTTAGGTAGGAATTCCAGATTTGTGGTAGCTGCCACTGCTTTGGGTTCCCTACTGCTGCCTCATTTTCTTCTGACTGTTATTTCCCATTTTCTTATGTTTCTACTCTATAAGACAGAGTTAAAAAGTAAAGATGATTCATTTTCAGGAATTGTACTGCTTTAGGCTTAATTTGAGCCTCTGTTCTGGTTTTTTTTTTTTTTTTGCGGTACGCGGGCCTCTCACTGTTGTGGCCTCTCCCGTTGCGGAGCACAGGCTCTGGACGCGCAGGCTCAGCGGCCATGGCTCACGGGCCCAGCCGCTCCGCGGCATGTGGGATCTTCCCGGACTGGGGCACGAACCCGTGTCCCCTGCATTGGCAGGCGGACTCTCAACCACTGCGCCACCAGGGGAGCCCTGTTTTGGTTTTTTTTGTGTGTGTGTGTGTGAGTGGATACAATATGCTAAAACATTTTGTTAATTGAATAAGAGCTACATTTTTAAGTGGGGTTACTTATGTTAGAATAATAGATGACAGCTAATATTCGTGATGTTAAAAATGTTAATCCTAACAGTTTTCTTTTGGAGTCTTTATAGTAGAAGAACCCTTTGAGGTTGAGGGTGAATTTATGTATTCTTAAAGTGACAAAAATTGTTCCTGGCCCATAGTAAAAGCTATTTAAGTCTTAGATACTTTTATTATTATACTTTTTCTTTTTAAAGAAATTCAGCATTTAAAAAAACTACATACAAAGCTGATTGTAAGTCATATAGGGAAAGGCAATATTTTGTCAAGACAGTAAATAGATTTGGAGATAATTATAAAACAAACATAATTTTTAAAACCCGTTATAGAGGGCTTCCCTGGTGGCGCAGTGGTTGAGAGTCCACCTGCCGATGCAGGGGACGCGGGTTCATGCCCCGGTCCGGGAAGATCCCACATGCCGCGGAGCGGCTGGGCCCGTGAGCCATGGCTGCTGAGACTGCGTGTCTGGAGCCTGTGCTCCGCCATGGGAGAAGCCACAACAGTGAGAGGCCCGCATACCGCAAAAAGCAAAAAACAAAAAAACAAAAAACCCGTTATAGAAATAGTACAGGTGCATCATACCAAAAATACAGAACAAGCAAAAATGAGAAAAAAAATATATTCCTACCATCTAGAGACTATTACTTTTAGTACTTTAGTTTGTAATCTTTTTGTCTACATAATTTAATTAAGTATACGGGTATACTGTATATGTTTTCTTTTATCAAAATGGTGTCACACTGTACCTTTGCTCTTGAAACCTTTTTTTCAGTCAATAATGTCTACTCTTCCATTTCTGTAAATTTTCATCTCAGCCAATCCTCGGATCATATTAAAATTTCTTAAAATGTCCTTAATGGCTGGTTTGTCTAAAACAGTAACCAGAACAGGATTGTACCAGTGAACTTGACTGTTAGAACACTTATGTCTTTCTAAATCAAGGATAACTACTCATCCCTCCCCTCCTCACCTTTTAAAATGATATTTGACTTTTTAAAAAGATAATTTGAAAGAGACTGCATCATGTCTGGCAGACCTTTTGAATTTGTCCAGTTTATGCTCATAATGTCATTTAGCTTGTTCTATCTCATATAGTGTCTGTAAGTTAAAATTTATATCTCTAAGTGCTTGGTGGATTCGCAGCTTGAAGATGATTTGGCTATCATAGATGATGCTGTGTTCTTCATATTGCAGCACATCAAAAGTTATGTGATCTCTACTTAACTTTCTTGGTAATGCTGAGATTGACCACTGAAATTGGGTGATGACAGTCTTTTCTGCCCATTATTCAATTATATTTGTCTTCTTACATTAGAAGATATTTTGTGCAGTGTTACTTCGGCTCTGTACGAAAGTTCAGGTCCTCATTATCTAATACCTGTTGGTTTAGCACCATTTGTTGATCCTTGCCTAAATCAATAATTTTATTAGGGCTTGCAAAGTTTGATTTTCCTAATTCTGTCTTTTTATGTTTATTAACTGGTATTTTCTGTTGCGTTTGCTTTATGAAATGGAGTTATTTGCCTTCCCTGAAATAGAGTTCCTACAGGAAAAGTAGGATAAATCCTTAATCTCCCCCTTCACCAATTTCAAAGTAAAGAACTATTCCAATAGCCACTTTTATCAAAAGTTATAAATGAAAATAATTTTTTATTTAGTTGCTCGAACTTTTTCTGTTTTGAGTATCTTTATAGACTCACGGATTTTCATTTTATTCAGGATTCTTTAATTTACTACCATTTAAAATTTTTCTTTGATACTCAGTTTGTCACACATTGAGCCATTGTGATATCCTTCATGCTAGCTCCTATGTCTGTTTGATATAGACCACTAATCTCTGTATGCCTTCCTGCTTTTTGGCACAGAAAGATATCCCAGGCTCACCTTGTACCTTCCCTGCTCCAGATCTGACATCAACCAGTTTTTCAAGGAGTTGGTACCCTTTAGTGTATTATGATATTAGGGATGAAATCGGGTTCTAGAAGTGTTTACTACTGCTAAGGTGACATACTTTTAAGCCATTTCTTTGAAAAGACCTAAACAATATAGAGTTCTACAAACATGAGTTCACATTAATATATTCAGTTATTACTTGAGTTCTTGATTTTATAATGGTATCTCTTTTCTCTTACAGTAATAATCATGAATCTTCAAGTCATTAACATAACTTCATTGTTTTTTCCTATAATATAAGGAAAAAAATTGAAGATATCAATACTGATATTATTAGAAATAAACTATCGGTAGAAGTTTAAAATTTCTTTTTAGCTCTCTTCCTTCTTAGAATACTTCCTGCCCAGAAGTACAGTAAAATTAGTGTCCAAATAACCCTTGAAATAAATCCTTTCTCCTGGTTACCAATTTGATATTTAATCAGATTTGTTTCAATGTGTGCTTCCCTCTTTCCCCTCCCCTTCTCTATGAAGCAACCATTTTTGTTAGTTTCTCAGTTATCTTGTGTGTGTGTGTGTGTGTGTGTGTGTGTGTGTTGGAGGGTTCAAATTCAAACAAAAATATGTATAAATATTTTATAAAATATCTCTTTTATACAAAAGGTAACATACTATATACTCTGTTTTGCACATTTTTTTCTTAAAATATTCTGTAGATCTGTCCAAGCAGTACTAGTAATCATAAAGGTAGAACATATAGTAATATAATCTTTTCTTAAATTATAATGATATATCAAAGTGAAAGCTTTTAGTAATTTAATAGTTATTTTTAGATTGAAAATAATACTGAAATAAGCTCAATAGTGTGAATGCAGCAGAAATAAAGAAAAAAATCTTTAAAAGGGCACTGGATTTGGTGAATTTTAAATTGTATTTGGAAGATGAATGGGTCCAAGTAGGTGGGCATAGAGCTTTAGAGATGGTCTTGAGTGGCTTAAGGCAGATTAACTTGGCTGTTTTCTGTGTCAGAAAATCATGAGATTAGAGAGGGTTGATAGAGCTCAAGAAATGAGAGCTAGTATGATGGACAAAATGCATAGAAATGTAGATTATTGGTGCTTTTTTAAGGTTAATCTGATACAAATTTTTGAGGGTAGAAGTTTGTTTTATGCAACTGTAATATATAACATAAGTTAATAGAATGGGCATGCTAAATATTGATTACCTTGTTTGGAAATGAGAATAAGTTTCTACCTCAGTTCAGCATTATCAAGTCATAAATACCACGGGCTAGAAGAGATCATAGTGGTCTTCTCAACCTAACTATTGTGTAGAATAGGAAAGGTTGAGTTGTCCAATTTATACAACTGTTTAGAGGCATAGCCAGTTCTTAAATCTGACTTTGTAACTCTTAATTGTATCTACTTTTCTCTATACCGTAGTACCTTTTACAACCATGAAAAATGAGAAGTTGTACGCTGTTTTTTGTTTTGTTTTTATTTTGAGTTTTGTCCTGATACTTTAGGACTGTAAATATGGAAGTTACCTTTTACCTTAGGTGCATTCTAAATATACTGAGTAGAAGGATTTAAAAATTGTTTTGTCGTATAATTGTTTTGAGGATCTTTTTGGGGATCAGTGTATTTACCTGTATTTCTTAATTACACATGATGGCTTATAAGTAAATACATTTGACAATCTTTTATTAGCGTAGCTTGTAGTGGGGAAAGCTTCTTTTTATAATCAGCTAATGTTTTAAAACATGTACATGTAGTTTGCATTGTTGTGTATTTCAATCAGCTAATGTTTTAAAATGTGTACATGTAGTTTGCATTGTTGTGTATTTCAATCAGCTAATGTTTTAAAATGTGTACATGTAATTTGCATTGTTGCATATTTCCTTAACTTAAGTACTCAGATATTTATCCAAACATTATTGCCATGGGGTTTCCTGCAGAAAGACTTGAAGGCGTATACAGGAACAATATTGATGATGTAGTAAGGTAAGAACTCTTTAATTTTCTGTTTCAAATATTGATGTATATTCGTGTTGTATTTTCATTTAGAAAAGATTTCTAAACCACAGAAAAAGATGTACATTGTGATGTAAACTTTATTTTTATTATGTTGGTGACCTATAACTGCTTTTTTCTTCACGTACCTACTCAGCCTCAATGGGATAAAACTCATTTGATAAGAACTGACCTTTTACATAATCAGGTGTATGTGATATGATTTCATGGACTCCATAAAATGCCCCTCACCAGTTTAATATCTGGATTCCATTACACTATGATTTTTGTCTTTTATTTCACAATTGGGTATTATTCTTAAAATCCTGAGTGGATTTATTCACTTAAATTTATTTATGCTAAGGTGTAGGTACCTGGTACCATGTAATTTTACATAGAGCAGTTTATAATGGGGCATAAGTGTACCAAGGACCTGAAGAAGTATTTGGTACAGGGGATCTAGAAAGGAGTTGCTGGGCATACCAAAGCCTAAGTGTTTGCTTTACAATTTTGCATAATTTTCTAAGTGTAATTATCATTCATTTCTGAACAGTAGTTCTCAAGGCTCATTTAAATAATTTTAAATACATTTATGACCTAAGAGTACGTAATATATTTTATGAGAGAAGGAATTTTTGTCTGCTGTGTAAATAGTCAATATGTTTTCTAATTTCAGAGCAAAAAATATGTATATAAATAAATTAACTGTAAAATGTCAGTCGGAACTTCAATTGGCTTTTAGAAGTTAAAATTTTGGATTATTCCCTGTACTCTCAGAAGTATCTTTTTTGGAGACTTTCAATTTAAATATTTGGTGGTTATGAGAATTAAATGTTATAATGCGCAGGAAAACACTTTGTAAAGCTTTTTGCAGATGTAGAATCCTTTTTAAATAGTTGTCTTAGTATATAAGAGTATCTGTACTCTCACATGAGCTAGGCATAGTTGTTTTACTAAGTGGTTAATTTTTAGTAATTTGCTTTGAGCCAGAGTATATTTACATTTTTGCAGTATTGAGTTGTATCCAATTGGATTTTTGTAATGTTGTGTTCAGAATTAAATTTCAGTATCTACAAAAAACTCCCAGAGTTCTTTGTAGTTTCTGTTACGGTTATAGATGGTACATGAGGCTGTCAGAGGAACTATTTAAGAACTTGAAAATAAGAAATGAATTTGCCTTCTCATAGTTGGGCAGGACACGATGGAAGAATGTGTAATATCGCAGATCCATGGGAGCAACAGCTTGATATGGCTTAGTCAGTGATAATACCCATCTACAGAAAATGCAGTGAATGATAGAAAAAAGAATAAGAGAGGTAAAGTTTGACTCAAGAGATGGAGAATCTGGGAAATGAGCAGTGCAGTCATCAAACATGTGTTTGCTGCTGTGGTGCAGGAGTGTTTATCAGGCCTCTTTATGGCCTAGATGAAACATCTCTGAAGTCCGTCTACTTCACATTACTATAATTCTGTATTCAACCAAGTCAGGTTAATACTTATACGGAAAAGGAGTATGAGTACTCCGAGCATAGGATGCATTTTCTGATCACTGTAAGGATATCCTTGTGATAAATTATCCTAATTTTTACATTGTCCTCTTCTGAATGTGAATTAGTCTCTTTTGACTGAATTTACTGAGGCTGACTGATCATGTTTCAGATTACTGATAAAGTCCAGTTTCTGGTTCTATACGTATGACTATCAGATCTTAGGTTGTAATAACGTCATCAAGCAACTACTGTGCTGGGAAGTATTTTGATCTGTCATCTTCTGACTTCATAACCTCTGCTTTTATGCCTCTGAATTAAGATTCACACATTTAGCTTGTAATCAGGAACAAAGGTTGAAATTTATTCTATCTTCTTTAAAGTTTATTTTATCTAGCTTTTGACTTTTTCAAATGTCACTCTTGAAAAAGAGTTTTATGTGTATGGATTGTTATTTAGCCAGCGGTTACTTTAACCAACTGATCTTGTCACCCCAGTGATAATGGAAATAGCACATAAAAATGAAAAATTATCAGCTGAACATAATAGCTATGCTGTGCTTGTTTTTTTTTAATTTATTTTATTATTGTATTTTATTTATTTATTGTTTCTGGCTGCGTGCGGTCTCCGTTGCTGTGCGCAGGGCTTTCTCTAGTTGCGGCGAGCGGGGGCTTCTCATTGCGGTGGCTTCTCTTGTTGTGGAGCACGGGCTCTAGGTGTGCATGCTTCAGTAGTTGTGGCATGCAGGCTCAGTAGTTGTGGCGCACGGGCTTAGTTGCTCTGCGGCATGTGGGATCTTCCTGGACCAGGGCTTGAACCCGTGTCCCCTGCATTGGCAGGTGGATTCTTAACCACTGAGCCACCAGGGAAGCCCACTGTGCTTGTTTTGTTTTTGTTTGTTTGTTTTGGATTGGTGGATAAATGGCCAGTAAGGCTTTGTTGGCCTCAGTTACCCGCCCCACTTAGTTTATGAGAAAGGATGAACAGTGACCAGGAAGGAAGATGTAGTTTTTCCTATGAAGTAAAATGAAAATAAATAATTCCTAAGTAGATTGCATGTTAGGATTAACCTCTCCATGGAAATGACTGTCTCTAGTACCTAAATAATTGATTTTCTTGAATGGCTTACACTATATTGGAGACACTAGTACTAATCAGTAATGATTCCTTTTTGGTTCAAAGATGATAACATCTCAGTGAAAAATGTATTTTCTTATATCTTTTCTGTTAACAAAAAGAAAACATTGGGATTTAGACATTGGGATGTCTAAAGAATACTTAAAATTACCTTTTCTTCTCTAATTCCTTATTTTCCCTATGATTTTCCCCCCAAGCAGGAAATACTGTACAGAATTCAGACTTGGTTGTTGCTGTACGTCATTGCTTTGAGTAAAATAAAATCAAATTACAAATATCTTCATGCTTAAATTATTTAACTGTTTAGGGATATGGTTTATTATAGCAATGTGAGATTTTATACTTGAGGTACTCAAAGTAATACTTCTGTGACAGATATTTAACTTCTCCTTTCGAAGTTACCTCCTGGGATCAGGAATTTAATGTAAAAAATAAAAAGAGGTGAAAAAGGGAACCAAGTTGACATTTTTTACTATCTTAACTGCAAATGTTTTCTTTAATAAGCGATCAGAATTGACAGGACAGGACAGGGTCATTTCATAGAAGGGAAGTTGAAGAACTAGCTCTTCCCAGATTTTTTTTTCTTCTTAATACTGCCTTCTCTCCCTGTTTTTTCTTGCCACTAAATTCTTGCTGTGACCAGCTGGTAATATGAAACAATGTTTTATTCAGATGATTGATTATTCTTTGATATGTATATTAATCGTGTGTGTGTGTGTGTGTGTGTGTGTGTGTGTATTAATCTTATCCCTCAGGCTAATATTGAAGTTATCTAATTTACATGTTATCTGGTATAAATCTAGGCAGTCTTTAACAAATTGATGCTTCATATGTTTAACAGACATAGCTTGAGAACTGTTCGGTACCTAATAAATCAGGAAAGTTTAGGTTTAATAGAGGTGAACTGGCTTTCTTACTGCAGAACCTTTAATGTGCTATTACTCATTGTAAATCTCCAAAGAATGAAATTTTAATATGTTGCTTTCCTTTTTTTTTTTCTTTTCTTTCCATTTCTCTTCCTCTCCCTCCTTTCCCCCTTCTCTCTCTCTTTTCTTTTGTAGTATAGTAAATAGCATCTCTCTAGTGCTAATAGTGTTCCATGGAGCACAATTTGGGAAATGTTGAAAAAAGATGTATATAACAATATTTTCCTCTAGTTTGTCAGTAGGAAATAATTTACTTCCTCCTCTTTTATTGGAAAGATTTTAGATGTGGGAAGATTTCTGTATTTATTATGAGGAAATGCTTAGAGCTCAGTCTCCTGATATTTAGTGATTTTTGAAAAAAGCCTTTATTCATTGTCTTGTATACTATCAGCTTTTTTACCCATATATAAGCAGCTGTATTATAGATTCAAAAGTCCATCTTCCCCTTTCCTGTTTTATACATTTTCTTCCCGAAGAAAAATTTCAGATATTCTTTTCTTGGGCTTCTCTGGTGGCGCAGTGGTTGAGAGTCCGCCTGCCGATGCAGGGGACACGGGTTCGTGCCCCCGTCCGGGAAGATCCCACATGCCGCGGAGCGGCTGGGCGCGTGAGCCATGGCCACTGAGCCTGCTCGTCCAGAGCCTGTGCTCCGCAACGGGAGAGGCCACAACAGTGAGAGGCCCGCGTACCACCAAACAAACAAACAAAAAAAACTTCTCTTAATCACATGCTGATCTCTCAATCAACCTTAATTTTATGTTGATTTTCAATAAAAAAGGTGTTTGTCATCTCAACATTACCATTATTGGTTATTCAGTGAAAAAGAGTTGAAAAGAGATTATTTAGAGGAAAGCTTCAAAATAATTTAGAGGAAAGGATATCAGTTCCCTCTCCCTTTCCAACAGCTTTCGACTAATTCCCTCATATAGCCTCTCTGTTTCCTGCTTCCTTTTTTTTATTGAGGTGTAAATCCCATAACATAAAATTAACCACTTTAAAGTATACAATTCACTTACATTTAGTACCCTCACAATGTTTTGTAACCACCACCTTTGTCAAGTTCCAAAACATTTTTTATCACCCCAGGAGAAAACCCTGTCCCCATTTGCTGCCTCCCATTTCTTTTGTTAGTCTTTTTTTTTTTTTTGCCATTCGCGGGTCTCTCACTGTTGTGGCCCCTCCCGCTGCGGAGCACAGGCTCCGGACGCGCAGGCTCAGCGGCCATGGTTCACGGGCCCAGCCGCTCCGCGGCATGTGGGATCTTTCCAGACCAGGGCACGAACCTGTGTCCCCTGCATCGGCAGGCGGACTCTCAACCACTGCGCTACCAGGGAAGCCCTGTTAGTTTTATTCTTTACAAATAGTGAAGCCGTGAAGGATTTGACAATGATTAAATTATCTGCACCAATTCAATTTTTGATATTTTAATAATAGGTAACATTTACATTTATTATATACATGTGTTACTGTTGTATAAGCAGTTTACATGCGTCATCTTATTAAATTGCTACAGTAAACCGATCACCATTTCATAGATGGTTTAAAAGAAGCTAACTTCCCCAAGTGCCACACCTGGTAAGAACTGAGGCTGAGGATTGAGTCCAGGTCTGTCAGATTACAAAGCTGATTTCCTTAATAACCATAAAATCCTGTATATCAGAGGACAAAAACTGGAAACTCTTGGGCTCATCTAGCTTGTTGATGTCCTTTGTTTGGCCTAACACAGTGTTGGTCCCCACACAGTGTGGAAAATCATCAAAGAAAATCGTTTCTGGTATTATACCAGACATTTCTTTAGGATTTGAGTCTCCAGATTGAAAAGACCTATATAGTGCCAAGCACAATAAATGAAAACAGGCCAATACCAGGCAAATTATTTTGAAATTAAAAATACCAAGAATAATGAGAATTTCTCAGAAGCTTTCAGGATCATTTAGAAAGGATTAGGAATATCAGTGGCATCTAACTTCTCAGCAGTAGAATTAAAGATAGAAGATGGAGGAACAGCACTTCAGATGTTCTGCAGTCAGCCTAGAATTCTGTGTCTAGCCAAACCATCAATCAAGTGCAAGAGTAGGAAAAAAAGACACTCAAGGACTAAAAACAATTTGTCCTTGTAACATATCTTAGGAGATTACTAGAAGATGTGCCCTAGCAAAACAGGGAAATAAACCATGGAAGAAAAGAAAAGGGCTTCGATAAACAGAGAATACAACTCAGAAACAACAAAGGAAAGTCCCAGGGTGACAACGGTGCCACAAAGCTGAAGAGTAACCAGTAGTGATTAGAGCAGTAGGACAGGGGGCTGCAGGGAAATAAATTATAGGTGGATATTGAAATATTTAGGAGAAAATATAATAGATTCTTAGGAAATTAGGTGAGTTAGAAACAGGAAGCAATTTAAATTTAATATCTGTTGATTTATTTAACCCAAAATTGTGATGTTGCCATTTGAAGGGGATTAAGAGAAGTGAAATATTTGTGTTGGGGGTACTACTGGTTTTTGTAAGCCTCCTCTAACATGGCAGAAAATATGTAGGTAATTGATAAATCTAAAAAAGCATTATTATGTAGAAATGCTGAATTAAATACCAGGGAAAGGAATTCCAGTACTTGAGGGTAGTTGCTTTGGGGGGAAAAAATATGGGTTTGAGGATGAAAAGAGATGGAAATGAGTAATTTTTTTTTATTGTGGTATAATATATATAAGGTAATTTCATTTTAACCATTTTTAAGTGTACAGTTTCAGTAACATTAAGTATATTCACTTTCTTGTGCAACTATCACTGCTATCCATCTCTAAAACTATTTTATCATTCCATACTGAAATGTTGTACTCTTTAAACAGTAACTCCCCATTCCCCCTACTCCCAGCCCCTGGAAACCACTGTTCTGTTTTCTGTTTCTATATGTTTGACCATTCTAGATACCTTAGATAAGTGGAGTCATTTAATATTTATCTTTTTGTGACTTATTTCACTTAGTGTAATGTCTTTAAGGTTCACCCATATTGTGGTATGTGTCATTGTATGTGTATACCACAATCTGTTTATCCATTCATCTGTTGATGGACACTTGGGTTGCTTCCACCTTTTAACTATTGTAGATAATGTTGGTATGAGCATGGGTCTACCAGTATGTGTTCAAGTCTCTGCTTTGAATTTGTTTAGGTATACACCCAGAAGTGGGATTGCTGGGTCAAATGGTCATTCCACGCTTAATTTTTTGAGGAACTATCATATTGTTTTCTACTGTGGCTGTATCATTTTACATTCCTACCAGCAATGTACAGATGTTCCAATTTCTCCACATCCTCGTTGCCAACACTGCTATTTTCTGGGCTTTCTGGGGTTTTTTTGTTTGGTTGGTTGTTTCTTTTGGATGATAGCCATCCAAATGGGTGTAAAGTGGTATCTCATTGTGGTTTTGATTTGCATTTCCTTAATGATAAATGATGTTGAGCATCTTTTCATGTGCTTATTGACCATTTTTATATCTTCTTTGGAGATATATCTATTTAAGTCCTTTGCCTGTTTATGAGTTGGATGGTTTGTTTTTTTGTTGTTGAGTTTTGTATATTCTGGATATTAATCCTTTATTAGATATGTGATTTGCAAATGTTTTCTTCCATCCTATGGGTTGCCTTTTTACTATGTTGCTTTTGTCCTTTGATACATAAAAGTTTCAAATTTTGATGCAGTTCAGTGTATCTACTTTTTGTTGCCTGTGTCTTTGGTGTTGCATCCCAGAAATCATTGCTAAATCCAATGTCATGAGCTTTTCCCCTGTCTTTCCTTTTAAGAGTTTTATAGTTTTAGGTCTTTAATTTAGGTCTTTGATCAATTTTGAGTTAATTTTTGTATATGATGTAAGATAAAAGTCCAGCTTAATGCTTTGGCAAGTGGATATCCACGTTTCCCAGCACCATTTATTGAAAAGACTCTCCTTTCTCTATTGAATAATTTTGGCACACTAGTCAAAAATCATTTGACCATATATACAAGGTTTTATTTCTGAGCTCTGTATTCTATTCCATTGGTGTATGTCTGTCTTTATGCCAGTACCATACTGTAGCTTTGTACAAAGTAAATTTTGAAATCAGGAATTGTGAGTCCTACAACGTTGTTCTTCTATTTCAAGGTTGTTTTGGCAATTTAGGGTCCTGTGAGAATCCATATGAATTTTAGGATGGAATTTTCTATTCATGCAAAAGAAAATAGTTGTTGAGATTTTGATAGGAATTGCATTAATCTATAGATTGCATAGTATGGTATGAAATCTTAACGATATTCAAGTCTTCTAATCCAGGAACATGAGATATCTTTCTGTTTATTTAGGTCTTCTTTAATTTTTTTTAACAGTGTTTTGTAGCTTTTTGTGTACAAGTATTTCAACTCCTTGCTTAAGATAATTCCTAGATATTTTATCCTTTTTGATGCTATTGTAAATAGAATTGTTTTCTTAATTTTCCTTTTTGGATTGTTCATTGTTATTGTATAAAAATGCAACTGATTTTTGCATGTTAATTTTGTATGCTGCTACTTTGCTGAATTTGTTTATTCTAACAATTTTTTGTGGCATCTTAAAAGTTTTCTATATATAAGATCATGTCATCTGCAAACATAATTTTACTTCTTTCTTTCTAATTTGGATGCCTTTTTTTCTTCTTCTTGCCTAATTACTCTGGCTTGAACATTCAGTACTATGTTTGAATGGAAGTGGCGAAAACAGGCCTCCTGCCTTGTTATTTACTTTAGAGGAAAAACTTTGTCTTTTACCATAGCATATCATATTAGCTGTGGAGTGTTGTTGTTTTTTTTAATAGACTTTATTTTTTAGAGCCATATTACATTTGCAGCTATATTGAGCAGAAGGTACAGAGATTTCCCATATACCCCCTGCTGTTCATGCATAGCTTCCTCATTATCGATGTCCCCAACCAGAGTGGTACATTTGTTAAAATTGATGAACCTACACTGATACATCTTTATCATGTGAAGTCCATAGTTTACATTAGGGCTTGCTCTTGGTATTATACAGTCCGTGGGTATGGACAAATTTATCATTATAAATATATATCCACTATTATAGTATCATACAGAGTAGCTTTACTGCCCTAAAAGTGGTCTGTGCTTTGGCTATTCATCCCTCTTTCTCCCCAGCCTCTGGCAACCACTGATATTTTTACGGTCTCCACTGTAAAGCTTCTGTTTGACTTTTCCAGAATGTAGTATAGGTAGAATTATTCAGTATGTAGCATACAGAAACTCTCTTCGTATTCAATATGGCAGTATATGAAAACTCCACAGCACGCTGTGTACAACTACTTTGGGAAGACAGTTGGTGCTTTCTTACAAAACCACACCTACTCCATACAGTCAAGCAATGCACCCCTTTGGCTGTTTACCCGAAGGAGTTGAAGACTAATGTTCACACAGAAAGACTTAGTGTTCATCCTTTTCATGGATGTCATACTTCTTAAATGCCTGGCTCCCAAAAGAAGAAAAGGGAAAAAAAAATAGGCTCTGGATCTCTAAATCCCCTGGAAGCCATTTCAATTGTTGGGAATTGCAACAATGGCAGCCTGCTTCTGTGTCTGCACATCCATAATCGTAATCAGAAGCAGCAGTCAAGGATCAAGACACAGATCTCTGATATTTGGAGGACAAGTCCCACAAGCTCCATCAGGCTACTCTAGGAATACATCCATGGCTGCCTGCTGGGAGGGGATGAGGGGTGGATAGCTGCTACCACACCAAGAGTTGAAATTGAAATTAACTGTGATTTACTGTCCAGGCCTTCTCCTGGAAGCTGCAAGCTTTTGAATAGACTCCAGAGTTCCAAAATAGTTACATCAGACAGATTATGCCAGTACAATTTTTGTCTAGGTGGGGAGATGCATTCCTAGTGCTTCCTATTCTGCCATCTTCACTCAAGTAATTTTTTATTACAAACTTTTTATATCTCTTGGAATATATATGTTTATATATTATTTTGACAAAAATAATTTTAAAAATTTTGCACATTGGAAGCTTATTTAGAACTATCTCATAGGAATTCTTTGAGGAAAGGAAAGACTTAAAAAATAAGACAGTGTTTATTCTCACAACTGTCTTTAATGAATTCAGATTTTATATATATCTGAAATTATTTGAAATAAGGTATAGAAATTAGATTTGAATTCAAGATTTTTTAAGTTTTGAGGGTATTACCTCTCTGCTCTTGTCTAAGTTCTTATTCTCAACTTTCCAAGTATCCACAGTTAAATTTTCCCATTTCCCTTTGGAAAGTGCTGTTTTCTTGCTTTTTTCCGCCTTTCCATTGTATCAGACTTATAAGGCAGTGAGCCAATTGTGGGCATGAAATCCTTGGGAGGAGAGAGGAGGAAGTGGGAGGGACAGTCATGCTGAATGTTTCCCTAAGTAATATTCAAGTTCTTTGAGAGAACTTACCCTCCCTCCTTTTAAAAAAAAAAATGCTGTGATGTTTTCTTTTAAATAGATTGTTTATTCTCCTGCCTGTCTCATTGTTGCCCACAGTGCTAGAGAAGAAATTACAGTAAAGTTCAAATATTAAAGGGAGCACACAAAAAAGTATGTGTATGATTTCACCAACCCTCATTAAAAAAAAAAAGAAAAGAAATCTATAGGAAAATAAAAGAAAGAAGTCAGGGTTCTTGGTTGCACATGACAAAAAGTAACTCTAATTAGCTTAATTAGAAGACAATTTTTTGAAAAATATTAGATAGCTCATAGCTAGAGAACCAGACTTTGAAGATTTTCAGAAGCTAAGAGAAGCAGGGCATAGTCAAGAGGTTATAATAAGAGTATCCTATGCTGAGGACATTGCTGCTTGGATATTTGCTGTCCCAGATACTGCCACCATGACTGGATATTGGTGGCTGTGCTCATAAACTTTAAGTTCCTCTGGAGATCTCTCTGAATAATCTCTGACTCCTCCGCACCTTGCTCTCACTACCGGGATTCAGTGTTCAGAACACGAGGACATAACTGATCTTAGACGTTGTACATGTGATGCGAGCAAGATGCGGAAGGGTGTATTTGCTTCTCATCTCTTGAAATTCTCCAAAATGGAATGGTTTTGGATGCTCAGCAGCCTAGAGATGGCAAATATCCCCTACAGATTTCTCCTATTTTACACGTCCCATCCTCAGACCCTCTTCCCAAAGATATCTACAATTAAAAGTTTCACATATTCTTTAAAAAATTGTTTTCATCTTATACTCACTTTTTAAAGGATTACAAATGAGAACATACTGCATATTCTTTTTTCATTTAACATACTCAGGAATTTTCCATATTGGTGTGGAGATATAATTGATTATTTTATTGGTTGTCTTTTATTCCATTTTATGATCATACCATAATAAACAGCCTGCCCAGATACATTTTTTAGGGTATTTCCAGTTATTGCTATTGAAAACAGTGCTCTGATGAAAAGCTTCACACATTTATCTTGGTGTCCTTTTGCAAGTACTTATAATCCTTAAGGTAAATTCTTTGCAGTGGGTCCAGTGGGTCCATGGTTTAAACTAAAAAATGGTATCATTTTATATTCTCACCAACATGTATGATTCTTTCCCCTCTCACAGTCTTGGTGAACTGAATATTATGAAACTTAAAACTTTTTACTATTTGTTGTAATTCGATTTTTGATTGCATTTCTTTTCGAGGTTAAACAACTTGGTGATCTTTATTGGTCTTAACAGATTTTTCCTTGGTTTGTTTGTGTATACCACCCTATTGTTATTATTTTTCTTAATGATTTTTATGAACTTTTTGAAAATTAGCAAATTAGTGGTACCGTTTCTTCAGACCATTTTTATAATGCTATGCCACTCTTGCCATTTGAATTTTACAACTACAAGATTCAGATGAAGCAGTGATAAAGAGCTTAGTGGATTATTTCTGTTTGAATTATTTATTGTTAACTGTCTTCTCTACTAATATGTATAATCATAAAATATCAGAGATTTTTGTTGATAAGCTGTTTGTTAAGAAATGTTCTTTAAGAGATAGCCTTGCTTAAATTGCAAATAAAAAATGCTTTTAATCCAGAGAAACATCATGTACCAATCACTCTTGAGTTATTGAATCAGAGCAATATTCTCTTGGACAGTGAAGATAGAAGTGAAAAGGAGATTTAGGAGTTCCTGCTTTTTTTCTACCTCTAGCGTTATACAGCTGTCTACCTCATGGAATTCTACCTTATTTATTGTTCTTTTTTTAGTCTAAACATTGCCCCGCACTCCAAGCCTTTTCTTTTGTCTTTTCCATTTTTATGTTCCTTTATATATGCTACTCTTTTATGTTCATCTATAACTATTTCCCTCCTTTTTTCTGGCGATATGTATTTATTTGTTTGTTTATTTTTAAAATAACGTTGTGGGTAAATTCTCTGCAGCTATGTTTATTGGTCTTAGATAATTTCTGTTTTTCCTCTTTTGTCTTTTTTAAACTAGAGTCATTTGTAATTGTTTATACAGAATTTTAGTTTTTAAAGCCTCTCTATGGTCTTTCCTTTTAGATATTGAGTTATGAATTCATAGCCTGTTATTTAAATGAAGCTTTTGAAATCCGTTTTACTGATCTGTATCATATCTAACTATGCCAGTATTTCCTTCCTCGTCTGACGTAAATTCTAAAATTATATGAACACTTTCTCCCTGTTTCCTGGCATTTCCACTCAAACTTGTTCCTCATTCTTGGTTAGAAATGTGTCCAAATTGTAGTTCCCTTCTTTATTAGTCTACTGATAAAAGAAAATTAATAAAAAAATACCAAGAATTTGTTAGAAAATTGCATATAGTTGAAAATACCTTTTTCAGTGGATATTTTGACAGTTGTGAAGTCCCCAGTTATTACTGTATCTTTCTTCTGTTTCAATTTTATTCTCTATCCCAAGAATATACCCATTTCTGTTTCCTTTCTAAGAAGCATGTGCATTGTATTCCAGTGGATTTTTTCATAGATACATCTTTTAGACTTATGCTATCCAATATGGTAGCCACTAGCCACATGTAGCTAATTATGATTAAATTTACATTCATTAAAAATAAATTTACTCATTCATTTTCCTTTGCACCAGTCACATTTCAAGTGCTCAGTAGCTACACGTGGCTAGTGTCTACTGTGTTGGACAGCACAGATATAGAACATTTCCATCATTGTGGAAAGTTCTATTGGACTATTAATCTAGACAGTGCCATTTTGCTTTTCATTCTAAAAAGTTCTAATTCCTGAAGATGATGTGCTCCTTCTATTGCTATGTCTGCTATTAATCAAAATAAATTTGAGATTTTTTGAGGTGGGTTGCATTTTATAAATTGATGCTTATAATCATATTACTCTTAAAAACCAATTTTTTAAGGTATAATTTATATGCAACATGTACCTTTTTTAAGTGTACACTTCACTGAGTTTTGACATATATATGCCCGTGTAAACATCACCACAATCAAGATTTAGAACATTTCTATTACCATAAAAAGTTTCTTAATGCCCCTTTGCAATCAGTCCCCAGCCCTGGTTCCAGGCAATCTCTAAATTTGTCTTCTCTCACTGTAGATAAGTTTTGCCTGTTCTAGAATTTTATATAAATGTAGTCATATAGTATGTACTGTTTTGTGTCTGGCTTCTTTCTTTTAGCATAATAGTTTTGAAATTCATCCCTGTTGTTGCTTTTATTAGTAATTTGGTTCTTTTTATTGCTGAGTGGTATTCCATTTTATGGATATGATATAATTTATTTATCCATTCCCTTGTGATGGATATTCAGGTTCTTTTCAGTTTGGGTCTATTATGAACAAAGCCGCTGTGAGTATTCATGGACAAGACTTTTGTGGACATATATTTTCATTTCTGTTGGCTACCCATGAGTAGAATTGCTGGGTCATATAATGTAAATCAATGGAGCAAAATAGAGATTCCAGAAAAACTCACATATACATTAATTGACAAAGACTTATTAACAAATGAAGCTGGAACAACTGTAAGTCAGTATGAAAAGTAAAATGAGCCTTTCTCATCATACAGGCATACCTCATTTTGTTATGCTTCACTTTATTGCACTTCACAAATACTGAATTTTTTTTTTTTTTTTTTTTTTTTTACAAATGGAAGGTTTATGGCAGCCCTGAGTTGTCAAGTGATGTTTAGCATTTTTTAGCAATAAGGTATTTTTAAGTTAAGGTAGGTACATTGTTTTTTTAGACATAATGCTGTTATTGCACACTTAATAGACTATAGTATAGTGCAAACATAACTTTTATATATGCACTGGGATACCAGAAATTTCATGTGATTTGCTTTGTTGCTATATCTGCTTTATTTTAGTCATCTAGAACCAAACTCAAAATATCTCTGAGGTATGCCTGTACACATAAATTAACTTAAAATGGATTATAGATGGAAACATAAAAGAAAATGTAAAACTATAAAACTTCTAGATAAAAACACCAAAGAAGAAAATCTTTGTGACTTTTTGTTTAGTCAAAGATTTCTTAGTACATACAAAATTAACCGTCTAAGAAAAAATTGACAAAGTGAACTTCATCAACATTAAATACTTCTATTTTTTGAAAGACACCATTAGTGAATAAAAAAGCAGCCACAGTCTGGGAGGAATATTTGCAGTGCATATATCTGACAAAGGACTTGAATTCAACACAGTATAAAGATGCTGTTACAAATTCATAAGAGGACAACCCCATAAAGGGCAAAAGATCTGAACAGAAACTTTTTAAAAGAAGATTTATAAATGATCAATAAGCATATGAAAAATTCAAACTCAATCATCAGGAAAATGAAAATTAAAATGCAGTGAGATCCTATTTCATATTTAATGGGATGGCTAAAACTTAAAGGGCTAATGGGTTGGCAAGGATGTAGATCAACTGGAACTCTCATCCATGTAAAAGCACAAAATGATACAACTTCTTCAGAGAAATGTTTGGTGGTTTCTTATTCATAATATTTTTAATAGCCTTCTGAATTTTTTTCAGTGGGTTATAGATTACTTACTACACTGTTTATTTCTTTTCCTTCTAATTTTATACCTCTTTAGATAGAATAGATTTTCTTTGGTTCTGGGGATTACTACCTTTCACCTGAATATAATATAAAGCTCTTATTTTTGCTCTTCTATTTAACTTGAGATAATGTAGGAGAAAGTACTACTGTGCAGGCAAGAGTGAAAAGTACATTTTCAACAAGATACTTTCCTTGTGTCCGATATATGACTGATTTTAATTCTGACAACCTGAAGATGACTAGAAGAAAATAGTCAAGGGCTAGAATATTTGCAGTTTGCCTGTGTTAATGGGATTAAGGCAGATATAATTTATGTGTTAAAAAGAAAAACAACAATCCAATTTCATGTTTTAGTAGTAGCAGTAGTAATTGTAGGTATATTAGGGTTCTAAGGGCAAATGTTGATTCAACATGGATACAGCAGATGAATTAAAAATGGTTACCAAATAGTGACTCACCTACAGAAAAATGTAGCAAATAAGTAATTATTTTTCTTTTTAGCCTATTTCTGAATTAGTAAGAGCTATCTAGTGTTCTTAGGCTATTTTCTGAATGGGATACCTTGAAAGGGGGTTTGCTGATGGGTTTTTCTCAAGCTGCTAGGAGCAATTGTTATTATGATTGTGGTTGTTCCTACTTGGAGTTTTGTTACCAATGTATCCACAGTAGTGCTTGTCACATTGCAGGTGTTCAATAAATATTTGTTGGATGAATTTTTATCAGTTCCCAGCTCTAATAATATAGACCTTAATATCAGTAAGTACTGGCACCAAGCAGAAATATACCAGTTCACCTTTAAAAAACAGAATGACTCTCAGGCCTTACAGTAAGACTTCAGTTTAATGCAGTGGAGTATATTTAGTTTGTCAACATAAAGCCTTTCGGTGAAAAGAAGGATTGGTTAGCTATTGAAACATGGAAAAAGCACTGCCAAGAGAAAGGAAGCTTTAGCCAATGAACTTTAGATATTTTTGGCAAAACCATTCCTTTTGTGGAGATGGAAACATCAGAATATCTTAGTCTATTAAAAATTGCTTCATTTAACTAACTTCTCTTGTTTGATTCCACATTTATTCAGCAACATTCTGATTTCAATTCTCAGGTCTGCTTATGGTGAGATATGGTCATAAAGATATGAATAATTTAGTTCTTATGGCAGTTGGATTTTTCAGTAAATTAGTATATTGCCATTATGATCATTGTGATATTTATACATCAGTCATATGATATGGGTTTTAATTTGTCCCTGGGGAGGGGGGGGAAAACCCACTCAATATACTAACAGGATCAAGTCTAACCCTGAAAGGTAGAGAGTTAGACTCTGGACCACCAGTAACTTCAAAGTAATAACTGAGTTTCTTATGCCTTCTAAGAGTCAGTATAAAGCTTATCTTGCAACCTAGATTTTTTCTCCTCTACTACAATGAGTTCAGTAGCATGGTGTTAATGTATAGAGCATCTAGATTGAGTTTTGCATTTGATTTATGTAATCTTGTCTTGCTTCTTCAGAGTTGAGCATTGCATAGTATATTAATTTGTAGAGTGTGACAACTTGTGTAGCAAGTATATGTAAACATTTATATGTACTATATTTCATGAAGAAATATGAAGGTCAGTTTTGAACTTGCTTTGTAATCACTGACTTTTTTTTTTGGCTGAGTTGGGTCTTTGTTGCTGCGTGCAGGCTTTCTCTAGTTGCAGCGAGTGGGAGCTGCTCTTCATTGTGGTGTGCGAGCTTCTCATTGCGGTGGCTTATCTTGTTGTGGAGCATGGGCTCTAGGTGTGCAGGCTTCAGTAGCTGTGACTCGCAGGCTCAGTAGTTGTGGTGCACGGGCTTAGTTTCTCCACGGCATGTGGGTTCTTCCCAGACCAGGGATCGAACCCGTGTCCCCTGCACTGGCAGGCGGATTCTTAACAACGAGCCACCATGGAAATCCCCAATCACCAACTTGCTTAATTGGAGTGTTTAGTCCATTTATATTTAATATAATGATTAATATGTTTTATTTAAGACCAACATCTTTCTATTTGTGTTTAGTTGTTCATTCATTCCTGTTTCACTCTCATTCTCTCCATTCCTCTTTTTCTGTCCTCTTTGGGGTTAATAGAATATTTTCAGGTATTCAATTTAAATTCTTCTATTGACTTTTTATTTGTATGTATAAATATATATATATATTTAGAGTTTGTTCTAGGTATTATAGAACACATTCTTAGCTTATTACAGTTCCCATTAAAATATAAGAGCCCTACAACAGTAAAATTCTGCTTGCCTCAATTTTTTGGTATGATTTTATATCTATGTATTTAATAAACCCCAGAATACAGTGTTATTTTATTTGCTTTAAACAGTCAGTTGTCTTTCAGTGGAATCAAGAGAAGAAAAAGATGTCCTTTTATATTTATTCCTATATTTACTATTTCTGATGCTTTTTGTTTCTTTCTGTAGACTCACTTTTCATCTGGAATTAGTTCCCTTCAGCCTGTGGGCAAGTCTGCTGGCGACAGATCCTCTCAGCTTCTGTTGATTGTTTTTGAAGGGCATTTTGCTGGATATAGACTTCTGGGATGGCTTTTTTTTTTTTGCTTTTCAGCACTTCATTAGATCTGATGAGAAGTCAGCCATTATTCAGACTGGTATTCTCCTATACATAATGTGTCTTTTTCTTTGACTCCTTTTGTTTTTTTCTGTTTGTCTTTGGTTTTCAGTGGTTTTGATCATGATATGCATAGTGTGGTTCTTTTTATATTTGTCTTACTTGAAGTTTATTGAGCTTCTAGTATCTCTAAGTTAATGTTTTACACCATGGGTGGGGAATTTCCGGCTGTGATGTCTTTAAAATTTTTTTCAATTTCTTTCTTCTGTTCTTCAGGTTAGATAATTACTACTAATCTTTGGTCAAATTCGTATCTTTATTTTCCAGCTAATATTTATGCATAACAAACCACCTCTAAACATGAATAGCATAGACCATTTATTTATTTTATACTCACAGATTAAGTGAGTCAGGAATTCAGACAAGGCATGGTGGAGGTGGCTTGTTTCTGCTCCACAGTGTCTGGGGCCTTAGTTGGGAAGACTCAGTGACTGGAGATGAGTTGGCACGTTGGGGGCTGAATCATCTGAAGGTGTTTTCACTCACATGTCTGGTAAATGCAGTCCTTATCTGGGTCTTTAGTTGGGCTGTTGGCCAGAACCCCTATACTTGGCCTTTCCATGTAGGCTAGTTTGGGCTTCCTCATAGCATGGCAGCTTGTTAAGAATGAAGTGCGTGGGTAAAAGTGCATGGCATTTTTATGACCTAGCCTTAGAAATAGCTTTATGTCACTTCTGCCCATACTGTGTTGGTTGAGGCAGTCACAAAGGTGTGCCCAAGTTCAAGGGGGAGGGACCATAGACCCCATCACTTGATGGGAACAGTGTTAAGGTTATGTTGTATGAAGAGCATGTGGGATGGGAGATGTAGTCATTCTTAGAAAATACAATCTGCCACATCTTTCTTCTGCAGTTCCCAGTCTTCCATTAAGACCGTGCAAGTAGATTTTTTTCTTTTCAGATACTGTACTTTTGAGACCCAGAATTTCTGTCTTTTATAGTCTCTGTGTCTTTGCTGAGATTTGTCTTGTCATTTGCTATAATCATTTTCCTTTACATTCCCATATATATTTATAATAGCTGCTTCAAAGTCCGTGTCTGCTAATTCTAACATCTGGTTTGTCTTGGTGTTGGTTTCCACAGACTGCTTTTTTTTTCCTTGGTCATAGGTCATGTTTTCCTGCTTTGCATGTCTAATAAGTTTTAATTGTATGATGAATGTTGTGGGTGATATGTTGTAGGGAGTCTGAATGTTAATTTAAGGGTGCTGAGTTTCATTTTGGCAGGCATTTAAATTAATGGTTAATCTTCTTGTATTATCAGGTTTGGTTTGCTTTGTTAAGGCAGGCCTATTTTAGTTTTGTCTTTTGTTCAGGGCATGATCCTTACTCCTAATGTGTGGCCTTTCTGGGTTCTCAGCTGAATACGTGAGTTCCTCAGTGAGGTCTCTCCACTCTGGCTGGACCAGAGCTCCTTCTCCTAGAGCTGTGCTATCTCTGGTGTCATCTCCATTATGCTTCCAGATTCTGCACATATGCAGCCCAACTCATGGCCAAGGCCGTGAGGTGAATTTCCATACACACTTCGAAGTCCCTCTGTCTGTTCATCCTCCTTTTTCTGCTACCCTCTTCCACAAACTCTAGCTGCTTCACCACCCAACTCCAATCTCTGCCTGTATACCTCAGTGAAACCTTTGTTCCATTTGTGCTACTTCCTTCTGCTGTGTCAGAAAAGAGTCTCCAACCTGAAAACAAGGCAGCCATGGGGTAACCTCATGTTTCTTTTTCCCTAAGGATCATAAGCCTATGCTACCTTTTGTTTAGTGCCTCATACATTTTGCCCAGTTTTACAGTTATTTACAAGAGGAAAACTCCTGTACCAGATACTCTTTAATGGTCAAAAGTATATACGTGCTCCTGTAAGAAAAATTTTAAGAGATGGCCCCTTTATATTGAATGCCAGTATAAAAAAAGATTTTTAGAACAAAGTTATTTAAGGCCTATTCATAATAGAACTTTAATCTGGTTACAATAATTTTGCTACTGTATAATAATTTATAATGTTCAAATTTTGCTTTTTACTGAATTTTACCCATATATTTGTATTGATGTTCTCTAGAAATGGCAAATAAAGTGCAAATTTTTATTTTAGTCTCTCTCCCTCAGTAATGGCAGATATTCTTTCCCAGTCTCCAACCTGTTTTAATAGCCTTAACGTTGCCCCTCAACAAGCCACTACTAGTTTGACACCTATTTACCATCTCTAATGTATTTCCATTTTACTAGGTCAATCAGTATTATTTTGTGGGATATTTAATTTAATGAAAGGTTACCCTAATAGATACTTTTCTTTTCTAGAAGTGAAGTGATTTTATTTTTAAATGTTGTGCTATAAGGCATCAAATGAGGCTGTTTATTTAGGAAGCCTTTAGTACTTCCTGAATGGAATGTAGAAAAATAAAGGATTGGGAAGCAGAAATTCTTAGCAGTTGTGCCCATAATAAATAATACTTGAAAGTTAAAAGAGGATTAAAGTTGGCTTTGAATATACATTGTAGACACCTAGCTAAAGTAACATATGAAGTGTCCTGATGAAATTGAAGAATAGGCTTTCCATGGCTGGAGCCTCTAGGAGGGATTTAAAGAGATAACACGTTACCAGCATTTTAATGAATTGTTTCTGTTTTGTTGACATTGTTTCTCACTGATGTTAGATTTGTGATTTTGGCATACAGTGTGTGCCAATAATTTCTTTTTTTTAACATCCTCAGGACAGGCTCAGTATGAATGAAAATATAATTAAGAAAAACCTCATGAGTCTTTATAAATAGGAATTGCATGAATCATTAAAACTAATTATTTCTCAAGGAGGACTGTTATCACATTGAAAAAAGCTTTGATCCTTGTTTTTTCTATTTAAAAATAGTATATGAAAATATTAATTTTATGTAAACTCTAAAAAATACTGTTTAAAAGAACCTAGACTTTTAATGAAGCTCACTTTTTGGAGGTAAAACATAGTGTGATATAATTTCATCAGTTCTTACTTTTTTGGGAAAATACATTAGGACAGAAAACTTTTTTCTTTTGAAAGTGGTATGTGCTTATGTTTTAACAACAAAATTGTAGAAGTAAATTGTTGAAAATAAATCATGAAAGCCTCCATCTTTCCCTGAAAACCCAGGATAGCCACTGTGATCATTTTGGTATGTGTTCTGTCAGTCCTTTAGACTCCAGTTTAAGTGTACGAAGGGCTGCCACATGTGAATAGTATTCCTTGGAGATGGGCAATGGGATGTGTACATACCTATTAATATAGTATTGGTTTATGTATTTAGATTCAAAACATAGTTACCAGACTCAGAATGAACTAAAAATGAACTGTTAATCCTCCAAAATACCTTTTCCCCCCCCTCTGCTCACATTTACATCGTAGGCTTTCCGTGAGAAAATTGTATTTTGTAGATCATTTTTTACTTATTCATTTTCTCTCAGAAGAAACCTATGGTGGAAGATATGGCAGGTAGCAATGAGTTGTTGTTTATTAAATTTTATGATCACTGTCCTTCAAATCATTTGTCTATGTTTTGGTTATTCTAATTACCCATAATATTTACCTAAATTTCCAACCAAATTAAAATAGAAACTGAGAAAAGTCTAAAAGTATGTATAAAGCTTCTAGAACAAAACATAGAGAATATCTTTATGAATTCTTTATGTGTAGGGAAAGATTTCTCAGAGAGGATACAAAGTTCTAACAAAAGAAAAATTTGATATATTGGATTTTATCAAAATTTAAATTTGTTGATTTTCAAAGCACAATATTAAGGAAATGAAAAGGCAAGTCATACACAAGGAGCAAATATCTGACAAAGGACTTATACCCAGAATATATAAAAGACTCCTATAAATCAATAATAAAAAAGACAAATAATCCAGTTGGGGGAAGAAATGAGCCAGTGACTTAAACAGACATTTCAAAGAAGAAAGTGTAAAAATGGCTAATAAACAAATGAAGGACTAGAATTTTAAAAAGCTGACAACACCAAATATTGATGAGACTGTGGAGCAACTGGAACTCTTAAAATGTTGGTAGGACTGTAGAATGGTATAGCTGCTTTTGAAAACTGTTCAGTAGTTTCTTATAGAGTTAAATATGCACCCACCCTATCTCCTCTGTGACCCAGCAGTTCTACTCCTAGCTGTTATTTACTCAAGGAAATGAAAGCATATGTCCCCCAAAAGACTTGCACGAGAATGTTTATGCACTTTATTCATAATAACCCCAAACTGTAAACATCCCAGATATCCATCAAAGGAGAATGGATAAACAAATGGTGTTATGTTCATGCAGTGGAATAATAGAATAAAAAGAATGAACTATCCATACATGTAACAACATGAGTGAATTCGAAAAACATTAAGTGAAGGAAATCAGTTTAAAAAGAATGCATATTACATGATTACAATTACATGAAATTAAAGAACAAGGCCAAACTAATATATGGTAATAGTAGTAGCTACCTGAGAGCTTGGTGGGGCTTGACTGAAAATGGGCTTGAGGGAATTTTCTGGGGTGGTAGAAGTGTTCTATATTTTGATTAGAGTGGTTGTTACAAAACTTATAGAATTGTACACCTAAGATCTGTCTGTTTCACTGTATGTAAATTTTTACCTCAATTTAAAGAAAAATCCAAAAGTAAAAATTGAGAAAAAGGTACAGGAATATAGAAGATAAAGAGGGTAGAACAGACAGGAGTGAAAGGGTCTGTAACAAACCACTTTTTCCTGTAATATATTTATAGCTCAGTAGAAGTCTGTAGCAGAATCAGTGCGTCCTGGGTTGGTTGAAGTAGTGGGTTAAAGCAAAGAATTATAAAAAATTACACATACCTTAAATATTTACTTTAAAAAAGTTGTACACATGAAATACTAAAATCAAATAGTTCTATAGGGTTTATTAACAACCACTGCCACAAAAAAAAAAAAGGTAGTTATTTTCCTTTGTTTCCCTATGCCCTGTGGCAAGAGTTCTTAATCTTAGGCCATGTACCTTTTTGACAGTCTGGTGAAGCTTATGAACCCTTTCTTAAAATGATTTTAAATCCATAAAATAAAATTCATAGGATTATAAATGTGCCTATTATATTAGTTTTGATTATAATTGTTATAAAATATTTTAATACATCTATATAATAATAGTTATTAACACATTTAAATCAAATCTATTGGCAGGTCTAATGACTGTTAATTTTTGCAGTGTTGATTGTAAATAATATTTTGATATCTTCATCAACTGTAGTATGACATATCAGTTAGTGATAAAGTTATAAGTATTGCTTGTATTACTGTGTAACATTTTTCACATTCAAGTTTATGGACTCTTTTTTTCTTTCCCTCTTAACCCAACCACATATTTTCATTCTCCCATTCTTCCAGTAGTATATTGTAATTTTGGTTATATCAGTATTGGGTTTTTATGTCATTATGACTAGATAAATGTCATTCATAGTTAAGCAATATAGTATATTATAACTGGTTTTTCCTACACATTTTGTTTTCCCTGGATTTACAATTCTCCCTCTCTCCATCCCTTCTTCCCTCCTTTTTTCTCTCTCTCTTTCTCTCTCTCTCGTTTAGTTTCTACATTCTTAACTTTAATTCATCCCTAAACTTACTCCTAGTTGTATAAATCTCTATATATGTTTGAGCACATTTTTTATTATATCAATTTCATCTTCTCCAGGAACCTTCCGGTCTGCCCTGATCTGGATTAGTCGTTCTCTAGGCTTGCTGTATGACTGTCTAATCGAGATGTCCCTTCACTATTCATTCTGGGGATTCTCCTTTTTCTTCTCATGCATTGGATTCTTCAGTTTCTGGAACTTGTCATCTTCTTTCACGGTTTCCCACCCTTGTTTTGGTGGAACACATCTTGTAGCAACTTCCTGAGAGAGAATATGTGGAAAGCAAAATTATTTGAGTCTTTGCTTATTTTAAAATGCCTTTATTATATATGTATTCACACTTGTTTTATAGTCTATCTTGGTATGGAATTCTAGGCTGGGAATAATTTTAAGTCAGAAGGTTTTGCCCAGTTGTTTTCTAGCTGCTGGTGTTGCCATTAAAAAGGATGATGTTATTCGGATTCCAGATTCATTTTATGAAACATGTTTCCTCTCATGCAGCTAGGATCTTATGTTTATGTCTTCAGCATTCAGAAATTTCAGTGAGATATGTATGCCTTTATTTGGGTCTGTTTTAATATTGCTGAATACTCATTATACCCTTTCAGTTTGGAAATTCATGGCCTTCAGTTTTGGGTATTTTTCTTGAATTATATCTTGGATTTCTTCTCCTGTGTTTTCTGTTTTTTTCTCTGGGATGCCTATTCATATGTTGAATCTCCTAGACTTTAGATCTTTTAAAATCTTCTCTTCTGTTTTCCATTTGTTCTTCTATTTATTCTATTTCCTCAGCCTTATACTTTTTTAACCCCTCTGTTACCTACCTTACAGGATTAAACAAATTTGTATGCATAAAGTATTTAAAATAGTGCCTGGCATATAGTAAGTGTTGGCTGTAATTGTTGTTGTTTAGTTTCTTAACTAATTGTTGAGGGGAGAGGTCTTTGGTCTTTTGACGTATTATTTTGACGTATTAGCTGTATGACCTTGGGCAAGTCCTGTAATTTCTTTGATACCTACCTCTCAGATGTTTGTGAGCATCAAATGAGAATATGTATGTGAAAATACTTAATAAACTTTGTACAGAGCTAATAGTTATTACTTGCATCTTTCAAATATCAAAAGTTTTTAGTTTGAAAGAAAATGATGGCTGAATTTCCAGGATTATTTTTAAGATTTCTTGATTGCATGTGACTGTTTCTCACAAAACTGTATAAGCTAGGTAAACTTGAGCTAAATGCTAATGCTGCTTTTTAAAGAAGTTATTTCTTAATACTCAATCTCGTTATGTTAGGCTGAAGAGAGATTATGAAAATATTCATTTTATGAAGAGCTATGGCTTTACTTCAGATTGTATAAATCTGTGTAATGTAATAATTACTTAAGAAAGACCTGATTACTAGTTTAAATCCATGGATAGACTATTTATTGGAGTTTATTTATTTTTCTTAAATGATATTTGAGATTAGGAAAAAAGAATCTGTCTTTTGGTTTTTCTCAATAGTAGTAATGTAATTTCAAATGTTAGCTCATTTTTGTTAATGGTGGCTTTTTGTTTGTTTGTTTTGTTTTAAGGTTTTTGGATTCAAAGCATAAAAACCATTACAAGATATACAATCTGTAAGTATGTTTTCTTGTTTGTATGCTTGCAAATATCTTCTAAAATAACTATTGAGTGAAAGTTATTTCCTTGTTAGAATGAGGTAAAGATATATTTTAACAGAATTGTATTCCTAAAACAATTAGTTCAAGAAGTCTGATTGAGAGCATTGTTAGGTCATTTAGAAAGTGTAGTGATGAGGTAAAACAATGTTGGCACAGATTCATGTTACTTGGTCTGCTTTAAATGACTTGGCATCTAGCCCGTCTTTGGGCCCATAACCATGTGGTAACTTGAAGTGTAATTCACACAGAGCTTCTGCTGAAGCATTAATGCCATCTTCCATGGAGGGATGCTTCTAGAGTAGACATAATTTTATTCTGTGTCTCTAGGTCAATTGATTGAAAAAGCTATTAGCATATTCTCTAACTGTATATAAAATAAATAAGTTAACTAAAATTGTTGAATTGGGTGGTTTCTCTTGCCTGGGGCAGGGATGTAAGGATTGCCTCTTGATTCAGCTAGCTGACCTTATCTTTAACCTTTCATTTTTTCTTTTGACTTTGTGAGTAGAGGTGTAAAATAGAAAAAGAAGGAAAGAAAAATGTGAAGAAAATATCTTATCATTTTTGCTCTTGACCATTTTTTCCTTCCCAAAATATTGACCATTTTCTAATTAAAAAAACAAATTGTGCATAAAATGTGTTATGTTTCTACCTGGCTTTTATTTTTCCTATGTGATATGTATAAATTATGCAATGGAAAAAATTTTAATCTAAAGTTATGTATGCTAATTTACTGTTATAATTTCTGTAGAGTTTATTTATCAAATGTAAGAACAAGGTTTTTTTCTGCGTTCAGTGGGCTTTCAGATATTCACCAAAAAAATGAAAGATTCTCTGTGCCTTATTGGCTTGTGGGATGTTGCTTTTTTATCTTTAATTTAGTGATCTTTGTACTCTGATAAGACTTCAGAAGACCTGAGAGTGAAGTAGACACTATTATTGTATCTCTTAGTGAGTTGTCACTGATTTCCTCAGATGAACAAAGAAGCAAACATTTATTGAGGGCTTGCTACATGTTAGACATTCTACAACATTTTGTTAGTGCAGAGGTGAATAAGATGTAGTTCCATTCCTCAGGTAATTATAGTCTAATGTGAAAGGTAGACAAAGTATTATAGAAGAGGTAACTCTTGTATAGAAGAGAGCTGTGTAGACAACAGTCAAAATAGTGCATTGCACCCCGCAGGGAAGGTTTCATAAAGAATGGCATGTTTGAGCTGGGGTGAAAAGAATCATAGAGGTTGACCTGAGGCTTAGGAGGAGGGGAAATGGCAGTGCAGGCAGAGAGAATGGCGTGTAAGAAGCTTGTTGGCAATAATATTGTCTAGAATATGGCAGATAATCCATTATGGTCAGATTATGGTGTGTGTGTGTGTGTGTGTGTACGGTGTAGTGGTAATAAGTAAGATGAAAGAAAGTAAAAGGTGCTGTAGAAACTTAAGTTTAGGTGGGTTCCAACTTAACAAATGATCTGTGCGTGTATCTTTCTCTTTTCTGGATTAACCTCTCCTACAAAAACTCTTGTTACAGGTGCCAGAGTGTTTCTGTGGAGGAAAATAAAAACCACAAAGTTTTGTAGTTTTTGAACAACTGGATTCAGAAGTTAAGTTTCAAACAAAAAACCAAACAGGACATGAACTGTCAAAAGCTGGAGTCCACTAAATGAGTCACCTCAGGCTTAGACTCTTAGTACTGGGCATGTAGAGAGTCCCAGACTCTCTACTAAAGATAGAAAGATACTAAAGACAGATTCTGCCTTATTTCAAAACTTTATTTGAGTTTAACATTATATCCAAAGAAAGGAAAGGAAATTCTTTTCATTCCTGTATGCAGTGGCTTCCTGCTTCTAGAATTTAGGACTCAGGTTTGTACTGTCAGTATTGTGGGTCACTTGTGTTATTATGGTTAAAGTTGGCATTGGTATCTAGCCTGGAGAGTTGATTGCCTATTTGTTTTTGTATATCCAAACATCGGACCCCCAAGTTAATGAACTGTCTCATTATTAGTTGAGAGTAGCTTTTGATGCACATATTTTAACTCCCTTATTCCCCCATCCATTTAATGGAATCATAGACTGGAAAGTACCTGAAAGAGATCATTTAGTCCAACCTTCTCATTTTACTGATGGGGGAATCTGAGGCCTAGAGAAGTTAAGTGAGTTGAACAGGGTCACACAGGTACATATGGTAGCATACCATCCACTGTTGATGCCAGTATTCCCTTTCTGTTTTTTTTGTTTGTTTTAATCACCCCAAATTTTACTTTCTTCAGAAGTTTCTAGAACTACCAAGTTGTAGCGTGTTTTGATTTCTGATGTCAGTTTTCAGTCTTCTTTACTTTTCTCTGGCTCTGGGTAAGTGAGTCTGATAAGTAGCAGATGTTTCTATTTTGTTTATTTTTAGGATATTAATTAGATGTGATGTATGTCTTTGCAAACATATGTAAATGGAAAGATCTTAAAATATTTGCTCTTGACATACCTGTATTTAATAGTATATTAAACTTTTTATGGCAACTATGACATATGTGGGTGAAGAAGAGTTCTTAATGTGGACTTTCTAATAACTGACTGTAACTTTATATCTCTATTATCAGGCATTCAGTAAGTTATTTTAAGAAAGGACAAAATTAGCCTCATATCATTAACCAAATTCAGGTATACTTGGTGAATTACTTAGTACATTAATCAGTTCGTTTTATGCAAGTGTGTGTACTTCATTTTTGTATTTTCCTCTGTAACCTGTCTTCTGGTGGGGGTAAGGGGAGGAGGGGGGAGATAGGGTATAAAGACATACTATAGTTTTTGCCTTTGAGGAAGTTAAATGTTCACTGGATACTAATTTTTAAAAGGTTGACTATATTTCATGGTATATTCTATTTGACATACAGCTATGCATCAATTTGTGGTAAACCTTCAGCTGTTAATTTTTATCTATTAAGTTTTATTTTGTAAGATAGGGATAGCTCCATTGAAGAGAGTAAAGAAGAGACCTACATGCCTAGCTGATTCTATGACGAGTCTCATTTCTCTGGAAGCATTTCCTATTAATCTTATCCCTTTCTTCACTTTCTGTCTACTGCTTCATAAAAGCTCTCTTTGAGTGCATCTTTATTTCTCTTGTCTTATATAAGCCAATATGAGGTGATGATTTAAAAAAAGATATCTTTTGAGTTCTAGTTATATGGAAGTATAAATACACTTGTCTTAGTCAGATCCCATTTACCATTCATGTATCTTTAATTTTGGTTTGTTGAAAGACTTGTCTTATCACTAATATACCATAAATTTACAAGGGACTCTGTGTGTGTGTGTATGTGTGTGCAGTTATCAGAGAAAGTTTGTGTTTTTTTTTAATTTTTAAAATTTATTTATTTTTGGCTGCGTTGGGTCTTCGTTGCTGTGCGTGGGCTTTCTCTAGTTGCGGCGAGTGGGGCCTACTCTTCGTTGCGGTGCACAGGCCTCTCATTGCCGTGGCCTCTTCTGCAGAGCACAGGCTCCAGGCATGAGGGCTTCAGCGGTTGTGGCGCACAGGCTCAGTAGTTGTGGCTCCTGGGCTCCAGAGCACAGGCTCAGTAGTTGTGGCACCTGGGCTTAGCTGCTCCGCAGCATGTGGGATCTTCCTGGACCAGGGATCGAACCTGTGTCCACTGCATTAGCAGACGGGTTCTTAACCACTGCATCACCAGGGAAGCCCCATCAGAGAAGGTTTTAATTAAGAGAGTCTTCTTTCTTACCTGACCAACCACTCCCCATATCACTTTTATCACTACCAGGCGCAATATATGTTTTCACATACTCCCTATCCATACCTGTAGATATTTTCACAATTTTTTCATGTTTTCATTATCACTGTTTGTTGGTTCTTTTATGCCAAATAATGCTCTTGTTGGAATGCTGACTTTGACTAAAATTTGTTATTGTTTTGTTTTTTAAACTTCTATATTTTTTACTATGCGTGGAGTATGGAACAATACTGAAAAATGTTTGACTTTTGTAATCAGAGGTGCTGGGCTCTTCCATTTACATATCGTGGTTTGGGGCCAGTTTTGTAATGCTCTTCTAAAGTTTAGCTTTCTCATACATAAAATGGAGACAGTATTAACTGTTATATGATTGTGAGGATGAATTTAACAATATGGAAACTTTGTAAGGTATGCACATCTAATAGACATTTAGTAGCTCATTATTTTCACTTTCCCTCCATTTTTTTCCTCTTAATAATATTTGAGAATCAGTGTATGAAGGCAGTTATCAGCAGTGTTTATCAAGCCAAACATTTTGAGCTGCTAAAAACGTACAGAAATTTTAGATAACTGAAGCTGTATGAAACTCAAAATGTTTATTTTTTGTTGTGCTCTTATGAGACCAGTTTCTTAGAATTGTTTCCTGGTATATACCTCTCCCCTCACCTCGTAAGCCCTATTTTACATGATTCCTTAAAAAATATTCCATTAAGGATTCTTCTCTATTGACCATACTCCTCTTTAACCTGTACCAAAGAAAGTGTAAAATGTTACTATTTTCTTGGTCAGTTCTCTTCTTTCTGCCTGTCTTTTTTTTTTTTAGTAAAAGCGAGTATGAAATTATTTAGCAAGGATGCGTATATGTGCTTATGTCATTGTTAAATAAATTTTCTTTCTAGCAAAACTCAATATACTAAATTATAGTATGCTAAAATGGAAAAGCTTTGTTTTCAGCAATATTATGAGAAGCTGATTTGTTTCAGGTCTGACCAGTTAGAAATTAGTGGGTTGCAGTTTGCTTATAATTAGTTCAACCTTCATGCGGATTTTTTTAAATTTTTAAAAAAAATTTTTTTTGCCGCACCACCTGGCTTGTTGGACCTTAGTTCCCTGACCAGGGATTGAACCCAGGTCCTTGGCAGTGAGAGCACCAGGGAATTCCCAACCTTCATGTGGATTTGAGTTTAAAAATTGTTTAAAATAGATGAACTCTACAGATATTTCAGGATTTCTAAATGTAAGGCACAGGTCCATAACCACTTATGTGAAATTCTTTGGGCTAGTTGTGTTTCAGCATTCAGAATTTTTCAGTTTTTAGAAAGGTAACATGGAAGCATATATTTTGTATTGCATAACACCCCAGTGGGATTTGGAACAGTACCTAGGATAAAATGTTTCACTCTTTGCTGTAAGTGTATTCCTATTAATTAAGGAGTACACATTCTCATAAACTCAGATCAAGTTCTGCTGCAATTGAGTTTGCCATACAGTTAAGAGAAAGTTTCAGATGCTTCAAAATTTGGGGATTTTGGAATGGTAGATTCAGAGGCTATGGACCTTTATTTGTTTTAAAATGCTAAGTTTTTATTTTAAATAATTTTTTAAATATCTGGTTTGGTTAGTAGTTGAACGTACCAGAATGCTGCTGACCACAAGCTAACGTATGGAATCCCTTTCTGAGCCTATTAATGTTTATAAACATGGCCTATTAATCATGAGTGAGCCAGTGCATGATAACAAACGTGACTACTATTAAAAAGACAAATTTTAGCATGCTGTAAGTAATGCTAAGTCAACATTACTTTTTTCTATTCTATATTGATTTTACTTACTAGTCTTTCATTACTCTCAGACTTTAATTAAAACTTATAACCTGAGAGATTATTGAAAAAGATGACCTTTGGCTTCTCTAAAGAGAGAAAGATCTGGTTAAAAGATGTAGTAAGTGTTGTGTCTGAGTAGATTAGCATCATTCAGTTATTCTTTACTTTTCCTTTGCCCTTATAATTTTACTGTTTTTAACATACATCTTTTGTAGTAATAGTTTGAGAAAACTGTATATGCTCAATTATAAGGCAGAGGTAAAATTGAAGCTAGTTAGTTGTTTACACATATCTTGTGAAATCAAAAATAAAGACCATTCGCATATATAATTTTCACAAAGGGAATGTGAAGGTATAGATGCAAGTGAATTTGCAATGTTGTATATTAGTGGCATTATAAGTTTTGTAAGCAAACGTATAAGCTCTGATTGTATATACTTAACATTTTCAGCCTTGATTTCCTTAATTGTAAAATGTGGATAATAACAGTACCTACTTCACAGGAGTCTTAAGATTAAAAGCAATAGTTAATGTAAGACATTTAACATAATGCTTGGTACATTATAAAGGTTCAGAAAATGTTTGCTACTAATATACTTTTTTTTCTCAAGCGCAAAAGATAATTTTATATCACATTTAAACTTTTCTTTTAGATGTGCTGAAAGACATTATGATACCGCCAAATTTAACTGCAGAGGTAGGCATAAATACACTGTATTATGTTTGATAACTTGAAGCCAACAGTCTAAATCTTACTGTCATACCAATAATGAATAATCTCAATTATTAAGTGATATATTTATCTTAAAGATGGTCTTAGAAAATTTGAAAAATAAATTTAATTTTGCTATTGTGTTTTTGGAAACAAGTATCATATAAACCTGCCAGTAGTACTAGGAAGACTAAATTGTAGAATAGACCGAGAATTAGGAGAAATTCCTAGACTAACAGTAGAATGAAGAGAGGGTTATTCCTACAGTTTGATGCATTTGGTGTAACAGTAAGAGATTACAGGGAGAAAGAAGAACAACTTAACTCCTATCGAGGAACATGACCTGCGTGGTGGAAAAGGGTATAATGAAATATGGATAAGAGGAGGCTGATAGATGAGAGCAGGAGTTGATTTAAATGTGTTCTTCTCCAGGTGTAGTAAATTCTGTCTCAGAGCCCACAGAAACTTTCATTTGTATTTGTGGAACGCTTTGAACCATGAGAGACCTGAAGAGTTGAGAAGCTTGGCAAGATGCTGCCGTGATAGTCAAAAAGAGAAAGTGGGTGCCTTGACAGATTGATATATTTGCCATTGATCTCTCCTAAATATTTAGAATGGACTTTCAAACAGTTGGTTTGAGAATTCAGAAGTGCTAATGGCTGTGAGAGCTAGGATAGATTTACTAAGAATGTTTCATTTTTAGTGGATTTAGGCTACTGCTTACTGGTCAAAGAGTGTTTTACTCGAGGTTTATCTAGCTTTAACAGGTTTTTCTGGATGTTTTTGTATGCCACTGGGGAAATGAAGATGGAATGATGGTACAGCTGGGCAGATGACTAAGTAAAAGCTGTCCTGATGATTCCCTGTAATGGTAGTCATTGTCTACTTGAAGAGCCGTTCTGTCACACCAAAGGCTTAATTGAGTGTATCTTGTACCCCATTATGAATGACCTGGTTGAAGATATAAAGGACATACTTTTCACATATTTAGATAACACAGAAGAAATAAGATAAGTAGTGATATATTTAAAGTCCTATTTCTAGAAAAAAATTTTTAAAAACCTCAACTCTATAGGGAACAGAGAAGTTTTGAGTTCTTATAACTCATATGAAAAGACCTGAAACTTCACTTGATAAACTTTACTACAATTGTATACATTTTATAGCTTGGGTTTTTTTTTCTCAATTTCTTTTGTAAATGTCTTTAAAGTCATGTGTATACAACACTAACATTTGCAAGACCATCTTTAAAATAACATGTTTGACGTTTTTATTCTATGAAGTGTAAAATGCAGTCTTTTCCGTTGTTGATTTGTTGGTGATCTGTACTTTCTTTGGAATATATGTTTTGTGATTATGCAATATTATAAGTGTTACAATTCCTTTTGTTAGAAAATGTATTGAGAGCCCTGATAAGAGGCTCCTGTGACATTTAATTTTGAGTTTACCTCCCCCTCTGATATGTTGTGACCTCTGATACTTCTTTGCTACTCTATTGCAAAGTTTCCTCCTTCATAAAGTGAGGAAAATAATACTTGGTTTCCCTGTCTAATGAATAAATTTGAGTTGAGAGACTATTTTCTATTCAAAAATTAGAAAATTATGAGACAAATTATTTTTCTCTGGAGTTCAGTTTTTCTTTAAGAACTCTGTTAAGTTTATATGCAACATTTCTAAAGTTAACGTACTTTTAATAAGCAATTCAGGAGAGATTTTTTTCTTATTTGAGGTTATCTTTTTACCACAGTTGCACAGTATCCTTTCGAAGACCATAATCCACCACAGCTAGAACTTATCAAACCCTTTTGTGAAGATCTTGACCAATGGCTAAGTGAAGATGACAATCATGTAGCAGCAATTCACTGTAAAGCTGGAAAGGGACGAACTGGTGTAATGATTTGCGCATATTTGTTACATCGGGGCAAATTTTTAAAGGCACAAGAGGCCCTAGATTTCTATGGGGAAGTAAGGACCAGAGACAAAAAGGTAAGTTATATTTGATGTTTTTTTTCTTTATTCTTCCTAGATCTGAGAATTTATTGGAAAATAAATTTTTAAAAAGATAGTTGTTAACCCTTATTTTCTTTCCTCTAAACATTTAAATTAGTATACTACCTTAACTTTCACATGAGCAAATGACAGATTCATTCAGTTTTTCTGTTCATTCTAGCATTTTCATGTCGTGCTAGCAAATCTTACCCATTAACTGGATTGCATATTTGGTATCATGAAATCTTTACAAAGCATTTAAAAAAGCAGCACATTGATCAAAAGTAAGCTTGATACTCCTGAAGCTTGCTTGAAAATAAAATGTCTTTGGATAATAATTTGGATGCCATTACCTAGTAAAGTGTGATCTTTACTTTTAAAATACATAGAGATTATTCTTTGATTTGAATACTCATAAATGTGGTTATAATTAAGATTAGTCAAAGGTTCTTCTCTTATTCAGAAGACTAAAGACTATGCTGAAAATCATTGACAAATTTAATTTGTGTAGTACATTTGAAAGCAAAAAATGAACTCTTGGGAGAATTTTTTACAGTGATTTTCAAGGGATTTATTTCTTTGGATACTAAGTATGGCAAAACATATTTACATTTCTTACAAATGGACTTTGTACATTTCTGTCTCCAAGAAAGGAAAAAATACCACACTACTTCAGATAGATGGAAAAACTCATTTAGAGACCTCTATTGAGGAAGACATCCTAATTTTATATGAAAAATTTATTCTAGTTTTAATAATTTTCACAATGAGGAAGGTTCTCTTACAGTTTAAGCTAATTTCTTTTTAATTTAACTTCAAAACAGAAACATAAGTGATCATAGCCATCATTTTCAGCTGGATAATGGCATTGATTCCTGGTTCCTTTACTCCTTCCTCATTTCTTGTTTTACTTGTCATTGTTACATTTTTGAATTATATCTAAGGATGCCAAAGCACTGTTTATTGGTGACAGTTTACAAAATTGAATCTTATTGTTAATGCATGATTTTGGTGAGTGTTGATTATAATAACTTGCCATACATTTCTGTATACTGTGTGCACCCTGGGATGATAGCACTAGAATGAATTCCAGAGCAGGGGACCTGAGATGTTTTCTTTGGTTCATCCTTTCTTCATTTAGAGGGAAACAATTTCTTTTACTGATTAAAAATATAGAAGGTAAATTTTTCTGTACTTAAGTGAATAAACATAGGGCAGCACAGGGAAAAGAGACTGAATGAGAAGAAAACCTAGAGAGATGGGTCAAATTAAAATACAGTCACAGGAGCAGTGGTAGAAATTTAAAACAGGGTTGATGAGCAGCAGACATTTTGGTAATCAAAAAGAAATCAGGTAAAAAGAATTTAAAATAAAAACAGAAAAGTTGTATAATGTTCAGCCAGAACTAGCTTTAAGTTAGGGACTCTTAAACTGTTTATGTTATATACCTTTTAAAAATATGATGAAAACTCTATTCTCCCACAAAAAATGTGCATCATGTACATGAGCATAAAATTTTGCTTATAGTATTTAATTGCACTGAAAATTATTTTTTTTTAACAAAGAATGTAAAAAATACTTTAAGAATAATGTCTCATTTTCTTTTTTTATGCCAGGCAGTGGCCACTACTTGAGACTGCTGAATAAATCCAAGTGGTACAAATTAACCAAAATTAAGCTTTAGTTCTGCTCAGTAGTAAATTTTCCTGAAAGGGCTACTATTATTTAGCTTTTAAAGAACACATTGAAACTATGCCATTGTCTTTGACTTGGCAACTTTTATGTCATTTTTGATATCTAATTAGTTTTGACTTTGTTTCCCCATCTCATGAAAGAATGAAAGAGCAAATGGACTCTGTAGATTTTTTGCCAGATGAAAGTAGGCTTGTGTCAAGAAATAAGAATTCTTATAAGACTCTTCAGATTAATTCATGTTGCATCATTTTCTTTGCCTTCTAGTTATTGAGATCATTTTTTGGCAAGATTCTGGCATAATGCTGTGTTTGAAGGAAAAAATTATGACTCCACATTTTAGTTTTAATATTGAAGAGTTAAACTGTGTTAATGAGTTTGTATTTTATGCAGGTAAAATTCTAGCTATAGAATTTGTCTTCCTAAAGCAAGTGAACTTATGTGTAGCAAAGAATTGCATAGTTGCTCCCACTTCTTGACAAAACCTCTTAAGTCCTTGATTGAAAGTCTTGGCTTTCCTGAATTTGGCAACTTTCACAACAGTAGATTTTTTCATGACAAATCCTCTTGTACAGTCTGTGATTCAAGACTTGGCTCTCATGAAGTCATAGAATACTTTTACAACAATAGCTAAGCTTTCTCTCGGGATTCATGGTAGAGTCTTACACACCAGTGCATACTGGTGAACAAAGCATGGAGTCACAGTGACGTGTAGAACTTCTTTCTTTACCAAAGCAGCAAAACCAGATGTTTTGCCAGGCATTAAGGTGTACTCTGTCTACAGAATACTGAGATTTCTTCAGGGGACTTTTTTTGGGCAGAGAAACTTCACCGTTTTGAAAATGTTACTGTCTGCTGAAGTTTCCAAAAAGGACTCCAAAATAGGAATTATTGTTTGTGTCACCATGCATGTATTTGATGAAAACTAGTAGCTGGCTAAACTGAGATTTCATATGCTGAAGAGAAGTGGTATCTCCAGTCCTTTCATGACCTGCTTCATAGTTTTAGAAAAAAATGTCTGTTTTTTTGGAATGGATAAAACTGTTTGATAGAGATACTACAACAGTCTTACTTTTCTGTTGCAAACTACAAGTATGTTTGACCATTTCTAAGATATTTGCCTTCACCATGTTCACTGTGACTTTTTTGTTTGTTTGGCATTACAGTATCCTTGTAGGTTACTTTAATCAAGAATTTTGAGTTGGGGGGCAAATAAGGTATTTGTAATGGTCCAGCCTTTGTAACTAAGCTGTGCTCTCACGTGTTCTTACACACACTTCCCACTTCCGTCATACTTCCCTCCCTCTTACTCTCTTATACCCACCCACCCCCGCATATGTGAATATATACTCTGTCTGACGTGGGTGCTTCTTCAGGATAGTTGGCTGAATGCTTCTGATAGTGAGAACTAGCCATATAAGAAGCACTTGGGATATTCCGTCCCATCGTGTTCAAGGAAAAAGTAAAACCTAAGGATACTTAAACTTTATTGTATTTTATTTTCTCTGTTTTCTGTTTAAGTTAGATTCAAGAGATGTCTACATAATGAAAAATGAGGCCATATTTTAATTTTCAATGGCAAGATATTGTAGTCATCACAATCTGGTAATACAGTTGTCAGTTCTGTTTCTCTGTGGAGGAGACAAGAGGAGATGTGATGAAATGGCAAGCCCCATGGGATATTGTTGTGAAACAGGGGCCAGAGTGAAAAGATAGCAAGAGAAGTATTTATGAAAATAAAATGCAAAGCCTGTAGTGTCATGTGGTAGAATAATAGTAGCTACATCATCAGCAGAACTGTTCCAGGCACAGCATATTCTCTGTCCTCTCATAGGTTAGAATCTCACCCAAGTGAAAGGTGATGGGTTAATAGAAAATGGAGTTCTGTATGTACTACTAAGGATGTACTCAGTAAAATTATGTTTAGCTGTTACATGACATTAAAACTCAGAGTTATGTAATTTGACCAAAATTGATCACTTTAGCATCTTGAAGTCAAAGTAAATCATTAAGATCTGCTGTGCTTATTTTATTAGCTCATGATTAATTAATATACCTAGACTATTTTTTGGATGAATTATTCACAGGCTCTAAAGGAGTATCCTAATGTGCTCCTACCTTTATCCTTGTGTATATTTTAAAAGGCAAAAAGACATTTATGGGCAGATGCTGTTGACAAAGCTGTATTTTACTAAATGGTGTTGTTTCCATTATAGGTTGAAACAGCATTAGAAAGCGAGACAGAGTAGATAAAAGTCATAAGATTATGAGGTTTTTTTTTTTGTTTTTTTTTTTGCTGGAGTATTTCTTATTTTATAGATGATAAAACTGAGGCCCAGAAAGATGAAGTGCTTTGAACAGGATTATCCAAACAATTAATGACGGTGTTCAGAGTAAAATTTGAATCCCCTGACACACTGGTGAACTTCTTTCTACAATATCAAGTCCATAAATCCTGGAATTGTATAAGAGTTTTGAAGCTCTTCAGAATTAATCTCTGCACAGAGTCAAGCTCTCCTGAAAGGTCACAAAATGATGATGAAATTGGCCTCTTTTGACAAGGCTCCTCAGTTTATATTTAAAAATAGATTCTGGAGCAGTAAAGACCCCTGATTAAGTAGAATAAGGATAGCTTGAGTTTGTTGGTGTTAAAAATATAATGCTGCAGGCTTCCTTTAAATCTTTGGAATTTGTCTTACAAATTTTCAAATAAATCACATGTTTACCTAATGGTAAGAGTACTAGTGAAATAATAATATATTTTTAGGGCTTCCCTGGTGGCGTAGTGGTTGGGAGTCCGCCTGCCGATGCAGGGGACATGGGTTTGTGCCCCGGTCCGGGAAGATGCCACATGCCGCGGAGCGCCTGGGCCCGTGAGCCATGGCCGCTGAGCCTGCGCGTCCGGAGCCTGTGCTCTGCAGGGGAGAGGCCACAACAGTGAGAGGCCTGCGTACCGCAAAAAAATATATATAGATATAGATATAGATCTAGATATATTTTTTTAACCTTTAATGAATATAACTTATCATAAGAAAACTTAGCTGACCATGGTAGAGCTGTTGTTATACAGCTGTGGAATTCTTCCAGAGAAATAAGTTATCTGATAATAAATATAATTGACTATCCAAAGTAGTTTTATTCTTGAAATATCTGTTAGAGAGATTTATTCTCTTACCAGTATTTTAGGTTGTGTCTGTAGATTTGCATTTTTGTAATTGTGAACCACTATTATAGGAGATACGTACATTTTATCAGTTTGTGTAGGATTAATTTTATTAGAAATGTCTTTAATGTTCTTTTGCTTGTAGCCTTAATTTTAACTAAGGAGAAACACTAAGAAGCTGAAGAAAATTGTGTTCTGGTGACATTTTTATAGGAGCAGAATGTTTCTCCTCCTCCTCCCCCACCCTCTTTCTCTTCCTCCTTCTCTTCTCTGCCCCCCCCCCACCGCCCCCACCGCCACCTTCCCCTCCTCCCTCTTGTTTTGAAGAAAGAGGAGCCAGTTGTCATGTTTTTGGTGAAGATTTATAGACTTTGAAGAGACTCTCCTCAAATTAACCTGGTAGAGTCTTGACATTTTTCTCAGCAGACTTGGTACAAATTAGATGGCAGAGTGGTGGGTGCCAACTGACCATAAGGTGTGCAGCTGTGTTAGTAAAATACCGAAATAATACTTCAGGATTTGAATGTTGCAGAGAAGTACAACTGATGCCTCTTACTTAAAAAAAAAAGTTTTCTGAGAGTGGTGTAACTACTTGAGGGAAGACTTTCTTATTCAATAATTTACAAGAAGGCAATTATGTTATACTTCTCTAGGAATCATTTCTTTGCATATTTGATCTTTTGCTTTATGAGCACGTGGCAAATTACTCTAAAATGAACTGTCGATGGTTTCCACCCCAATAAAGCTCCTAGGGTTGCTTGCTATCTAATCTATGCCTTACACTGTCTGTATTTGTACTTATGCTTCAGAATTAAAGTAGATAACTCACAATATTTATTACAGACTATGAATAAAGAATTAAAACATCCTACCAGTAGGGGTAAGTGTATATTTTGGAAAGATTCCCAAAATTTCTGAATTTAGAGAGAGAAACTTCTATTACATGACAAACTTACCCAGAATCTCTCCTCTCTCTCTCTTGTCTTCCTGCTTCTAGAATGGTAGCAGGTAAAGTAAGCATTAATACTTACTTTCTTTGAATAAAACTCTCAGGAAAAAATTTTGAAGCTTTGATTTTCTTTTTGGGGGGGGGTTTGTTTTCGAAGCAGTTATTAAAGTTCTTATGTATTATGATCTCTCTATGTGAGTTCATTAGCTTACCTTTAATGAAGACTTCTATCTTCTAGAAATAATAAATATTAACTTTATTCTAAGTGATCCCAAGAAGAGGAAATTTTCTAGTGTCTCTGAGGAATGAATTTATGTTCTAATATATAATCAGATTATTTTTTTCTAGTCTGTTTACTAAATTTCCCCATATGGTAACCTAATGAAATTTTCTCATTTTCTTTTCATTTAAAACAAAGTAAGGAAGAACAAACGAAGTAGATGTAACAGGAAAAGAAATGTATTTATGACTTCTTTCTGGTTTTCCTGACAAACTCATGACAATTTATTGGTTGTTTTTTGTTGTTGTTATTGGGTGGCAGGGGAGGAGCAGTGTTTGAGAGTACACACTTGAATTAGTACATATGCACTCTCTGCTGTGCCACGCCAGGATAGCTGGACACTTGAGAACAGCTCTGCAAATATTTATTTGTTACAAAACTTTGTCTTATGTGAAGCCTTCAATTCTGAAGCATTTAAAACTTAAAAGAAATTAGGATACTAAGAATGTTGTCTAAAATTGTATCTAAGGAGATAAGTACACACTTATGAATGGGTACATTTTTACTGTAGGGCTTAAAACCGTTTAAGGCTTCATTTTTATTTTTTAATTTATTCCTTGATTAATTATTGAGATATAATTGACATAAAACAGTGTGTAAGTTTAAGATGTGCAACATATTCATTTGATACATTTATATCGCAGTATGATTACCATTGTAGCCTTAACCTCTGTTGTGCCACAGAAGTATCATTTCTTCTAGTGGTGGGGACACATAAGATCTTGTCTTTTGGCAAGTTTTTAATGTTTATAATGTAGTTTTGTTGTCTGTAATCCCTGTACTTTATATTGGATCTCCAGAAGTTATTTATCTACTAGCTGTAAGTATGTACCCGTAAACATCATCTCTCCCATCCCCTCACCCACCCCCAGTGTTTGGTAACCATCATTCTACTGTTTTCCAGTTCAGTTTTTGGTCTTGTTTTGTTTTTTTAGATTCCATATATAAGGGATATTGTACAGTAATTGTCTATCTCTGTCTGACATATGTCACTCAGCATGACGTCCTCAAGGTCCATTGGTGGTGTCGAAAATGGCAGAATTTCCTTTTTTCTCAAGGCTGAGTAGTATTCCATTGTATGTATATATACATTTTTATCCATTCATCTGTTGATGGACACTTACGTTGTTTCCGTATCTTGGCTATTGTGAACTACAATAAACATGGAAGTGCATATAAACAAACAAACAAACAAACAAAGTAAGCTATAATTATCCTCTTTTTTGGCTTAAAAAACCTCCAAATATAACATTCTTATTTTTTCTAACACATTAATTCTCCTGGGCTAAACTGTTTCACTAATACATGGTATTTAAGCCTGTTATCCAATCTGTATATTCATAAAATTTTAAGAGTTTTATACCTTGAAGGACCTTAGCAATTATTTCAGACCCACTTTAGTATAAATGATAAAACAGATCTGCAAAGATCATTTTGTCCTAGGTCATTTAATCTCTCTGTGTAACAACTCAAAACCATATCTCCTAACCTGAAATCCAGTATCCTTTCTACGGTTCTATGTTCTCCTGTCCAAATTATTTTTCTTTATTATTTTGATCCCCAAAGTAGAAATAGAAACTTAAAAAGGAAAAAAGAAAGTGACTGTGTTATAATGTATTATAACTCTTTCAGTTTCAAGTCACAGAAACCCAACTCAAAATAGCTGAAACATAAGGAGACATTTATTGGCTTATATAACCCTAAAACTCTGGCCTGAATCTAGATGCTTAACAGATGTCAGAAATCTCTCTCTCTACTCTCTTTTTTTGTCTTTTTATACTTTATTTTTAGGCAGACTCTGCAAGTAATGGCAAGGTAGTAGCTCCAGGTTTACATGCTGTCTACTTTAGCAACTGCGATGGCAAGAGAGCGACAATTTGAGCAGAAATTTCTAGTTTAGGCTCTGGTTTACCTGGATTAGGGCATGTACCCATCCCTGAACCAAACATTCTGACCAGAGGCTTGGGCCATATATCTGAAGCTGAAGAATAGGGCCCCCCTCCCCCTCCCCCAAACCACAGGGAGAGAGATGGCATCCCAAAGGGGAAAGGATAATAAAAATATCAGTTTTCTGCTTCATATTATTCTCAAGAATTCTATGGTTCATGTACCACTATTTAATACACTACTTATAATTTGTTTCATAGAACTGAAGCACTGTAATATTCTAAGCTTTGGAGATTTTTTGTAGGTGGGAAAAATAAGAGCTCAGAGAGGTTGTGAATCTTTCAGATTACATAGTTGGTATGCGTGCTGTTAGTAAAACCCAGGACGTAGGAGTAAAAAAAATTCGAATCAGACTCATATTTAGGTTCAAATCTTGTTTTTGAACAAGGTGATTATGTGCACCAGGAGTGTTTTCTTATCCTTAAAATAGAGGAGATCTATCTTGTAAAGTAATGGTAGTTTTAGGGATATATGTAAAATGTCTGGCATGCCGCTTAATATCCAATAACTACTGTTATATGTTGTCATTGTGGGAACTGGCATTCCTAAAAGCCACATTTCTTCCTTTGTTGAATTACTTTCCTGTAATAATCTTGCTGTGATCACTCTGAAACATGGATTTCCAAGCTTCAAGCAAACACTATCATTGTAAAACATCTACATTATTTGAGTTTAGAAGTGCCAGTGAAAAGTTTACTGAGGTAGAAAATTACTTTTTAAACTGAGGAATCTAGATTGTGAATTCATCTTAAAGAAGATGATTTGAGAGTATTGATGCGGAGCAAAATGTGTAAAACTGGATCAGGAATGTCATTTTATTTTAAGACAGGGTGCACTCCACAATGAAGACTTAGCAGTTATGGACTTTTTAGTGCTAAACATAACATCATAATATATTAAGCAAAAACTGGAAGAAATTAAGAAAAATTGATAGCAATGCTAGTAGGAATCTTTTTTAATGTACTTTAAGATCAGGAAGGTACAAAAAAATAAGAAGATATATAGATGGCTTGAATAATATAATACAAGCCCATAAAATGTATTTCTTTTTTTTGTCATTCACAAAACAGTTATCAATATTAATAATTCATTAGGCCAACCATAAAATCTCACCTCCAAGTAGAAATATATAAACCTCATCCCTTGGTTACAATTCAATAGAATGAGAGATTTTGTTAAAAAGTTTAATCAAACTAAATCAACCATTTGGAAATTTAAAGCCACTTAACTTAAATAACTTTTGGACAATGAAGAAATAGAAATTTATATTAGATATTATTAAGATAATAACAAATAGATGGATTAATAAAGATGAAAATATAAATTTATGAATTATCAAACAGTAAGACATTTGAACTAATAAATCCAAACACTGTATAAAAATGCCAATAGGGCTTCCCTGGTGGTGCAGTGGTTGAGAGTCCACCTGCCAATGCAGGGGACACGGGTTCGTGCCCCGGTCCGGGAAGATCCCACATGCTGCTGAGCGGCTGGGCCCGTGAGCCATGGCCACTGGGCCTGCACGTCCGGAGCCTGTGCTCCGCAACGGGAGAGGCCACAACAGTGAGAGGCCCGCGTACCACACACACACACACACAAAAATGCCAATAAAATCAATACATCTCTTTTTAAGCCAATCAAAGGAAAAAGAAAAGAGAGGGAAAACAAAAAATCAGATGTTGGAAGTTTGAGAAAAGAGATAAAACTACAGTGTGGAAGTGACATTAAAAATTATATTCAGGTATATGCTAATTAATTTGAAAATTTCAGTGGAAAATGGACAATAAATGCTTCAAGATGAAATCCAAAATCTGAATAGACCATCCAAGAGTGAAAATGAATAGGAGCCCTCAAGAAGTACCTGATGTGAATTGCATTTCAGATGGCTGCTATCAGACCTTGAAGCATCAAATAATTATGTTATTTAAATTGGTCCAGGTGTTAGAAAGTATGTAAAACTCCCCATATGACTGCTTGCATAGCCCTTCTACCTCAATATGATAAAGATAACATTTTTAAAACCAGAAAGTATAATATGGGGGAAATTAAATGGTTTGGCGAAAAGTTAAGAGTACGTGGAAGGGAGTTGTGAGGGATAAGAGTGGAAAAAGAGGTTAGGCTATATTTTCAGGTTGTTAAAGAATTATAGTGTTTGATAAATTTGTTGTTATTTGGGTAGACACTGGAAAGCCAGTTAACATTTTGAATTATTTGGTAATGTGATTAATCTTATATTTTTGTAATATTAATCCAAAAGCAGCATAAAAAGTGAATTGGAGAATAGATAAATGAAAGGCTGATAATCAGTTGGCTATTGCAAAATTGCAGGAGGCGACTGAATAGAAAGGCCACAGAAAACCAGAACTGGTATTTTGAGAAGCATTTCAAAGTCAAAATCTGGGTTTTGACTGAATCTCTTTGCTATGTACCTGAAACAGAACATTGTAAATCAACTATAGTCCAATATAAAATAAAAATTTTTTTAAAAAAGAAAAAATCTGGATTTCGACATCTGAATAGACGTGAAGGAATCCTGAGTATGAGTATTCTAAACAAGCTTAACCTCTGGTTTGCCTTCCATTTTGCATGGAGTGTGTGTGTGTGTGTGTCTGCATGCACAGACACACGTGCATATGTGTGTGTGTGTGTGTATACATATATATATATATATATATATATATATATATATATATATATATGCCAGGTAGTTGATATGCTGACTGATACACCAATCTCTGCCTCGACTCTGCTGCCTGGACCATTGCCATAGTGCTGGGGTTCCCGCACTTCTCTTTACTATAACCCTGTGTATATCACTGCTGTCTCTCAGATTGTTTCCTTCACTCAACGATGGTGATGGTATTAGAATAGATTTTCGGCTCAGATGCTGGAGGAGACAGTGAGTTGAGTATAACGACAAATAACAGAGGTTGGTCCGTGCAAGAATGTGAAAGCTTCAGTTCTGGGATATGTTGTGTTTTAAGTGTTTCTGAGATTTCCAGCTAGAAATGTCCAAGTGTAGGAAATTCTGGACTGGGAGTTGGGAACAAAGTCATATTGAGAGACACAGGTTTTGGAGTTAATGTGTAAGACATAATTAAACCAGCGGAGTAGATAGGATTGATATAAAGAGGGAATAGCTGAGATCAATTTTTTGAGATATACCTGCATTTAGGGACAAGAAGAGAAGAGATAGCTGGTAAGGATAGGAGAAAACCTTTATTATTTTAAAAAATATTTTATTTTATTTTATTTATTTTATTTTATTGTTTTTGGCCACACCGCACCACATGTGGGATCTTAGCTCCCTGACCAGGGATTGAACCCTCGCCCCCTGCATTGGAAGCGGGGAGTCTTAACCACTGGATCTCCAGGGAAGTCCCAGGAGAAAACCTTTAGAGAGTGTATCCTATGGAAGGAACAGGGAGTTTTCAAAATGGCAGCTAAAAAATGAGCCACAATGATAATAAGAAAACAGTAGGAAATGACCATTAATGACCATTAAGAACTAATGACCATTAAGAAATCAGCCTCATAATAACAGATTTCCAAGAGTTAAGGAGTAGAGGCTTCTCAAGAGTTTATATAGAGAGAGAAGATGATAGTTTGAAAGAGATACAAGATTTTGGGGAGAGTGTGGGTCTTTGGTCTTAGAATTGTTTGCTTATTTTGGATAAAGGATGAGTGTTACCTGAGCTTTTTCATTAGGAGGAGACAGGTGGAGAGAATAAAGGCAAAAGCCAGAGAGGAGAAAATTAATAGAACACTTGCAAAAATGGAACCAATGTGAACATGAAGAGACACTGTTAGAAAATATCAGGACTAAAAAGATTTTTTTTTTTTAAGATGTTGGGGGTAGGAGTTTATTAATTAATTTATTTTATTTTTGCTGTATTGGGTCTTCGTTTCTGTGCGAGGGCTTTCTCTAGTTGTGGCAAGCGGGGGCCATTCTTCATCGCGGTGCGCGGGCCTCTCACTATGGTGGCCTCTCTTGTTGCGGAGCACAGGCTCCAGACGCGCAGGCTCAGTAGTTGTGGCTCACGGGCCTAGTCACTCCGCGGCATGTGGGATCTTCCCAGACCAGGGCTCGAACCCGTGTCCCCTGCATTAGCAGGCATACTCTCAACCACTACGCCACCAGGGAAGCCCCTAAAAAGATTTTAAGACGAGAAAATAATTTTGAGGGCGCTCACATCGGGTGACCTCAGGGTTCCCAGTAAAATGGGAACTTAGTTCTTTGAGGATGATATTTGGGACAGGACAGAAAGAGAGGTTTTAAAACGCTGAAATCAGGGCTTCCCTGGTGGCGCAATGGTTGAGAGTCCACCTGCTGATGCAGGGGACACAGGTTCGTGCCCCGGTCTGGGAAGACCCCACTTGCCGCGGAGCGGCTGGGAAGACCCCACTTGCCGCGGAGCGGCTGGGAAGACCCCACTTGCCGCGGAGCGGCTGGGAAGACCCCACTTGCCGCGGAGCGGCTGGGAAGACCCCACTTGCCGCGGAGCGGCTGGGCCCGTGAGCCATGGCCGATGAGCCTGCGCCTGCGGAGCCTGTGCCTCCGGAGCTTGTGCTCCGCAATGGAAGAGGCCACAACAGTGAGAGGCCCGTGTACCGCAAAAAAAAAAAAAAAAAATGCTGAAATCATTATAGTCAAGTGTTAATAAGTGCATAACAGAAGAGTTATTGAATGATATAGATTTGGAATAGGTGAGACTGAGTAAAGACAGTGGAAAAGTGGATTGGAAGGAATAGTGGGAGGAACACCAAATATCCTCCTGGTCTGTGAATATAAGGGAATTGAAGAAGCAATGGCTGCCTTTTGAGAAGATGGCCAGGAACATGATGCTAAGTCAATCTGAAGAATGCTAAGTTTAGCTAAAATTAGAACGTTTTGAAAGTTTTACTTCAGGAAAAATGTTAAGAATGTAAGTATTTTTCTTCACAGAGTAGGAAAAGGAGAATAATTAGTGGTAGAGAATAGAACTATATTTGGGGGATATAGTTATAGATCAGTTTAGCTTAAAAATTCTTGATTCAAGAATAGAATTGATTTTTATTAGTCTTAATTTAACTGAAATAATGGAAAATTTGAAAATGTAGTAATTTTTAATCTTCAAGAGCTTTAAAGGTCAGCTCTCTTTTCAGATATGTAGAATTTTTGAAAATCAGTAAAAAGTTCATTTCTCAGATTTTTAAAAAGATATATATTTAAATTTAATCTTAATATTCAAGATGCTGTATGTAAAACATGCACATGAATCATTGTTTTCAGTGTATGCATTCAGGAAATATGATATTTGAAGTGTTACAAATCACATTGTCAACTTAGTGTGGAAGTTTTACTCATTTTATTTCGAATCCTAGGTTATAGTGTATTCTGTACAATACATTGTATTGTTAATTAAATTTTAGTAAGTGTGCATGATGGCTGTAAGAGATGAGAACAGAGTGAGGACAACACATTAAGGGCTATGGTCCATACACATTTGGGCCTTCCAAACTTTTTTTTTTTAAGGAAAACAAAACAAGAGTTTATTCATTACCAGATATCAAGATCTAATATAAAACTGTAAAACTGGCTTGGTGGTGCTGAATTCTTTCAGCTTTTGCTTGTCTGTAAAGCTTTTGATTTCTCCCCAACTTTTTAACTTCTGTTAATTTGGACACATTGGATTTGAGGTGCCGGTAAGCTAACAGGTAGGTAAGGATTGCAAAGTTAAGGTACAGAAGACTAATTATGCGTAACTTGATAGTAAAATAATAAATTTACAATTATGTTTTTCACCATTTTTCTTTGAATTGTGTCAATAATTTTGATTCATCTTGTATTTACACATTAATTATTAATCTGCTGGTGAGAACTTACAGATTCATAACACTGTTTCTCTACACATTTGCCTTTCTGTTAAGGATTAACTGGGTGTATAAACACTTGCATTATAGATACGCTACCAGTCACTTGCTACTTGAGTAAAATTAAAGCTTTGACAACCTTTTAATTATTTCATGCAAACTTACACCAAGAATGGAGATAAAGAGAAAAAATATCATCTATCATTCCACTAAACCCCAATAAATAACTTGACAGCTTGGTCGTCTAGTAGACTTCCATTGATTTAATTTTTAAAATCTTATTTAATTTTAATTTTTAGACTAGATTATAAATACACATGGTTCAAAAAAGATTCCCTCCCACCCACCCATCTTCTGTCTGCTGTTTCCCCCAACCTGCTTTGCAGTTCTGTATTTTATCTTGATACATATGAATAAGTTTTTTTGCTGAAATGGCATTAAATAATGTATAAAAAATAATTTTAAGTTTAAACATTTTTTAAACTTTAATGATAATTTTTAGCATTAGTGTTTGTAGCAGCTATTCAAAGCAACACTGTTTTATTGCCATTTCTTTAAGAAAATATGTAGAACTAAAAATCCAGCAATTCCAAAATTATGCCTTAAATGTAGGTAGAATTTCTCAAACTGCTGATTCAGATTTCTGTAACATTCTGTTGTTTTAGCATGCTTTTGTCTAATTGCATTTAATGTTTAATCCTCATGAGAATCCTGTGAAGATGGTATTGTCTTCATTTTCCTGCAGAAACAAAGTTTGTGTTTTGACTGTCAACATTCAAATCCAAGTCTTCTGATTATATGATTTTTGTACTATAGCCAAAATCTTAGATCATTAGTCCTGATTTGAAATGGCTTTTTTTTTTTTTTTTACGGTACGCGGGCCTCTCACTGCTGTGGCCTCTCCCGTTGCGGAGCACAGGCTCCGGACGCGCAGGCCCAGCGACCATGGCTCACAGGCCCAGCCGCTCCACGGCATGCGGGATCCTCCCGGACCAGGGCATGAACCCGTGTCCCCTGCATCGGCAGGTGGACGCTCAACCACTGCGCCACCAGGGAAGCCCATGAAATGGCTTTTATCCATTATTTGGCATTTTATGTATTTTTAAAATTGTAATAAAATCATGCTGACCTTTAAAAAAGAACCAAGAATACTGAAACAAATACCTATATACCTGCCATTCAACATACTTTTCTTTAAATTCACGTAAATGTACTTTCTACTTTTCATTGGGGAAAGAAAAGTCTTTATGTCCAGAGTTTCTAACACATTGGCATATTTATATGCCAATATAACATCTAAAAGAGAAATATTGCAAATTCTAAGTTAAATGCTTAAATTATTCTGAAGTCATATCATGTAATAGGAAAAGAAACCTTAGGTAAGTTCCCTAATACCTCACTTATTCAGCATCATTAGTGAGTGCATTGCTGCACACAGTAGATTTTTTTTTTTTTGAGATAAGTCAGGGTCGCCATTTAAACACCACATGAATTGTGTATATTTTTAGCACTGTAATACTTAACTTTTCTAAAACATTATGTATTTCCCTGGTTACATGCAAAGAGGTGTATGTAGCTCAGGGACATCTCTAAGTACCTTTGTTGTCAAACTATTGCATACATTTATGTCAACTGCATACTCTTGTTTTTGTTGGGTTCTAAAGCCAGCATCACTTTTTGCTGCTGCTATTTCTGCCTCCTAAAGGCAATAAGCCTTTATCTGACTTGCTGATTCTGATATGCTTTTGCCTGGAAAATAGGTATCCAAGTTTCTGAGGAATTCTGTGTTGAATAAGAATCTATACATGCTTGTGGGGAACCCTACGTGTAAAGAGCACAGCGGTAGAGCAGAGGCCTTTGACAGTTATTTTGGATATGCAGTGGCCTTTGCTTATTGGGTACATGGGTCAGAGATTGTTGCGACAATTGAATAGATGGGGGTGTTATGATAATTGTATTTTAAGGGAGAAAAGTTATTCTGATGTTTCCTTTATATTGATGTTGCTTTGATTTACTCTATTACTGAGCTGGATTTAAGTATTAAATCATTTAAGGTCAAATTTCTAATGTATATATGTTCTTCAATGGATACAACCCAGTTACCATAACGATTTAGTGAAATAACTATAATGGAACTTTTCTTTTGAATTTGGCTTTTCTTTTTTTTTTCTGTCCACCAGGGAGTAACTATTCCCAGTCAGAGGCGCTATGTATATTATTATAGCTACCTGTTAAAGAATCATCTGGATTATAGACCAGTGGCATTGTTGTTTCACAAGATGATGTTTGAAACTATTCCAATGTTCAGTGGCGGAACTTGCAGTAAGTGCTCTAAATTCTCATCCTTTGATGTACTGGAACACTTTTCTTAACATAGCTAGAAGTTTATATAAAAGTCTAAAAAGAAATTTACCACACTTAAAATTTATGCAGGTTTGTATATTTCTTAAGTATCCAAACTAATTAATTAGCTCAGTTGTTCAGCACATTGGGCTGTGGAAGCTAAGACCATTGGGTTTTAATGTCTTTGAAGCCAAATTATATTTATGAAAGGAATATTCTGTGCTGTAGCTACCAAATGCAGCCTATATTCTGACTAGATGACTAAAATAACCTGTCCCGTCAGCATGAGAGTGGCATTGGGATTCATCCCTTTACTGGTGTTAGGGCAAGGACCAATTCCTTGATATCTTAGTAAGACTAGATATTAATAGTAATGGTGATAGGGACAAGAAAAAGAAAAAGAAAACGATGATAAGAGATGGCAACAAGCTGAAGTATATTGAATGAATAGGGTAGATTCAGTGTGTGTGGAGTATTAGAGAAAACCTGGATTTAGATCGGAGTTCCAGTGCTAGATTTGTCCTTAATGTGCTATATAACCGAGGGCACATCATCTACCTCTCTTTGTCTTTGCTCATCAACAATATGAAGATATTTTGAAATCTGAAACTTCCTAGAAAAGTACTAAATAAGGATCATGTCATTGATGTCTGTCTCTAATTTATTTCTCTCTTACCCTAACGTCTGTAAGCCTACCTCAGTCACCCTGGTCCCGTTCTGCTTCTCTGCCATTCGCCAGTGTTCTTAGCTAAACTGATAGGAACCTTAATACTTTGACCCAAAGCAGGTAGTCAAGGGAGAACACATGGAAGGAAGTATTGTTCAGCCCTGTAAAAGACCAGACTGTTGCTGCTTTTTTCTGTTACAGAGTTTTTTATATTAGTTTCTACCTTGGAAGTGATCAGTCATGTTTTCATGTTTAAGAACTGTGTTTTATTTATTCAGAATACAATTTTGTAGTTTCTAGATAAGATACTACTGTATTACTTTTTCTAATACCTCTAATAATATTTCAGTGATATTCTGCAATTTGTTGATGGTTTCAGTTTTTAGCTTAAAGTTTGCTTCTTGACAGTATTTATGTAATTAAAATTTTTCAGACCTTAATTTATACCTAGGGAATTAATTTCTTGATGTTGTTTATCTTTGTCAGGTAGGTATGATCACCTTCATTAGATCTTTTCTGTATTCTTAGGGCAAATAACTTTATCAGAGACCACAGATCTATTAACACAGCATATGAAAGGCTTCTAAGAGACCTCACTGATGCTTTTGTCATCTCAGTACAATTTTTAAAACTCCAGAGTACAAGGTACTAGGCTATCAGAGATGATTGGCACAGGAACTTTAGATGTATAGTGGAGAAGGGAAAAGGAAGAAAATAAAAAAGCTCATGCTCTTCCTATAGTATTAGATATCACTGTAAGAGCCAAATGGTAAGGTATAAAATATTAGAGAAATAATAAGGGAGAGAGAACATTCAATTCAATAATCTTATCTACTATAATTTTTTTTTCACATTGGTCTCTCTAGCAAACATCTGTCAGTTCTGCTCTACATTTAAATGGGGTGTGTGTGTGTGTGTGTGTATGTGTGTTGGATCTCTCAGTGTATTACATTTAAACTTCTCAACTTACTACTGAAATCTTTTTAATCTTTACCAATTTGCTAGTTCTCTGTTTATGCACTATGATTTAATACTATGTAGTAAAGCTGTAGTGTAAGTAATATATAACTAATGGGAGGTTGTATGTATAAATCATAAATGGTATATTTAGAAAAATCAAGTTTGCGAGGATTGTCAGATAGTTTCATGAAGGAAGTCCAGCTCTTTATTGAACATTTGAGAAAGCATACAGTTTAGATTGGCCTTAAAAACCAAAGAAAGTATTACAGGCAATAGGAAATAGCTTGAATTGAAGCACAGCAGAAGGAAATGAGCTGGACAAGAAATATAGAGATGGAGAATAGACTAGGAACGGAATGTGTGGCTGACTGTTGGAGGACTCCAAATGGGCATATCGGACTTGATTTGATAAATACTATGGTGTCAGTGGTCCTACTAGAGGCTTAATAAGCTGTATTTAGGTATAGTTTTGTAGAAGGTAGTGATTGCAAGAGGGAGAAAAATGGTGGAAAGGAAAGCAGTTATGTGACTTGCTTTAAGCCAGATGTGCTTTGCTTGGGCAATCAAATGAGATGTGATTAGTTTTTCTTTTGCCGTTTATATCTAAATATTTTGTCGAAGTTTTTATTCTGGTCAGGTGAATAATTCACAGAAAAGGGAATCTAACTGAGACTTGGAGACATGAATGTTGATATTTTGGTTTTAAACATGTTGTAAATCAGGTAAAGGTGAGCTATTTACATGAAGATATTTAGTGGGTAGTTGAAAGTATGGATTCGAACTTAGGTGAGAGATATACCTGATATTTTGAGAAGCATTAGGAAAGAGACATAGCAGTTAAGCCTTTCATGTAAATTTGGCGTGGGGCTAGAAGATGGGAAGGTTCAGAAGAAAACAGGGTGAGGGCTGAGACAAATAGGATTTGTAACAGTGTGGGTTCAGGAGGAGGAAGAGGAATCAGTGAAGAAAACAGACCATGTGAAAATAAAGTATCTTCTGCAAAGTTGTCAGGGGTTAACAGCCTTTTTCTTATTTGAGTATTGTCTTAATATTTCTAAATAAAGGAAAGGTTACTATCTTCTGTGTATCTAAAAGGGTTGAAAAAGTTAATAAAAGATGACCAGTGTGATTTTTCTCTCATACTATATCAATATGCATATATCCAAGAAAATTTAATTGTAATTTTTGTCTGCTACGTATCAGCCTCTTCATTTCTTCTTTTTAGAACACAGTCGATCATATCAAAGATGTATATCTCAGAGTTGTGTCTTAGAAGTCAAAAGAACCATACTAATGTTGGACAACTGTTAAGTTTGGTCTTATCTATCTAAAATGTGAAATTCATACTGTAAAGAAAATTATTTTCTTTAGTGATTTGAAGAAATATTTTCTACTTATTTTTATTAAAATGTTTTAGCTTAGTGTTGCTTAGATATTTCCTCAAAAAATTAATTTCTAATTAGAATATCAATTGTATATATAATTCTAAAGTTCTTGAAGGTACACATTTTAGATGTAGTTTAATTGAAATCTGGCTTACACAGTTAATTTGCTTTTTAAAGTCTTAAGATTAGGATTATCAGATTCTGAATTAGTGGAGTTTGAATTAATAAGATTGCAAGGCATTTCCCTCCTGGTTGATTTTTATCACAGCTTTGAAATCATACCTTGTTTATTTGCTTCTTCAAACTAGGCTTCCCAGTGAAATTTTCAGTATCAAATAAAGTCTTATAAAATAGCTCCTTGTACTTTGAATCTTTAGTCAAGGAAGTGAAAATTATTGACAGGTTGTTGGTGTAATGTTTCCCTTTTTTAGAGTTCCTTTTTCTCATGATAAATGTCTCACGAATCCATATTGGAATAATCCCTCATGCTTTTATGAAGCCTACTATTTATTATGTGATTGATGATACCTCTTTAGGTATTATATAGATGAGCCAGCAGGTGTTTATTACACTGGAAAATTTTAGCCTGAATAAGCTTTTTGCCTTGTCCTCAGTTGTTGGTCACATTGGTAAAGAATGTGATACTTCTTTTTTTTGTCTTTAAGGATGATGCCTTTTGGTGCTGAGAACTTTATGTCTATATATATGTATTTCTCATGCACTTTATGCAAGCTTATGTTTTTATTTCTTGATTATCTTGGTATGTTTTGAAACTTCAAGACCCACTTCTTACCTCCTCAGGTTAATTACTTTTTTTTCTAATGAACTCTTGTTTTTGAACTTGGTGTACTACAAATAAATTATACTTTGTCAAATTATTTAGGTAACTTAAAGTTTTTAAAGTCCTAGGATCTTAATGTTCATGACTTTAAATTCTGTCATTAATGTCATTAGGTATAAATGTATTTATGTGTAGATTTTTAAAAATAAAAAACATAATCCTTGCCTGTTCACACTTACCTGCCTTTTAGTTGCGTTGCTAATATAAGCATGATACATCTTGAGAGGTCATATTTTACCAGTTATTTTAAAACACACATGGGTCAAAGCCAAAGTACTTGTTAATGAAAATGGAGTGTGTTTTGGAGAAAGGGGGGTTGTGCTGTAATTTGTACTTGATGTCTGTTGCATTTCTTTGCAGACATTTCAAATCTCTTTCCTCCTGTTTCTTGTGGTGGTGGCTTTATATACCTTTAAAAATAAAATATGAGTTATAAGTAAAATTAATTATGGTTTAAATTTTTATAAATATTGAAACTTGTGCTTATGGAATATATTATAACTTTGTTATAGATTATATTCTCTTCTTGTGAATGTGTAATGATTGGTATTTTGTGGTTTTTATTCCGTGGTAGAGACTTTAAAATACTGCAGCAAATACTTGTTTTAAAAGTTACTTTAAAAAAAAAAAAAAAAGTTACTTTTTATGCAGTTCATTTATTGTAATGTTGAAATTTTGATATTACAGTACAGTGCTAGAAGTCCAGTCTTGGTACTTACTATTTATGAAATGGAATTGACTTTAATACCAGTAATAGAACCTTATGTTGAAGGCTCAAATTAGGGGAAACCTTGTATTGATTTTACTTTGCCCTAGTTTATTTCTGCTGATTTGTTTTATTTATGTATTTATTTATTTATTTAGCTATCTATTTATTATTTTCTATCCACTGATTTGTTTTAGATCAGGGGTTAAAGATGCAGAATTACTACTTTGTGTATATTGCTGATATTCATCATCAAAATAGCTTTTGACAGTTTGACAGTTAAAGGTATTTCCTGTGAAGTGATACTAGTTATGTATTTGACCATGCAGATCCTCAGTTTGTGGTCTGCCAGCTAAAGGTGAAGATATATTCCTCCAATTCAGGACCCACACGACGGGAAGACAAGTTCATGTACTTTGAGTTCCCTCAGCCGTTGCCTGTGTGTGGTGACATCAAAGTAGAGTTCTTCCACAAACAGAACAAGATGCTAAAAAAGGTTTGCACTTTACTTTTATTGGGAAAAATATCCAGAATAGCCATACCTTGAATAGTAACCTCAGATCTTTTGCTTAAAGCATTTAGTTAGGCAGAAGTCATTTCTGTAAGGAGAGACTAAAAGATGTATTTTATGACTGACATCTAATGAATCATGAATTATTTTCTATCAGATCTGCACATGCTTTGCTTACTATGGCATCGGTGAGCCATTATTAATGGTAAATAGTCCTATTAGAAGGAAACGGCCATGTGGCATTATAATTTGAGATGAATTTTCCTTAACTTAGGTTATGCATATAAATTTTATAAAAGTATTAAAGATTGCATACATATCCCATTAAATCAGTTACAGTCCTTTTAGAAGGGATGATTAATTACTGAGAAGTTAACATGGGACCATGAGTTTGAAAAAAAAATTTGGTCTGTATGTATAAATAAAATCTGTTTTGTGGTCTTGTGTAATGACACAAACCACTTTTCCCCCATTTTGGTTAATGTTTCTTGAGACTGGGTCATTTTATATTTAGCTTCCTCAAATTTACTGAGTATTTTGATTTTTAGTTAGGAGAGAAATAAATATGAAGAGGAAGTAATAAAGAATGAAAAAAATGTGGTATTATTTAAATATGCAGGTTTAGAAAGTTAGTGAGGTTTGCATCTCACTGAGCTATATTTAGAGAATGCAGGGGCTCATTTTAAAACAAACTGTGTTGGTTTAAAATATTAAGTGTGAACATTTAAGGTGAACCTAAGGTGCAAAATTTTTAGGTAGTAATGAACAAAAAAATTAGCTGTGTATATTGTTACTGCCTCCTTAAACATACCAGATAGTGTATTGCTAATCTTTAGACAGTCTCTGTAATAGGATTGATTTCATTTTCCTGAATTTTAGCTTTTTTTTTTTTGAGAGAAAATAAGAGGAAGCTTCATTTACTACAAAAATTTTAACCTCTATTTTGACTTGTCAAAAGAAGTATAATTTCCTTTATCCAGAATCCAGGTAGCTGGAAAATCACAAAATGTAAAACTGATTTTTTTTCACCAGAAACCCATTTCCTACATGTTCTGTATAAATAAAAGTTAAGTATATCTCAGTAACTTTGAAAATATATTTTTCAATAATCCAAGAAGTGTTAACAAATGTTTTAAAATTAAGGTAAGTAAGTTTTTTCCTTCTATTCACTGTAAGACTGGTACACACAAGATTTTATGTTTTGCTTTTAAAAATAGGCACCTGTATCACTTTCCCTCTATGTTTAGGAGTGTACTAATTCTTATTCTTCTAGTTCTTATCACCTGTACATTATATTAACACATGTAAAATTGAAGATTAAGTTAGATATTTATAATAATTTGTGTATCTTGAATTACTTTACATTTATTTCCATTTTATGTGATTTTCCTTGCCTGTTACAAATGTTCTGATTTAAACAAGAACAGTTTTACTATAATCAGTACATTAGCAGAATCTACATTTTTTGAAATTTAAATTCTACTAGCTTATTTTCTTCTGACTCTAAGTAAAATATGTGTCTAGTTATTACTAACTCAGTAACTTTGCTAAAATGATTGAAATTAACAATATTTTCAAAGACTACCACATATAAAATTGCTATGCTAGGTACTGTTAAAAGATACAAAGACATTTAAGACATAAGTTACTTAAGGGTCTTACCATCTTCCTGGGAAAATAAACTTGAAGATAAATTAAAATAAAAGATTTAAATGGCACTTTAAGGCACCAGATAAGGTGTCATGGGGTTGTACATCATTAATTGTCAAATAATGCATACAGGCCAGTTCCACTAATTAAGAGTACATTTTCTATGTTGGTCAAGAAAGGTTTGAGGGGCTTCCCTGGTGGCACAGTGGTTGAGAGTCTGCCTGCTGATGCAGGGGACATGGGTTCGTGCCCCAGTCCGGGAAGATCCCACATGCCGCGGAGCGGCTGGGCCCGTGAGCCATGGCCTCTGAGTCTGCCCCTCCGGAGCCTGTGCTCCGCAACGGGAGAGGCCACAACAGTGAGAGGCCTGCATACCACAAAAAAAAAAAAAAAGAAAAAAAAAAGAAAGGTTTGAAGTAATGGTCAAGAAAGGTTTGAAGTAATGTTGGTGGTTTTTGATTTACAAGACCTCATTATTAGTTAATAAGTGATTTTTTAAAAAATAGGCATTTTATAACAACAAAAAGTTGAAGTTCTTACCCCCCCCATATTGTATTATGAAAAATTTCAAACATACATTGTCATGCAAGAAACTGGAGCCACTTAACATTTGTATTGCTGTAGAAGTAAAAATGTATCTGCCTTGCTTCCTTGGGAAGTTGTAGTGACATTTTAAGAACTTTTGGTAAAGTAAATTTTGTAATAGCTTGTTGAAACAAAATTAAATCCATTTCTGGGTTTTTTAATATATACATATAAACTCAACACTTTTAAAAGCTAGTGTTAGACTAGGAAAGGAAATATTTTACTTAAAGTATTAAAGTAAGTTTATTTTAGAGCTTGTGGAATTATATTTTTGGTCTAGATTTGAATTAAAGGAAAAATCCTATGTGAACTAGATGCAACAGATAACCCACAGATTGCCCAGTATTAGTCTTTGTGTTTACCTTTATTCAGAATATTAATGACACATGGCATAATTTGTTCACTTCTTAGGGCAAATGTTGAATATAAGTAACATTGTCTTTTTTTAAAAAAATTTATGTCTTTTTTTTTCTTAGGACAAAATGTTTCACTTTTGGGTAAATACATTCTTCATACCAGGACCAGAGGAAACCTCAGAAAAAGTAGAAAATGGAAGTCTATGTGATCAAGAAATTGATAGTATTTGCAGTATAGAGCGTGCAGATAATGACAAGGAATATCTAGTACTCACCTTAACAAAAAATGATCTCGACAAAGCAAATAAAGACAAGGCCAACCGATACTTTTCTCCAAATTTTAAGGTCAGTTAAAAACATTTTGAGGAGTTGGTGAGTGGTTCTGTGTGTGTGTTTGTTTTATTCTAGGTGTGTAGCTGGTGAAAGACTTGCTTGGCTAATTTTTAAATTACATATATTCATAAGCATTGTTTATTTAGCAGTAAGTCAATGAAATCCAATGCACAGAGAGTCAAAAGGCTACAGTTTCCTTACCCTATTCTTTGTTAGTTGGTGAAATCTGGGGCATAGGTTAGGGAGGGGATTTAAGTAAGTTGGATATGAAGTAGGAATAGGTGAAAAAAGAAGTGGAAAGGAACTCAGCCCTTTGGGAATGACTCCTATGGAATGTTCTCACTGCTTTTACTCTTGTCCCCTCCAGTTTATTCTCAACTCCTTAGAGTGATCTTAAAAATGACTTGATTGCATCACTCCTGTTTATACTTTTTAAAGACCTTATGCTTTTTTGATGTGACCTGCAGGAACCTGCATAATTTAGCACAGGACTACCTTCTGCATCTACTCTAGCCACATTCTCTCCCTGCGATTCACTCTCAGACCTGGTCTCTTTTCAGTTCTTCAAAATGCTATACTCTTCTGCCTCAGGTCTTTACAGTTCTTTTCCTTCTCCCCGAACCTCTCCACCCTTGGCTTTTCCCTGCCCTTCACGTGGCTGCCCCTCACATTCTAACCTTAGCTTCAATCTCATGTGCTCTGTAAGGCCTCTGATCATCCTCCCCTCTCCTTCTCTTTGTAAAACTCTACTTCCTCTTATTATGGAATTATTTGGTTCATTTTACTTTTATCTAAATGTGATATGTATGTGTATATTTCTATTTCTATTTGTAGAGGAGAATTCTCCAGGTTAAAAAGCTGACTTGTAAACATTCCCAAATGGTGGTTTGCCATTTTTTTCTTCCCCTTTCCTGTTGTTTATTCTACTTCATTTTTCTCTCTTCCTTTCACCATACCCTCCTCCTTTCTCTTTTTAAATTCTCTCTTCATTCCATTTTTATACGATGTAGCAGACCTAATCATAGCTTATAAGAATATTGCTAGTAATAATAAAAATAAAGGGGGGGCTACCTGTTTTAAGTGAAAATGTATCTAATAATAAGTGCCTTTAGATCTTATATTTAAAGTGTTCAGTAGTGTCTTCTAGAATTCGTAGGTTTCCATTTACTTTCTTTTCTCTGTCTATATTTTACTCAATTATTAGCTTTTAAAATGTGACTTCCTCTAACTTTCTTATTTTCTGTTTTAATATTGCAAGAGGTTTTATATTTGTAATTACAAATAAAAACTATTTCAGTTATAAGTAAACATATGAGTGAGCTATACAAATATCTGGGAAAAGAGGGAAAAGCTGGTGCAGAAGCCCTGAGACAGGAGTGAGCTTGGTTTATTTGAGGAGCAATAGATAAGAAATTGTTTTGACTAATGCACATCAGTCCAAGTGTGAAGATGTTGAGTGTTTTCTGCACGGGAAAGATGTAATCTGAATTTTGTCTTTAAAAGTTTACTCTGTCCCCTCCTTTAAAATATAGACTCGAGAGGGGCAAGAATGAAAGCTGGGAGGCTAGTTGAAGGTAGAACTAAAAGGATTTACTGATGGATTGGATATTGGATGTAGGAGAAGGAGAAAAATTGATAATGATTCTTGGATCATGGGGGAGGGGCTGTAGATACAATAGAATGATCAAAGGATTTGGAGTCAGATCTAATTTAAATCCCACATCCACTACCTATTAGATACTCGGCCTTTAGCGAGTTCCCTAACCTTTCTGAGCTATAGCTTTCTCTCTTTTAAAATAGATACCTACCGTTTAGAGTTGTTTTGTTTTGTTTGTGGTACGCGGACCTCTCACTGCTGTGGCCTCTCCCGTTGCGGAGCACAGGTTCAGTGGCCATGGCTCACCGGCCCAGCCGCTCCGTGGCATGTGGGATCTTCCCGGACCGGGGCACGAACCCGTGTCCCCTGCATCGGCAGGCGGACTCCCAACCACTGCGCCACCGGGGAAGCCCTAGAGTTGTTTTGACAGTTATTTCAGCTCTGCCTATAAGGCTGTTGGTTCACTGTTAAGAGCACTGTAGGATATTAACTTTCTTATGACTCCCTTTCGGTGAAGTTTTTAGGGCGAATGGAATCCTAAACATCATTGTTAATCAGTATTTTACATAGTGTAGTATCTGTATTTTTTAGTATTGTTTGTATGAGAAAATACATTGAATTTCAGATAAGTAGTTAAGTGAAACATTCTTTTGGAACTCAACTCTTTGTGAGTTGAATTTTGTGATTGAAAATAGATTATGTGGACTATTGAACTCAATACATTTCTTTTGCAGAATTATTTAGTTAATGCTTGTAACATGCCTATTAAAAAATATAGTATATTAACATCCCAGTTTCTTTTCAGTATATACCAAGAAAGAAAGTGTAGGAAATCTTAAGAAGAGGGTCATAATAAAAGGCCCTTTAAAGATCATATGTGTCATAGTACTTAAAAATGAATCTGTCAAAAATATGTATCTTTAAGTAAATTAAGATTAGTCAGATTTATGGATTTTCCATTTATACTTTCTCTTCTTTCTCTAGGTGAAGCTGTACTTCACAAAAACAGTAGAGGAGCCATCAAATCCAGAGGCTAGCAGTTCAACTTCTGTAACACCAGATGTTAGTGACAATGAACCTGATCATTATAGATATTCTGACACCACTGACTCTGATCCAGAGAATGAACCTTTTGATGAAGATCAGCATACACAAATTACAAAAGTCTGATTTTTTTTTTTTATCAAGAGGGATAAAACACCATGAAAACAAACTTGAATAAACTGAAAATGGACCTTTTTTTTTAATGGCAATAGGACATTGTGTCAGATTACCAGTTATAGGAACAATTCTCTTTTCCTGACCAATCTTGTTTTACCCTATACATCCACAGGGTTTTGACACTTGTTGTCCAGTTGAAAAAAGGTTGTGTAGCTGTGTCATGTATATACCTTTTTGTGTCAAAAGGACATTTAAAATTCAATTAGGATAAATAAAGATGGCACTTTCCCATTTTATTCCAGTTTTATAAAAAGTGGAGACAGACTGATGTGTATACGTAGGAATTTCTCATTTTGTGTTCTGTCACCAACTGAAGTGGCTAAAGAGCTTTGTGATATACAGGTTCACATCCTACCCCTTTGCACTTGTGGCAACAGATAAGTTTGCAGTTGGCTAAGAGGAGTTTCTAAAGGGTTTTGCTACATTCTAATGCATGTATTCGGGTTAGGGGAATGGAGGGAATGCTCAGAAAGGAATATGTTTTACGCTGGACTCTGGACCATATACCATCTCCAGCTATTTACACGCACCTTTCTTTAGCATGCTACAGTTGTTAATCTGGACATTTGAGGAATTGGCCGCTGTCACTGCTTGTTATTTGTGCATTTTATTTTTTTTAAGCATATTGGTGCTAGAAAAGGCAGCTAGAGGGAGTGAATCTGTATAGGGGTACAGGAATGAACCTTCCACAACATCTTAAGAATCCACAAATGAAGGGATATAAAAATAATGTGGTCATAGATAAGAAACACAGCAACAATGACTTAACCATATAAATGTGGAGGCTATCGGCAAAGAATGGGCTTGAAACATTATAAAAATTGACAATGATTTATTAAATATGTTTTCTCAATTGTAATGACTGCTCCATCTCCTGTGTAATCAAGGCCAGTGCTAAAAGTCAGATGCTATTATTACCTACATCAGTCAACAACTTACATTTATTTTATTAGTTTTCAATCGTATACCTGCTGTGGATGCTTCATGTGCTGCCTAAAAGCTTCTTTTTTCTCATTAAATATAAAATGTTTTGTAATGCTGCACAGGAAATTTCAATTTGAGATTCTACAGTAAGCGGTTTTTTTTCCTTTAAAGATTTACGATGCACTTATTCAATCCAATAGATGTCAGCCGTTCCACCCTTTTGACCTTACACATTCATTACAATGAGTTTTGCAGTTTTGCACATTTTTTAAATGTCATTAACTGTTAGGGAATTTTACTTGAATACTGAATACATATAATGTTTATATTTAAAAGGACGTTATTTGTGTTAAAAAGGAAATTAGAGTTGCAGTAAATTTTCAACACTGCACAAATAATGTCATTTACTTTTTCAGTAGAAATTGTCCCACATAATGCTTTTATCAATTTGCTATTGAAAGAATAGATTTTTTTAAATGTGCAGTGTTGAATCATTTCTTCATAGTGCTAGAGTTAGGACAAGGGCTTCAATTTCACTTCTTAAATATCATATATTTGATATGCCCAGACTGCATACGATTTTAAGCAGAGTACAACTACTATTGTAAAGTTAATGTGAAGATACGATTAAAAAGAATTTTTTCCCCCAGAAATTTGGTATCTTTCAAATGATACCTTGACCTTGAAACATTTGACCATCCAGCCAATTTATTTCTTAATGGTGTAAAATCTCATTTTCAATAACTTATTGGTGCTGAAATTGTTCACTAGCTGTGGTCTGACCTAGTTAATTTACAAATACAGATTGCATAGGATCTACTAGAGCAGCATTTATAGAGTTTGATGGTAAATAGATTAGGCAGAACTTCATCTAAAATATTCTTAGTAAATAATCTTGACATGTTTTCCATACCTCATCAGTTGCATTCAACAAATAAAATTTTAAAATTTTTAACAAAGCTGTTAGGATTTACACATTTATATTTAAACATTGATATATAGAGAATTGATTGACTGCTCATAAGTTAAATTGGTAAAGTTAGAGACACCTATTCCTAAGATCTCATCATTGAAATTTATATGTCACCTTGTCTTTCATAAAAGCTGAAAACTGTTGACTAAAATGAAAATCAACTATTCATGTTTTGAAGATGGTTATTAATACTGTTATTTGTTACAGTTTTGGGCACAGTATATTAAAGCGTAACTTGTATGGTTCCAATATGTAACATGGAGGGCCAGGTCATAAATAATGACATTATAATGGGCTTTGCACTGTTATTATTTTTCCTTTGGAATGTGAAGGTCTGAATGAGGGTTTTGATTTTGAATGTTTCAGTGTTTTTGAGAAGCCTTGCTTACATTTTATGGTGTAGTCATTGGAAATGGAAAAATGGCATTATATATATTATATATATATAAATATATATTATACATACTACTCTCCTTTATTTCAGTTACCACGCCCATAGAATTTGACAAGAATTGCTATGACTGAAAGGTTTTTGAGTCCTAATTAAAACTTTATTTATGACAGTATTCACGATTAGCCTGAAATGCATTCTGTAGGTAATCTCTTTGAGTTTCTGGAATGTTTTCTTAGACTTTTTGGATGTGCAGCCGCTTACATGTCTGAAGTTACTTGAAGGCATCACTTTTAAGAAAGCTTACAATTGGGCCCTGTACCATCCCAAGTCCTCTGTAGCTCCTCTTGAACATTTTTTGCCATAATTATTAAAGGGTAGTTGAATAAATAGCATCACCATTCTTTGCTGTGGCACAGGTTATAAACTTAAGTGGAGTTTACCGGCAGCATCAAATGTTTCAGCTTTAAAAAATAAAAGTAGGGTACAAGTTACTGTTTAGTTCTAGAAAATTTGTGCAATATGTTCATAACGATGGCTGTGGTTGCCACAAAGTGCCTCGTTTACCTTTAAATACTGTTAATGTGTTATGCATGCAGATGGAAGGGGTGGAACTGTGCACTAAAGTGGGGGCTTTAACTGCAGTGTTTGGCAGAGTTGCCTTCTACCCTGCCAGTTCAAAAGTTCAATCTGTTTTCATATAGAATATATATACTAAAAAATTTCAGTCTGTTAAACAGCCTTACTCTGATTCAGCCTCTTCAGATACTCTTGTGCTGTGCAGCAGTGGCTCTGTGTGTAAATGCTATGCACTGAGGATACACAAAAAATTACGATGTGTACAGGATAATGCCTCATACCAATCAGATGTCCATTTGTTACTGTGTTTGTTAACAACCCTTTATCTCTTAGTGTTATAAACTCCACTTAAAACTGATTAAAGTCTCATTCTTGTCATTGTGTGGGTGTTTTATTAAATGAGAATATTTAATATTTATAATTTAAATTGATTAGATTTATTGCCATTTTAAATGATGGGCAGCCAAATGTGATTAATAAGTTTTTGTAAGGTTTGTTGGTTTTTTTTTTCCCTGCTGTCCTTCAAAGCCTACAGTTATAAAAACATGGGCTCTTGTCAGTTTGGGAGTAGAGTATCAGTCTACTCATGTTTGAGAGAGGCATTTAGCTTTTTTAGTGTCTTAGTCAACACTTAATATCCTATTTCAAGCACGTTAAATAATATGCTAATCCTAAAAAGTTCACGAGTTTTGAAAAATTGTGCATATATATTTTTTTACTAAGATGTCTGAAGATAATTCCCCAGAATGGATTTGATATCTCAGATTTCAATTTTGTGGCTTTTCCATTCTTTATGATTCTGTAGTATGCCATCAACATATGGGGAGCTTCATCTACTCATTGTGACTTGTGCCATTTAAAAATTGATATTCCAGAATAGTCTAAAGGACTTTGTGTACTTGAACTTAATCTTGTTATTTCTAATATTCTTAAAAGCTTAAAGACTGAGTAAGGCACATCCTTTCAACAAAGCATAGTAAGGTAATAAGTGAAAGTGTAGCTTGTACAAATGTTTTGAAAATAAAGCAGATCATTTATGTAACAATAGAATTTAATGTTATTTCAGGTTTACATTTTCTCCATGTGACTTTTTTTAAAGTAAATGTGAATATATAATGTAAAGAGGTATGAAAAGTATGTGTGTGTACACACATTTTTTCTTTTTAGGTATCGTAAGTATGGTTGAAAACTATACTGGAGTCTAAAATTATTCTGATTTATAAGATGATCTTGGTGATGTCTGAAAAATAGGAATTTACTGACAATTTTGTTTTTATTGCGTGTTCTCACAACTCTTAATTTGGGCTAGCTTGGTTAAGTGAATGCCATCACCATTTCCATTGAGAATACAAAAATCACCAGTGTTTAACATGCAGGCTTCCAAAGGCTTACAAAAAATCAAGACCCTTAAATCTAGTCAATTTGCTGCTAATGTGAAACTTTTTTGTTCTTTTATTCTTGCCAGATAATTAGCCACAGATCTAAAACTTAGTCTTAGATGGCTTAAGTGTAAGTTTTGGTTAGCAGTGTGCTGTTACTAGTGCAGAGAGAAATGTTTGTGAATGGAAAAAATAATATAAATATTCAGTCTAAACTGGTATAAGTACCTAAAAAACTAGCAAAAAAGATAATAGAGGAAAACATTTTAAAACTTTTAAAGATGACATGTTAGAGACCGATTTTCCTATAGAATTATGTATCTATAGGAAGCCTAATGATTATCAGTTGTTTTTAATTTTAGAGCAACTCTATTCCTTTATGACCATGATCTTGGTATTTTTCCATTTTTTAAGAGATCTTCCTTCTTCAAGTATTGGGTTGGCCTAAAAGTTTGTTCGGGTATTTAACATCTTACCCAAAAACCCGAACGAACTTTTTGGCCGACACAATATATCAGACTATGTAGCCATTCTTACAAATTCACGTGTTGGTAGCTTTAAAAGTTTGTTATGTAAAGTCAGTAAAGGACAATAGTTTCATTGGTGGTAATACCCTTTGGTTCTTAAGTTAGCTTTTTTGAGAATAGTTTCCCGTAACAAAATCTTCAGTGATAATCTCACCACCTGGAAACAGCTATTATTAATGCTTTAGTGACTATACAATCATTTTTTTCTGTATATTCATGTATATATTTTCTTCAAAAAATGAAATTTGTACTGGGCATACTCTCCAGGCCTTTAAGCTTAGTATTTCCATCACGGATTTGTAGAATGTTAAATTACATCAGAGAATGAACAGTGACTGGATTCTTTCTAACACTACAGATGCAGATTATGTGCAGTTATTGAGAGTCCTTTCCAATTCAGTGGGTCAGTCATGGACGTTTAAATATTGTTAGCATCAGAATAATACATGTCTAAGTAAATAAAACGGTTACATTTATTTAGCATAGACAAGCTTAACATTGTAGATATTTCTCTTCAAAAACCGTTTCAAACATTTGTATTTTGGAATTAGGTCAGAATGTGTGAAACACTGTATTAGTAGTGAATTTCATCATCACCTTTCTATTTCTCTTTATAGGTTGGAAAAGAAGGGTGAGCTTTTCACTTTTTATAATTCCCAAACAGTTGCTCAATTTAGAGTGAATTAGTTTAACACCTGGAAAACAGAAAAAAAGCCACTGCTGGTTTATCACTTAGTTGTTTTTACATCTGTGTGCTCATGAGACTTCCATCACATCCAAAACTATTTCATGAATGGTTCACCTTTAGCTCTGGAACTTAACCATGATTAGTATAATGGTGGGCTTAGAACATAGATCTCTTTTTTTTAACAGTTACTTGAGAATTCGGTGGAAAAAAGTTTAGCTGGAGGGCAGTACATAACTTACAAACCAATGTATTGATATTTTATGAACATTTTTACATATATGAGTGAAGTCAACTGCCATCTTTGAGCATTACCACATTTTAAAATAAAGCTGCATATTTTTAAATGAAGTGTTTAACAAGGATTTATATTTTTCATTTTTTTAATTAAAAGTAATTTATATCTCCTTTGTTGCATGTGGATTCTCATCTGTTCTTAAAATGGTTAGAGATTTTGTTTGTGCTGGAATGGAGCAAGGCCTATAGTCATGGCTCTAGTGTTTCAGTTTGTCAAATCTGTTTACTGTAGTGAGATTATCTTAAAATGTTTAGATGTGGCTTTCTGTAGCTTATCATTTATTGGCTTTTATTTATGTACACTTTTAGGATTTTCTGCCTACTTTATACAGTTGTCTAAATGATATCCCACGTTTACAAATGCTCATTCAGTTTCTATTTTCTTTTTCCATTATAATGCCTTCATGGGCAGTTTTTAAGTGTGTGTGCATGTGTGTGAGTGTAGGGAGGTTTGGATGGGTGGTGAGAGTGCTAGGTTCCGATTTTAGAGATTAAATAGTTTGATTCAGGCAAACAGTTCTCACTGGAATTTTACAGTTCATCGTAATGAAAATAATGTTAACCCTGGATGACCTTTGACATACAGTAATGAATCTTGGATGTTAATGAATTTGTTGGTAGCATCTTGATGCATGCATTATTGAGTTATTTTCTAAGTTGTGCATTTATCCAAAGTTGGTATATTGGAAATGTTTATATCAAATTCCATTTGGCTACTGATGGACGTAAAAACAAATGCTTTATTATGGAGAGTATTTTTTCTTTAAAAAATTAAAAAGGTTAATTATTTTTAATATTTGGTTTTAAACTTTTTATTTGACAAGTATTTATCAAGTCCCCACTATATATAACAGATGTTTGGAATACATTAGAGATCAAAACGACACCCTCTCTTGCCCTTGAGGAGTTTCCACTCTAGTAGAGGAAATAGACCTTATTTAAAAAGTTATAATATGTGATACTGTAATGATTACCAAACATTCCATATGCTCCTCTAAATTTTCACCCCTTTGAAGTTAGATGGGGCCATTGTAACTAGTTTATTCCAACAAAATAGCACTGAAAGTGATGTGACACTTCCAAGGAAAGGCATTGTAAATAAAATCCCTTGTACAATCCTTAGGCTTCTCTCTACTACAGTGACCGAGTACATGACATGTTCCAGATCGTGCAACTCTGTCAGCTTGGGTCTTGAGTGACTATATGAGCAAAACTACCTCAGATTCTCTCCCTACATTGAATGTGTTAGATATTAGCATGAGCAAGAAGTAAACATATTGACGTAAACTGAGATTTTGGGACAACTTGTTACCATAGCATAATTAATTACATTCTGACTTATGCTTTGGAAGGATCAGGGAAGGCTCTCTTGAGCAAGGAAGGAGTTAAGAATAAAGCAAAACAGAAAGTGACATCTTTAAACAACATGGATGCAATAAGGAAACTAAACTGCAAGTCACTCAATAGTTATTGAGCACTTGATATATGTCAGGCACTGTTATAGATGCTTGGGATACAAATGGGTGAACAGTGGATTCCTGTCTTCATGGATCTCACATTCTAGCAAGGAATAATAGGTAATGGACAGTCAACATACCATATGTAAGTTAATAAATGCTATGGGGGGAAAATGTGGAACAGGGTAAGGAAGACCAGGTACGCAGAGGTAGAGAGATTGCAGTGTTGAATAGGGTAAGTCCAGAATAGGCCTCACTGGGAAGGTGAGAATTGAACAGACCCCCTGAAACAGTAGTTAGAACTTTTCATCCTAAAAGGATCAGCAAGTTGCACTCATTATCCTCTATAAAATTTTATTCTCACCTTTTACAACTCTATATTAATTCTTGAGTTTTTAAGATCATTATTGGTGTATCTAGATAGAATTTTTAAGAATACCACTCAAAATAGTCACAATGTTCTAAGTTACTTTATTTTCTAAATTGGTTTGGCCAAATCTATATAAACAATCTGTTTCTCTTCATTTTCAGAGTTGAGTTCATTTTTAAATTTCTTAAAATCTTACTAAATGTGTGTGATTGTACTTTGGCAATATTTGATATCACTTCAGTAGAAGTTAAAGTTCTGTTATGGCCTTAAACACTACTGTAAAGCTGAAAGGAAATGTCACTTATGATTTATTGATGGGAAACAAGTTGTAAATTTTGAGTTACCTCAAGAAACAAAAGGTGAAATTTATGGCCTAGTTCTTTATATTCTTAACTCGAGCAAAAACCTGTGGAAATGTATAAATATCTAAATAGTAAAAGAAATATTTGTTCATGAAGAGGGACACCCCCCACACACACTCTTCTCCTACCCCATTTCAAGATCCAAGAAGTTTAACTTTGTGATCAAGGGAAAATAGTATAATTAAGTTGATACAGTAGAAATTTGCAACTACTTATCAGGAATATTTATTATTGTATTTGCTATTGATCAGTTTCTTCTTCCTATCAGGGCAGGTATGTATAATTGGACATAAAATTTTGAAAGAAAATGTTAACTTCAGCTTTTTAGAAAATAGCATTATAAGTGGTTTAAAAGACATTTCCTTGAGAGTTTTGCATTTTGTTTTTATTCTGAGTCCAAGGCGTTTTTTTTTTTTTTTGTTTTTGTTTTTAATACATTTTACTTTGCTTTGGAAAGAATTTAAGGTAGCTGACTGGGTTTCCCTAACGTGAGAAGAATTGCCAAGTCAGTTTAGGAAAAAATATTACTTGTATCCATTGGTCTTGGCCTAAGGGTTAAACTTCGCTTACTGGGAATATCTCCTGAACCTACCTCACTGGAATTTGAAAATCCATACATTCCAATATTATTGTGAATTGCTTCTTTAAGCATTGATAAATAAGCCGTCAACCTAATTTTCAGGGAAATAAGCCACGTTTTCACCGCAGTGTTTACTCTTCTTGAAACAGCTGAGACTTGGGAAAAATTGAGTTAGTTATGTTTTTCTGTTTGATATATTTACAGGTAAATATGACCTGTAGATATTGTGAAACTCACCAAAAATATAATCTGTAAAAATTTTTTTAAGTATGACAATACTACCTATGCTTATGTTTATGCTTCCCTTTTCCGTTATAATCATGCTTTTGAAATTAGACATTTCCTAGTTTTCTAATCCTTACTATAAGGAAGAGAAATGTATTTAAATTTCATGGATATGAAAATTAGCAAACTTCTCAGTTTTATTCAATATTTCCATGAAGACATCTTTGGCAGGAAAACATTTTACATGGTTATCCTCAACAAGGGAACCACAAGCGTTCCTTAAGTAATTAAATAGCTAATATTTTGTTTACCGTGCACAGCCATCGCAATTCATATGAATAATGCATGGGCTTGTTATGACTATTAGTATTGTATATTAAATGAACATTTGAAAGAGAAAATGAGTTTTAGTCTTTGGTAAAATAGTAGGTATGAGGTAAAATGTCCCTTTTGCCAGACTCGGCAGACATCGTTTAATGTGTTTAGCTGTCCTTGGAGAAGACTTAAGCCTTTGTTTCTATAAAAAAATCCAATAAGGTTAAAACAAAAATATCACTAAAATTAAACAGTTCTACCTCAGAAAACCTGAAGACACGTATTTAAAATTCATGGGAATTCTGTGATGTCAGGTACCTAGAGACTAAAATAAAATAGCACAGAGAGAGAGAGGAAGGTGAAGTAAGAAAAGAAGGGAAAGCAGAAAGAAAAGCATGGGAGAGCTCAAACTAACTCTTAGTACTGGAGAGCTGGTAGAGGGATAGGAAAATAATATTCTTTTGAGTCTGAAGTATGTGCCAGACACTGTGGTAGATATTTCACATGCTTTACCCACCCTTCAAGGTAGGTAGTTGTATCTCATTTTCTGCACAAAAACTGAAGGTCAGAGTACGTTCATTTCCCAAGTCTGACAACTAGTAAGTAGAACTGGGTATGAACAGGGCAGTCTGCTACCTGTTAAACAGAATCAAATTTACAAAGTGAACAAAACCCAAAGCTTAAACAACTAATGCGTAATGAAGTCATACAGATATTCTTTATTACTGACAGAAGAAAAGCAAACCTCAGTACCAGGTATAAGTCATGCAAAATGAATTGCAAAGAGAAATACTTAATTGTTTGAGCCATAAAAGAGAAAAAGAAAACTCTGTATCTTGCAAACTTCTTGACAGGTAAGATGGTAAGATGTTGGCACACATTTTCATATCAAGACTCAGAATGAGAGCTCTTTTATTTACTAGTTTATTATTAAATCAATTCAATAAACTTTTACTTTATTTTTGCTTGAACTAGAATACCCGGACTGTTCAAAGTAATTGGTTCTCAGTTAAGCAGGCCAACCAGCCATCCGACAAGTATGTGTTGCATGCTTTCCGTGTTCAGCTGGAATTACGGTAGTGTAGAAGTCAGAAAAGTTCATAGAGTTTATATTTTAGAGTGGGGAAACCGATTTTACATAGAAGGAAGAGCAAGTAGCATGGCTTGCTGTAGGTGCAAACTTGGCCATTTAGGAGCCTGTTAAGAAGAGAAAGGCTGGTGTAGAGTAAGTGACCAGGGAGAGTGGTGGAAGATAAACATTTGGAGAAGTAGGCAGGGAAACTTCTGGTTCCAGCTGAGGTGGGCCAAAACCACTCAAGTCTGTCTGTCTTGCTAACGACAACTAAAAACCTCTGGAGCAAATGTGAAAATCAAGTACCTAAGAACTCTGAAAAGTAAACAAAGGCAGGTATATTGTGAAGGAGTGTCAAAACTTGGAAAAGCAACCTGTATGAGGATGTTTCCCATTTTTTTCTCTTTTCTCTTACAGCTTTTGCCTTAAGGGTGGGCCCCACTTGTGGAGCTGCACGGCACTGGAGACATGACTAGGTAAAATTCAGAGAAATCCAGCTTTCTGGCCAGAGGAACCAGAAAAAGAGTCTCCTTTGAGCCAGAGAGCATGGGGTTGGGGAAAGTGGGAAAATCTTGAAGAGATGCTGAAAGAAATCCTGACAGTTGGAAAATCTTCTAATTCTGTGTATGACATTCCACACATCCTGGGCTCACTCCTGAGCTGGCATGCACAGGACGGACCCAAGGCACCATAGCAAAGTCTTTGAAAATGAAACTGAGATCGGAACCACCACTCTCAACAGGTGAGACAGAATATGCAATCTGAGCCTAATTGGGTTGATTGCCTGTTTAACTAAACAAACAAACAAAAACAAATAAAATGTTTTCCCCCAAGTTCCAACAAGATCCAGAGTTGGTATAACCCAATATGCAAAATTATATAACTAGGAAGAACCAAGAATATTTTTTCTAAAGAAAAAAATATCAAGAGATGCCAGCCTCCAGATTACCCAGATGTTGGAATTATCAGCTGTAAATGTAGCTATTATAATTATGCTTCATGAGGTAAATGCACTTGAACTGAATGGAAAGATAAAAGTTCTCAGCAGAGAAACAAATTATAAAAAGAATCACATGGAAATTTTACAACAAAAAGTACACCATCTGATATTAAAATAAAAACCACTAGATGGGCAGCAGAAAAATGGAAATGATAGGAGTCAGCAAACTTGAAGATAAATTAATGTCAGATTTTAATGATGACTTTAAAAGTCTTAAAGGTAGATGAGTGCTTGAAAAGCAAAATATATCTGATTGAATTAGCTACACGTGCCTTAATAAGATATTAATCCGAGTACATTCATGGGGCACCCTCAGATATATATGAAGAAGTTCCTGCTATTTGTCAATAACACTGAGTGAAGAATTAGTATTATCATAGGTCCAACCATAATTATGTCAATTTTATAGTGTTTTATATAGGCTTAATATGTAAAAACATGTTTCAAATGCTCTGTGACTTACAATGTCCAAAGTGGCATTGACAAAGAAAAGTTTTCTGATTGGGTCTATTACATTGTATACCTGCAGTAAAAGCAATTTTGAAACATGGGAGAGTCATCACCAGATAACTGCTAAGCTCATCCTCAGAATCAGTGCTTGGTAATCGCTTTGCTCATCTGCTCGTGTTAACTCATTGATTCATCCTTTGCAATTGGGCCTTTTCCCAAATATGGATGTTATTACAGAGATGTCCTAAGAAAATCGACCTATCATGTAGGCATAATACATGCTCTTTGATTTTGCAACAGAAAAATATTTGTTTAATGCTGCTACTGGAAATGCTAATGGAAATCTTAACAAATTTCTAGGTTGGTTTGGAGAAAAACTGAACTAGTATTGCAGTTCATTTGGAAAAAACTACTTCTGATGAAGGAAGAGAATTTCAAGGCTTTAGAATACCTCCCATTGTTATAGTAGCACCATATTACTCTCAGACATTAGTATAAATTTTTGTGATTGCAATGATTATTCTAGATAACAAGTTTTGCCATTTAGTTCTCATAAGGTAGGAAGTATGATTATATCCATCTGATACACGAGGAATTGAGGTACAGAAAGGTTCAAAAACTTGTTGAACATAGCAAAACTAGTAAGTAGTAGGGCCAGGAATTAAATCCAGGTCAATCTGATTACCAATCCTAGGCCATTAACTACCGTGTTATGCATGTTACTTCCTATAACAACTTAATGAAACCTTTAATTTCTTTAAGAGGGCATAGTCTTCAAATTGGAATGGGTAGAACAGTGGTGTAAGGAAACTTTTCAAGCTTTTTGATCTCAGAATTCTTTCACACTCTTAAAATTTATTGAGGATGTCAATGAGCTTTTGTTTGTGTGGGTTATACTTATTAATATTTACCATATTAGAAACTAGAACTGAGTACTAGCTTTGGCAGCATGTATATTAAAACTGGAACGATACAAAGAAGATTAGCATGGCCCCTGAAAATTTGTGAAGCATTCCAGGATCTGGAACTCACATAGTGTTGTAGGTCAATGTACTTCAATTTAAAAAAGAAAGATATTTTACAGCTAAAAAAATAAATAAAACTGAAGCATTATTACCTGACATATTTATTAATTTAAAAAATAACAATAATAAACTCATTACATGTTAACATATATAACATTTTTAATCAAGATGACTGTGTTTTCCAAAACAAAAATATAGTGATAAGCATGGATTTTTAAAAAACAGTTTTTCACATCTTTTTGTTACATGCCTTAATAGAAAAGAGTTGGATTTTCATACATGCTTCTGTATTGAATCCATTATAATATAGTTTTTGGTTGTAGTATGTGAAGAAAATACAGACTCACATAGATATGTAGTTAGGAAAGGGAGAAGTATGTTAACAGCCTTTTCAGATAATTGTAGATATTTTTATTTGGTACTACCAGCCCATCAAGTTGTAATTTCTTTAAGGTTAGTTGCAATGTGGAATTGGAAACCTTCAGTGAACTTTTTATATTCAGTTTAATGCAAACACATTGATTTATCCTGTTCTTTGAACGGATCTTTTGCCCATACATGATTTTGTAACATCATGCATGGGTTATTTGGAAAATATTGGTTCACTGAGTTGTGTAGATCTTCCAAATGTTGACACATTTCATTACACAATGTGAGAAAAAAATCATGTTTGCTATTATCACTCTGGGCTCATCAGAAAAGTCTTTAAATATTGGGGAGCTGTCAAGTTCATGGTGGCAGATGTAAGTTTTAAAAAATATTAATTTTTACTCAAAAGCTTGAATTTTATTACTGACAACAAATGCTGTTAGTTGTTTTCCTGAAAGGGTCTCAATATTCTACAGGGGCTGCAGGCCACACTTTGAGGATCACTGATGTAAGAGCTTTGATTGGCAGGAGGCAAGTAAGAGAACATTTACCTAAAAGGTCCCAAAAATTTAATTTTCAGAGTGATGAAGGAACTTGGAAATGAGGTCTCAGAATCACTGGCAGTACTCTTATGATAAATTAGGGGAAATCGGAGAGAGTTCAGACAAACAGAAATGAGAAAAGATTGCCTTAACTCTCCAGAGGGATATATTCTGGGCAATGAATGCCAGTGTGTTTAACACTGATTCCCAGAAAAATGACTATACCATATTCTGTAGCCGGTAATTGAAGAACATTAGAAAATAATTCAGTGATTACCAGATGTCATGAGGACAAGGTAGGTCATCTTAAATTTCATTTTTCCTTTATGATCATCTGACCCAATGCTTTACAAGGTATACATGTGAAAATGTTTGAATAACTACATAAAGACAGTTGAATAATAATTTGTATAGGTATTGCTTGTACAATGCACAAATCTCATTTGATTAAAAACCATTTACAGAGCACCTGCCATATGCAAAATACTCTGTTAGGTAAGGGGCTGGTCTGAGAGGCACATATGGAGGACAACTAAAAGAGTTTTCCTTGGGAACAGAAGCCCAATGGTATTTTCAAATGTTGGAAAATATTTGAAGTCTGCCTTGTGAGAGAAAGCAGTGTGGTGTTTTGGAAAGAGCATAGCCCGGGGAGTTAGAACATCTGAGTGCTCATCCTGGCTTTCCCACCACTCAGTGGATGACTTTGGGCAAGTTACTTCAATTCTAGATCTATATTCTGTATCTGTAATACTAAAGAGGCAAAGGCCTCCAAAAGGGATGAGTTGTACTCATGGAGTGTAACCAGAATTTATGAATGGAATATTCGAAGGCCAAGTTTGCCTCCCAATAAGTAACTTCCAGCTCTGTGCTGTTCAATACCATAGCCTAGCCACATGTGTCTGTTGAGAACTTGAAATGTGACTAGTCTGAATTGAGATTTGCTGGAAGTATAAATTACACACCAGATTTTGAAGATTTAGTGTGAGAAACAGAATGTAAAATATCCCCTCAATACAGTAAGTCCCCTACATACGAACCTTCAAGTTGTGAACTTTCAAAGATGCAAACGTGTGTTTGCATGTCCAATCACATACGTTAGTTCACTTGTCTGGCGTACATTGTCATGTGCGTGCATCCTCTACAAGCAGTTGTGCTTTTGTGTATTTTACTGTATAGTACTGCAGAGAGTACGGTAGTACGGTATCTTTATTTCAAGCCCAGGATGTCTGGAAGCAAGCAGAAAAGCAGCGGTGATGTAGCTGGTACTACTGTACTTTTCAAAATTAAAAATGTACTGTAAAATTAAAAATGTTTTCTTTATTTTTTGTGTTTGCTTTTTATGTATTATTTGTGTGAAAAGTATTATAAACCTATTACAGTACAGTACTATATAGCTGATTGTGTTAGTTGGGTACCTAGGCTAACTTTGTTGGACTTACGAACAAATTGGACTTAATGAACGTTCTCTCAGAACGGAACTTGTTTGTATTAGGGGACTTACTGTAATTTTTATATTGATTACATGTTAAAATAACTTTCAGATATGTTGGGCTAAATTAATATATTATTAATTTCACCTGTTTCTCTGTACTTTTTGAAATATATGGCTACTGGAGAACTTAAAATTACACATATGGCTTGCATTATATTTCTTTTGGACAGTGCCGTTCTAGCTAACAGAGTTTCTAACAAAAGAACAATAACTTGAAGAACTTAATCTTACTTTTAACTTTACCTTTTGAGGTACGTAAGGAGAGGCTGGGTCACATTCCACTCAAATGCAGAAGTAAACCAAGAGAGAGGAAGACGTGGGATCTGGAAAAGGGGAGGGAGAGCAGCAAAGAGAAGTCCTAAAAATAAGAGCTGTGTAGCACGCCTAGAGAAACAGCAGCACAGAAGCAGAAACATGGAGTCTTCAAGGAGAAAGATCTCCAGGGGAAAAAAATGGAAAAGGTGTGTTTGAGTGTATTCAAAAAGTTACTGACAGGTAAATGACAGAGGTGTTGGGGCATCGGGTGCAAAAAGTGTTAGAGATACATTTAAAATCAAACAAATGAAAAGATGGAGCAGGGACTTCCCTGGAGGTTCAGTGGTTGAGACTCTGCACTTCCAATGCAAGGAGTGAGGGTTCGATCCCTGGTCAGGGAACTAAGATCCCACATGCTGTGCGGTGCGGCCAAGAAAATATTTTTTTTTAATGGGTTAATTGGGGGCTTCCCTGGTGGCACAGTGGTTGAGAGTCCGCCTGCCGATGCAGGGGACATGGGTTCGTGCCCCGGTCCGGGAAGATCCCACATGCCGCGGAGCGGCTAGGCCCGTGAGCCATGGCCAGTGAACCTGCGTGTCCGGAGCCTGTGCTCCGCAACGGGAGAGGCCACAGCAGTGAGAGGCCCACGTACCGAAAAAAAAAAAAGCTGGGGGGGGGTTAATTATTGATTCTAGGAAAAATGAAGGGTTGAACAAAATAGGATGTGTGGTTACAAAGTTTCCTCAGAAGCATTACTATACATTATTAAAATGTAAACACTGTTTAATGATTTTACCAAAAATTCCTAAGCTGTTGGTTTGGGTGGGGTGATGGCGTGGGGAGAATGATGCTATGGAGGGAGCTAAGTCCCTGTCCACCATAATGGGAAGGCAATTGTTAATACCTAACACCTAACATTGATGAATCAAGAGATAGAAGCATAATGTTTAGTTAAATATAAGGAGGCAAACACCAAGGAAAACAAGAATAGTTGAGAATGGATTTGAGACATTTCCTCTGGAGGGTCAGGGCACAGAGAGAGGTAGAGATAGGAATCTGTCCCTTTTCATTTTAAACCTTTTAACATTATTTGAAGTTTAAAATTAGGTACATGTGTTATTTTAATACAAAATAATTAAAAATTCAGCATGAGATTTTGATGCTAATGTTTTCCAGGGTTCTGAACTTCTCCCTCTTCCTTTTCTCTACACCAACAGCTTGCTTGGGTGATTTCTTCTATTTCACGCTATTAACTGTCATTAGTAATGCATAACTCATATCTGACTTGCCTCAAAAGGCACTGCTTCCCCTGTGGCCCTCTCAAGTAGAAGCTGATTTTACCTTTACATTTCAGATAGATCAAAATTTGGTAGGGATGGGGTGGTAGGATAGGCATGGTCCTTGCTCGTCATCGTTACCTCTCTTGTCCTAAAAAACAAAAACAAAAAAACACATCCCCTCTGAAGTTTATGGCATTAGACTTTACAATTCAATACTCTTCCAAGTTGCAATTTCCTGGTCACCTGCTTTTCTTCACTGATGACTTTAGTACCTTGCTTCCTGTTTTCCTACCTACCCCTAAGGTTAGAGAGGGACATTTCTTAGTGTAAAAGGGGTCAACTCATCAAGAAGCCATAACTGCTTTAAATATGTGTACATCTAATAACAGAGCTTCAACTATATGAAACAAAAGCTAATACAACTGAAAGGAGAAATAGACAAATCTACAATTATAGTTGAAGACTGCATTTATAAATATGAAGTAAACCATAATTAAGCAAAATAATTTAATTTTAATTTATTTTGAATGATTATTCCATTCACAAGGTTTAAAAAGTATATACTGTGTAGAGTATATATAGTATAAAGTATACAGTGAAAAGTCTCACCACCTTGTTATACATTGCTTAGCCAGTTCTTTTTGGAGGCAAACACTGTAACCAATTTTTATGTATTGCCTAAAGATATTTTATGCATATATAAAAACACTTACATATCCTCTATTTTCATTTTTTTATACAAATGGTAGCACGCTGTACACATTTCATATACTCCATTTTGTTTTAATATTTAATAATATTTTGATTTCATTATTGGTACATAAAACTCTACCATAGGTAATTGAGGACTTGGCACTTTCTCCGTCGTTCTGTGGGGTTTTTTTGTATACAGTTATACATGCTGTGGCTTGAAATTTTTCAACAGGTCTCAAGCCCCCAGGGAAATTGCAAGAGAATTTTTTTATTGAGATATAATTCACATACCATAAAATTCACACTTTTAAAGTGTACACAACAGTAGTTTTGGTATATTCAGAAAGTTGTCCAAACATCACCACTTTTTATTTCCAAAACATTTTCATCACCTGTGTGAATCAGCAGTCACTCCCCATTTCCCTTCCCCACATCTCCTGGCAACCACTGTACTACTTTATGTCCCTATAGATTTGTCTAGTTTGGACATTTCATATAAATGAAATCATACAATATATGGCCTCTTATAGCTGGCTTCTTTCAAGTTTCATCCATGGTGTACTTCACTCCTTTCTGTGGTTGAATACTATTCCATTGTGTGGATATACCACCTTTTGTTTGCATTAGAAGTTTAAACATCCTTGTTAAGAACATATAATTGAATCAATACAGAACCAAGTGATGTGATGTAGTATATATTGAAACATAAGTCCTTTTTAGGTTGTGAATTTGAAAAGGTCTATTTTTAATACATTTTACAAGAATATTTAGATATGAGTTAAACACGCTTAGGAGAATCGAGAAACCTTGCCATTTGCGACAGATTTCTGGGAAAGATGGTAACTTACATATAAAATTTTGAAGCTTTTCTCAGAATTAGAAATGGCTAAAAGATATTAAAGAAACAAAACTAAAGTACCTCGAACTAATTTGTTTTGAAACCAGGGAATGGTGCCAACCACATTCCACAAAATTCAAAGAATTTATATCAGATATGGTGCAATGGGACCAGACTGAAGTGACAGAGAAGAAGGTCAATCCTGGAAACCCTACTGGCACCCCTTAATTTAAAATGATCAAGGTTATGAGTGAGGGTGGGAGGTGTGGCTATAATAAGAATATGATTCAAGAGCAAGTTGGGAATTGTTCTTTGATCCATCTTCTCAGTAACTTAGGGCTTCACATCTAGGCAGATAAGGACTTTCCAGATCAGGAGCGGTATAAATGCCTACATTCTCATCAAGAGGATGGAACACTGTTCCAAATGAGTGGGTGGACCAAGAGTGGCTACCAAGCCAAACAGTAAACTAGGCATGGAAAATTGCCTTCCTGTGACAAGAGAAAGAAACATGGAAGGCGAACAACAGAGACAAATTCTGCCACCCCAATCTGACCCTGGGGCAGTCTCTGGCCTCCGTTCTCTCCAGCCTTCTGTAGACTTCTTTTGGAATGGTAATGAGAACACACATGGTCAGCCTTCCAGATGGATCTAAGAGGAGGTGTCAGGGGTGCTCAAGATGAGCAACAAGCCTCAAGGAGAATCAGTGCACACTATTTGGGGCAAATATCCCATGTGGTATTTACCTCCATGTGTCTAAATAATATGTCAATACTCAATCTCTTTATTATTTAATTTTAAAGATTATATTGACTTCCTATTTGGTAGATGCCATTTATTACACATATTCCCCAATTCTTACCCCTTTTCAATCCTCCTGGTATATCACAGTTTCTAGTTAAATCAGTATTAAGTATTTGCATCACTGGACTAAATAAATATTGCTCTCTTTGTCCTGATTGTTTCTTATACAACTTTTGGTTTTTCCTATGGTTAGTAGTTGCCTGGTTTGTTTTCATTTGTCCATTTCCTTATGCCTTGTACCCTTGTGCTATTTTTTCTCCTTTCTTTTTTTTGTTTTTGTTTTTATTTTTGTTTTTGTTTTTGCAGTACGCGGGCCTCTCACTGTTGTGGCCTCTCCCGTTGCGAAGCACAGGCTCCGGATGCGCAGGCTCAGCAGCCATGGCTCACGGGCCCAGCCGCTCCACGGCATGTGGGAACTTCCCGGACCGGGGCACGAACCTGCGTCCCCTGCATCGGCAGGTGGACTCTCAACCACTGCGCCACCAGGGAAGCCCTCTCCTTTCTTTAATGTAATTTTCCACATGGTCAAATCTGGCTGTAACCTATTCATTCCATTTATTTTCCTGGAGGTGTTCCTTTGATTGTCACTGGTTGCCCTCTTGGCCTGCTATACTGAGGTGATACCGGGACTTTCCTTTTCTTTTCTCTTGTGTTACATTCCTTTTCCCCTTTATCTTCCAATCCTTTCCTGGCTACTGTGTCTTCCTCTTTCTTGGTTTAATTCCTGTTTTAGTGATGCTCATAGTTCTGGAACTTCCCAGGGAAAGGTACAGAGGAAGTAAAATTTTTTTTGAGATTTTGCATGTCTGAAAAGATGTTTTTTTCTGTTTTCATACTTGTTTTAGTTAGGTATTGACTTTTAGGTAGCAACTCATCCTTAGAATTTTGAAGTCCTGTTCAGTTTTCTTCTTTAAATTTATTTAGGAGATACTTAAATTGCAAATATTAGGTGCCAGACATTATTCTGAACACTTTACAAATATTAACTCATCTAGTCCTCATAATAACCCTATGAGGTAAATACCATTATTAATGCCATTTTTCAGATGAGGAAACTGAGGCACAGAAATATTAATTAACTGTGCAAGGTTACATCACTAGTAGGGAGCAGAGTCAGGATTCAAACCCAGGCAGCCAGGTTCCCAGCTTTTACACTATTGTGCACACCTCTGATGTAAAGTTCAATAGCATTTGGATTTCTGTTTCTTTTGTGGGACCCTTTTCTTTTCTCTCTGGAAGCTTTTAGAATCTTCTTTTTATTTTTGGTGTTCTAACATTTTATAATGTGCCCTAGGGATTTTAAAAAATTCATTTTGTGTAATAGTAGACTCTTTTAATTTATAGTTTCCTGTCCTTTAACTCCTGAAAATTGTGTGTGTGTGTGTGTGTGTTTGATAATTTCCCTCCCACTGTTTTCTTTTCTTCCTTTCTGGGACTCCTCTTAGTCATATGTGAACTTCTGGATTGATACTTTAATATTTAAACATCTTTTCTCTCCTTGTTCTACTTTCTGGTGGATTTTCTTGACTTTATCTTCCCAGTCCTTCTATTGATTTTTAAAAAAGAATTTAAGTTACATTTTCATTTCCAGAATCTCTTTCTTGTTCTCTGAATTTTTCTTCTGTGTGGCTTCCTGTTGTTGATTTATAGACACAACATATTCTCATCATTCTGAGGGAAGCAATTACATTTTTAAAAATTTCAAGTTTTCATCTGCTCTTTGCATTGTTTTTTTCTTCTTCAAGTTCCTTTTTGTTTGTTTGGATATCTTTGTTCACATTAATAAAAATGTCTTTCCAGATATTGCTTGGTTGTCCGTTCATATTGAGGAGCAAGAGATCCAAAATCCCAAAGCTCTGTTTTCAGTATTACCCCTCTTTCTACAACACTGGACAACTCTGCTTCCTGCACCTTTTTTGGGGTTTGACAGAATAAACTGACTTTCTTCTTGTAGGTATCTTTCACCATAGGCATTTAAGTTTCACTTGCTACTGTTCTGATAGGTGGTTACTATTCATCCATATCTGTTCCATTCTTTCCATGTTTATGCTTTGCAGATGTCTCCAGGATTCATTAAAGTTGAATTTGTGTTTCTGTTCTCATTCTCCTTGCTGTTTGGAGGAAGGTTCTGCGAGGAAAGGTGTGCAGAAGTATCTTTACTTTGCAATTTTAAATGGAGGTCAACCACTCTTTCTTCTTGAAACACCTTCCTTTCCTGGCTTCTGTGACTTCACAGTCCTCAGGTTCTGCTCTCACCTCTTCTATATGATACATCAAAATTTCCCTCAGGCTGTGGTGCACGGCTACCTGCTCATCTCTCTCTATACTTTACCCAACGTGCTCTAATCCATTCATGTGATATTAATTACCTCTGTAGCCTAACTTCCAAATTTATATTTCCATCCAAGATCTCTCCTTAGAGTCTCAAGCTTGTCTATTTTTCAAATGCATCACAAATTTAACATGTCCCAAACTCTTGATTTTCAGCCGTAAACCTGTACCTCCACTAGTCTTTGACATCTCAGTAAATAACAGCACTGTCCAGCCAGTTGCTGAAGCCTAAAGCCTTGTAATTTTTTCCTCTTGTTTAACAACCCCCTCCTCACCACATTTAATCCAGCCCATTTAGTCCAAGATTCTAATTCCAAAATGTAGTTTGAATCCTTCCACCATAATCCAGACAACTATAATTTCTCATTCGGATTCCTGACCCAGCCTCCCACCTGGTCCCCTTCTTCTACTTTTGTCTTTCCACCCCATGCTTCAGACAGCAGCCACAGTGAATTCAAAATATCCATCAGATCATGCACTCCTTTTCCTTAAAGATCCTAGTAACTTCTCATAGCATTTCCAGGAACATCCAAGCTTGTATAAGACTGGGAATGTCCTGGTTTTCGCCAACCTCTTGAACTTTATCTCCTGCAGAGTGATTGGGGTAGAGAAGAGCAAGAGTGTCTCTGGCCTCAGGGCTTTTGCATGTGCTGTTCCTTTTACCTTCTTCACTCTTACTCACTTTCTTCATATGGATTGCTTATTTCCATCCTCCAAATCCCATCTTAAAGTCACTTCTCAAGAGGTCTTTTGGATCACCCAATCCAGGTTTTCTGTCATAAGACTCCCTTCTTTTTCTTTGATAACTTGCTCCAATTCATATTGGATATTTATTTTCTTACTTACTTAAAGTCTCTCTTTAACGCTGGAGGATGAACTGTAAGCTAGTGCAAGGATTTTTTTCTTTTCATCATTATCCTTCCAGTGCCAGAACTGTGAAGATCTTCCAATAATATATTTTTCTTTTTTAAAATAAATTTATTTTATTATTTATTTATTTATTTTTGGCTGTGTCAGGTCTTCGTTGCTGCACGCGGGCTTTCTCTAGTTGCAGCGAGCAGGGGCTACTCTTCATTGCGGTGTGTGGGCTCTCACTGCAGTGGCTTCTCTTGTTGCTGAGCATGGGCTCTAGGCGCGTGGGCTTCAGTAGTTGTGGCATGCAGGCTCAGTTGTTGTGGCTCGCGGGCCCTAGAGCGCAGTCTCAGTAGTTGTGGCACATGGGCTTAGTTGCTCTGTGGCATGTGTGACCTTCCCAGACCAGGGATTGAACCCATGTCCCCTGCATTGGAAGGTAGATTCTTAACCACTGCACCACCAGGGAATACATTTTTCAATTAAATGAATGTTTTCAAAAGTAACTAAACAGCAATGAAACAAAACAAAAGTGAAATATATAAAAAAATTCCGCCACATAAATTAAAGGATTACCATAGTATTTCAAGACCACAGGATGAGCATACTTTAGGAAGGACAATTAAATTTTTGGGAGTATTTGCTTAGTGTTTTCAGGGTACTTAAAGAAATTGTGAATCCTTTGAATAAGCTGTAAAGGTGATATGGTGAGACAACAAGATGAGAATAAAAGGGAAATATGAGACTAAAATGTAAGGGAACAAGTAAGAGCATAAGAGAAATGATGATGACATTAGAAGCAATAAAGAGCAGAATCAATACTGCAGAGAATCAAATCAGTTAAATGAAAGACAAGTGTAAGAAGCTCTTTAAGAACACAGAAGAAAAGGACAAAGTCTATTAGAAGGAATATAATACATATGAGAGATAAATAACATAAATAATAACATACTGGGACAAAAATCCCAGATCTTACTACCCCCAAAGTGGCTAAATGGCAGCTGGAAGGGAGGTTATGAGAGGGTGTGTATATATATATATATATATATATATATATATATACCAATGTCCATAATTTTTATAGGAGACACCAGTGGGTACCATTCATTTGTGAGCAGACACATTTGAGAATATAGAAGAGAAGCATGGATTTAAGTAGTTTTTTTTTTAACATAACCATAAGTAGAACTAAAATATTCCAAATTACTATTGAAGGAAAAAATATTAGAGCATCAGCTAAAAGTTAGAAAATGATAATGAAACATTTAGAAACATATAAGATGACAGAAATAGATCCAAATATATACAACCTAAAAATAAATATAAATGGGATAAAATCACTAATTAAGGTAAAAAGTATTAAGTTGGATCAAAAAACAAAATCAAATAAGATGCTATTTACAAGACATCTAAGATGAGGTAACAAAGGTTAATCAGCATTTATTGATTCAATCATGTGATCAAATTACTGAATGCCTACCGTGCACCAGGAACTGTTATAAATGCTGGATTAAAAATGTAAGAATTGGCAAAAATATGCCATACAAATACAACAAAAAAAATAAAGCAGGGCTCCCAATTTACACAGAATGTTTTCATATGCTTATAAAAATCAACAAATAGGACAAGGTGGATTATTCTTTTATTGTTGGCACTTATAAACCTCCATAAATACTTAACTGTAGTAAAATTATATGCATTGAACAACATAATGACAAAATATATAATGCTAAATCTATTTGTAATGCATGAAGAAAAGGATCAGAACAATAGTGCAGGGAAACATTAGCATATTCCTCTGAATCTTTACCTAACCAAAGAAACAGAAGTATATATGATTGTAAAAAACTGAATAACATAAATTAATAATATTTAGTTAAATATATAAAAAGTCTTATTTCTTGCAAAAAAACTCTTATTTTTAATGCCCATGGAACACTAAATGAAAAATTTTTAATGAAAAATGACTCATGTGTATAATATAATTTTCTTTTAAAAATCTGTATATTTATACAAATATATTTAAATAAAAAAGAAAGCAAGATGAAGACTGCTGTAGTAACAATGTTTTTCTCTGGGTAGTGGGATTTCTAGTTATTAATATTTTCCTTTTATTTATAGGTATTTTCTAGCATTTCTACAATGAAGATATATTGCTTGTATAATTGAAAAAGTGAAGGGGAGGGGCTTCCCTGGTGGCGCAGTGGTTGAGAGTACGCCTGCCGATGCAGGCAACACGAGTTCGTGCCCTGGTCCAGGAAGATCCCACATGCCGTGGAGCGGCTAGGCCTGTGAGCCATGGCCACTGAGCCTGAGTGTCCGGAGCCTGTGCTCCGCAACGGGAGAGGCCCCAACAGTGAGAGGCCCGCGTACTGCAAAAAAAAAAAAAAAAAGTGAAGGGGAGAGCTAGCCAATTTATGGTAAAGTGAAATACATATTATTAGAAAAGAGATGGACCATAATAAGAAAGAGGTGATCAGTAGGAAGGAGGAAGTATGACCAGAGTGGGGGAAAACTTTAGTGTGTTTTGGGAAGTTTTATTAAGCTACAAGAATTGAGAGAAGTCCAAGAAAAAGACATTATGACTTCATATACGGAAAAGGAAGCCAAGGCCGTACAACGTTAGAATGAAAGCTCTTATCATAGGAGGACACTTTCCTAAGCAGAATGTACCACAAAGTACAGAACAGAAAGAGAACTAGATCTCAAAGGAATATAGGTATTAAAATTAATGCTAATCCTGGAGGGATTATATTACTATGTTGTTGATTTTGGAAAGTGAAAAAAAATTCAAGCCTCATGAAATGACAAGAGACACTGCGGTGTAGTAAAAAGAACCATGTGGAACTAGGCCTACTTGAACTGGAATTCAAGATCTGCCACTCAACCGTTTGTTACCGGATTTAAAGGTCTCTCACCCTGTTTTCTCATCTGTAAAAAGGGGATAATAATGCTTTCTTTGGATAACTGTTATATTGAATTACCTAAAGAAAGGATATATGCATATATGTATACATATGTACATGTGTCTGTATGTATGAATATATGTACATATACACATATACGTGTAGCATCAGGCATAAATGAATCCAGAGTTGGTTAGAAAAGCGTTTGAAAGAAATTGAGCCGCATCTTGAAGGCTTAATTTGGCATTTATGTATTGAGTACTTACTACATACCAGACCCAGGGACACAGAGGGAAACAATAGAGACATCATCTCTGTCCTCAAGAAGCTTACATTCCAGTCACGACTGAGAGTCTTCTAAGCAAAGAAGAATCCCTGAGCTAGAGAATAGTGGAACTTAGATTGCATTTGTATACATCAAATACTGTACAAATAATTATAAAAACCTTGCTGCAAATCCATCTCAATTATTCACTAAAACATTTAAAGCAACAGTTTACCTAGGGTAGCCATTTATATCCAGGAAAAATGTATTCCTTCAACAAATGCTTAATGAAAATCTTTTATAAACCCAATACTCTGATAGACCCTGTAAAGATAACATAGTAAGAGCGTGTGTGTTTTTTTCTTAAGGACCTTGCACTGCAGTAGAGAGTTAAGACATATAAAGTAATGTCTATAAATTCAGTATCAGGTATTAGAAAATGGACTACATTGAGGACAGAAAGATTATGCTGGGCAGGATAGCACCATGGAAATTTCATAGAGGAGTTGCTGGCATTTGGAAATGTTACATGAAAGCTAGAATCTGGATATACTAATCCCTGGGCAGGAGGAAGCATTACAACACACACTCCTGGGATACAAAAAAGGATGAAAAAAGACCAGAGAGAAAAGATAACAAGTCAGCAGTGAGTATTTTGATTTGATTAGATCAACAATGATCACAGCATAATTTAGAGAGTTTCAAAGATTACTGTTTGGGATGACAATGCAGGCATATAGAATTGAATAGGTGATTATGGGAAGTTGGTAAAAATGAAATTCTCAAGTATTTATTTCTGCCTGCCTGCCTGTGACGAGTGTTTCTCAAAATCAGTGAGACATTTGTACTCACAGGCTGAGTAAGATGTTCATGAGAATGTCAGAGAGCTTGTTTGTCAACCTTGATTGACAACTGATGTTTAAAAGACAATAATGTAACTTTCATGATTTAATGGGAATATGTTGCTATTTAATGCCAGAGGAGGAAGAACCAATATATGCAAAAGCCTGTAGAAATGAGAAATATGGACAAAATAATCCCCGTTTTGTTTCAGAAAAATGTAAAGTAGTGCCACAGGGATTGTTGGCAAATATTATCATCTTTGACAGCTGCTACTCAATACAAATTCCGGGAAACCAGAGGCTCCTGGGTAATGTGAACCACAAGGAAAGAATGCCACACTTTGTGGCTGAAACTTTTTAATGGAATACTGGTTGATCTTAGTGAAGGCCGGGGGTCAGGGTCAGTTCTTGTTCCTGTAGAGGGCCCTACATAGGGCCCTTCTTTCTTGGCCTGTCTGATTGAAATGTCTAGGGATATGGTTCCTTCTTTTTCTCTAATATATTGAGTTATAGGTGTATAACTATTGCTTAAATTAAGACATAGCTTAATAGGGCTCTACTCATTTTCTTCCCCACTTTGGTCATGCTGCGTCACTTGTGGGATCTTAGTTCCCCAACCAGGGATTGAACCCGGGCCCTGGGCAGTGAAAGCACGGAATCCTAACCACTGGACCGCCAGGGAATTTCCTCTGTTCATTCTTTAAATGAACATGTATTAAACAGTGGTTGCATACATGATTCCTGCTTGGAGGACCTTGATTTAGAGGTGGTATATATGAGTCAGAGCCACTCAGTAAAACAGACTCACTCTACGTTTTAAATTAGAGGGAATTGATTACATGATCAGGGAAAAACTGGGATGGCAAAGGGGATGGTGAAGGAATAGTAAGAGTAGGAAACTGCTACTGCCCTAGGGCAGAGGCACAGGGGTGGGGGGGATGGGAGGGATGGGTGTGGAGGGGTGTAGTGGGGTGTGGCCGGGGAGAGCAGTGTTGCCAGAGCCCAGGAGGACTGTGTGGAGGGGGCTAGAACCATGGCAAGAACCACGGTGGGGCCTGACTGGTGGGGAGCAGCTAGAGACATTTCCAGGAACATCACAGAAAGCTAAGGAGGAGGGGAGAGGAATATTCTGGTTCCCCCCAGCTTCTAGCTTCCTAATCTTTCACACGCGTCTTCCACTGACCAAAGCAATCCAGAGCTAGAGGAAAGGGAACCTGGAGAAAGCAGTTCTCTGCAGCATAGACTGGAGCAGGGGACAAGTGAGGTCACTGTTGCACTGGGAGAGAGATGCATAAACAGTGGTTACAATGAGATCAGTGCTGACGTAGCTCTCGAAAGCAAATCCTACGGGAACAGGTTGTACGAACCTCTGTGTGGTGGGGAGGGCTTCAAAAAATGATATTATTTGAGCCACTTCATGATGAATAGTTTATGGTAGGAAAAGGCCGGGTTGGGGGGGGTGTGGAAGAGGAGGAAGGGCACTTTGAAAGAGAGATGAAAAGACTTGGACGGGTAAAAACCTATGTTAGAGTCGAGGACTGACGACAGCTCTACGGAGTTAGAGCATCAGTGCACTGGGAATTGATGCATCAGTGCAGGGGTTGAGGCTGGAAAGAGTCTGAGATCTGACCAGGACCTCCTTGTGCTTAGGACCAAGAGTTAGCATCAGCTAGGACTGGCGAGAGTGTCATTGAAAGTTCCTGCCCAGATCTGCACCAGCGTGAAAAGGTGGTGTAGAGTGAGAGAGGGACGAGAGGAAGTTCCTTTAGGAGGAGGAGAGCTTGGGGAGAAGGGTTGAACTTGCCAGGGTGGAGCACACAGAGAGGAAGGGAACTTGGTGATATTAAGGATGTAGGCTGTATAGGATTTGGTGATTTAAATGTAAATGATGAGGAGAGATCAGGCAATCCCCCTTGGATTATATATGCGTACATACATATATACAGACATACGCATATGGCTTGGGTAATTGTGGGTGATGATGGTGGTGCCATTTACCCAAAAGGAGGAGGAAACTTTGTATTTACCTTTCTGATGTTTTCTCTATATGTTGCTTTTTATTTTTGGCTATACTTCTAAAAGCTGGTGGAATTTGAAATGGAGAAAGTTAAAACTGCCTAAATGGTTGCTGCCCCATCACTAATAGGAAGAGAATGAGTAGCACACGCACTGCTTTCCCCATTAGCTAACTCACTACCTAGAGGAGAGGCAGGTTGTGCAAGCACACAGTAGAGGTCACTGCAAGGAACTAAAGAGCTAAAGCGGGAGCTAGCCTCTCATTCTGCCTGGCGCAGAAGCGGAGGTAGGGTACTGATGAAGGCTTCCAAGAGGAAATGACTCTTGAATTGAGGCGTGAGGGATGAGTGGGAGATTTGTGGGTGGAAAAAGGAGAAGAAACGTATACATATCATATGTGAGAACATGGCTAATTTGGGCAATGGTAAATGGTCCAATCTAGTTGAATACAAGTGCAAGAAGGAATGAGTGATGTGAGATGAGGCTGGAAGATAATCAGAAGCAGAGCAGTAGGGGCCTTGATGCAATGATAAGTTACAATTTTTACCCTATAATGGATGGAGAGCCATTGGAGAATTTTGAGGAGAATCTTCACAGCTTCTTAATAGCTTCTTGCTCACTCACTGCCTCACTCCCCCACCCAACAAGTATTATCTAAGTTCCATGTTGGAGTGCCCTGGTAGCAGTGTGAAGGATGAAAAAATAAAAGATATCTGGCAAAGAAGAAGAGCTGTTTTCCAAAATGTGCTTCTTCTGCCTAGCTACACAGCCGGACCACATCTCTCAGTCTCTTTGCAGTTAGTGTGGCTGTGTGTCCTTATTCTGTGAAATGTGTGCAAAAGTTAATTGTGCTACCTCTTGGTCAGGCCGTTAAAACCTCACATATACTGGGTTTTATGCTTTTCTTCTTACTGGTGGCCTCAGTTGAGACCTTGGAAACCAAGTCATGAAGATACTGCTGCTGCCAGCATTACAGGCCTCCTTACTATCTTGAAACACACTCTCGGACTGTCCCGTGAGCCGGAAATAAACATTTGTAATGTTGAGTCATTGTGTATTTGGATCTATTACCATAACTTAGTCTATGCTAATAATACAGAGTGAGATAAAATCTTGGTGTGAGAAAATGAAAGTTTCAACTAAGAACAGGGGATAGAGAAGGGGGAATGGGGTGATAATAAACAGCTATTTAGGACATGGAGCAAGCAGGACCTGGAAAGTGGTTGGCTAAGTGGTTGAGAGTGGAGACAAAGTCCAGCATGATTCCTAGGTTTGTGACAATGGTGACATTCATGAAGATGGAACATACCATAAGAGGAGCAGGTCTGAGGGAAAGAGATGTTTGGTTTTAAAAAAAAAGAGATTTTGATTTGTCCTAAGTGTTAGGCTTATGAAACTGGCTTAGTGCAGAAGTCTGGAATTTAGATAAATATTTGGGAGACTGAGGTGATAAAGGTGCGAAATCATTCATTTAAATGTAAAAGTACAGTGTAGAGAGAGGATAGATAATAGACTTCTATGAAACAGAAATATTTTGTTTTTTAATATTGACCTTAAGTTATTATAAAACTTCAAACATGTATAAAATTGAGAGAATGGTGTACAGTCAACACTCCAAATCCTGCGGCTATGCATCTGCAGATTCAACCAACCATGGATGGAAAATATGAAAAAAAAATTCCAGAAAATTCCAAAAAGCAAAACTTGAATTTGCCACGTGCCAGTAACTATTTACATAGCATTAAGATTGTATTTACAACTATTTGCATAGCATTTTCACTGTTAGTTATTATAAATAATCTAGAAACGATTTAAAGTATATGGGAGGATGTGCATAGGTTCTATGCAAATATTACACCATGGATTTTGGTATCTGCAGGGGGTGCTAGAACCAATCCTCCACAGATACTGAAGAGTGACTGTAATGAACTCCTTGTGCACCCATCACCACACTTCAATAATTTCACTTTTACTAGTGATCTCTTGTACATAACAAATTACCCCCAAACGTAGCAACTTAACACAATAAACACTCATTATTGCACATTATTTCAGTGGGTCCTATGTCCAGGAGCGGCTTCGCTGTGTGGATGTGGCTCAGATGGGAACTGTGGTCATCTGAAGGCTTGACTGGGGTTTGAATATCTACTTCCAAGTTGGTTCGCTCACATGCCTGGCAAGTTAGTGCCGGTTGTTGGCACCAGACCCTAGATTCCCTTCATGTGGATCTCTTCAGAGAGTTGCCCAAGTGTCCTCCTAACATGTTAGCTGACTTCTCCCAAAGTGAGTGATCTTAGAGATAGCAAGGCAGAAGCTATATTTGTGAGCTCTTCTTCAGACACCTTCATTTCCACAACATCTTATGATTACACAGGTCAACCCTATTCCATGTGGGAGGAGATTACACAAGAGCATGAATACCACAAGGTGGGGTTCATTGGGGTTATAGTGGAGGCTGGGTACCATAGCACTTACAGCCAATCTTGTTTCTTCTATACTCTAATCCCATTCCCCCTGCCTGGATTATTTTGAAACAAATCCTCAACATTTTATCATTTTCTTAAAAAATATTTCCATAGATATCTCTAAAAAAATAAAGCCTCTTACTATTTTCACACCTAAAAAAATTAACGATACCTTCTTAATAGAGTCCAATATCTAGTCAGCATTCAAATTTACTTGATTTTTTTGTATATTTATATGTCAATATACATATATATTTATTTATTTTATAATTTATTTATTTGAGTCATGAGCCTACTAAGGTCTGTATATTGCAGTTGGTTGATATAACAATTAGGTCTCAATTTGTGGGTCAGTTCACCCTTCTGTTTTAAATTTTTTTATTAAGGATTACATTTACTAGTTGAAGAAAATAGGTTATTTGTACTGTACCACAGTCTGCTTTTTGATGACCGCAGTGTTATTTACATGTCTCTTTCCTCCCTGTATTTCTCATAGAGACATCATCAATATTTAAGGAGTCATCAGAAGAAGAGGGCTTATTAATAGACAGTTTTGCTGAGTGACCTAGTGTTAAGATCAGTATTTGGCCAAAACTAATACACTATCACAGAATGGAATTCTGGCATATAAAAATGAATTTGAATTCTTATTTTTAAATGTAATTATTATTACTATTTTTTAATTTAAACATTGAGTAGTCAAATTTGAAAACTTTGATATCACAACATAGAAACCATCGTTCCTTAGTGCTGTCTCTGCCTGGACTTCTCCTGTGGTCAAACAACTGTACATTCCCAACAGTGAATTGTTGTTCTCTTTCAGTTGAAGTCAGTGGAGGAGCAATATATTTTGGGGTACCCCATTGTTCTCTAACACTTTTTTTTTCTTTATATCCCTTCTTTTGTTTGCACAAAAGATAACTTATTGTTGTGTCCAGATTTTAGAGACCTTCCTGCTTGTGAGACTTGGAGGTGGCAAAGGTGATATTTTTCTTTTTATTTATCCTCTCAAGGCATGAAAGGATTTCCAAATAGGACTTCTTCTTGAAAGACTCATGGCCTAATGCAATTAAATGTTAAATATAGTCCTTGAAAGTGATTTTATTAATTTTCATAAATGTTACAAACCAAGAAATTCCACAAGGACTAAAAGAGGTAAGCTAGTAGCCTTGGTGAGAACAGTTCTAGAGGAATTATTGGGTTGGTGGCTGATAGTAAATGGGAGGTGAAGGAGTAGAGACTATTGTATAGGATTCCTTTAGAAATTCATTTGTCCAAAGAAGGAGAAAGAGCAGTAGCTGGAGGATGTGTTGAGTGGAGGAACGGATATTTCTTTTAAGATAGGGAAGGCTTGTGCACATTGGGCTGAGGGTACAAATGAACGTCAACATCTGGAAGAATAAGGACAGTTAGTAGATGTCAGTGGTCAGGGGCGAAGCAAGATAGAGATGGAAAGTTCTCTGAACATGCCACAGTTGACGGGAAGGAGAACTCCTCTGACTATACCGGAATGGCCTTTGCAATATGCTCTCCCTTCTCACTAATGGAAACAGTGACACACACAGCACTTCCTTTCAAGAGCCGTGGTAGGAGATGCCCTCCAACTTCTGGGTCCTCATTAGTGTGTCCAACCTGCTTAAGCACAGGGCTTCCTTCCAAACCACAGAAAAGACAACTAGAGGTGGTGGGGCCACTTCTCAAACCTGAAGCCACCCAGAAGAAGCTGAGGCCATAGAAATGAGGCAGTGGCAGGATCCCTCCTACCTCGGTCTGGTTTTCAGAAAATCAAGAGTTTCATATAGGAACTCAAAGTGACAGGCTCAGGGTGGTAGGATAAGGTCAGACAGATTATTCACTGTTCAAGTGTGCCTGGGCTAGGGAGCCAATGGAGACTGAAACCCTCTGTTCATCAAGGCTCATGCCCAGGGCCAGGGAATGTACTACAACCCTAAGAAGGACACCTTTTTTTTTTTTCCCTAATACATAGTACTCCATATGAATAACAGCAGCCCTGAGAAAACTCAAAAAGTACTTCTATTGAATCTCTATCAATGGCTCAGATGAAGGATTCCTAATCATTTAGATGCTTAATTCTACACTCTGATATATTTGGAACATACCTGGAACACAATTCTATTTCCTGACTCCAGTAAGAACTTCTTAAGTGAGTATTTTTTAAAGCAATATCTCTGATAACCAAGAAATAATCCACAGATGAGTCACACAAGAGGCAATGTGAATATTAAAGAAACACATGGGAAAAATCTACCATCTCATTAGAAAACAAAGAAAGTACAATAGAGCAGCCTTGAGGCAACATTTTAAACACAGAAAAATGCAATGATTATGCCCGAAGACGGTGATGAAACTTACATTCACAGGACGGCTGGCATCATTTGAGGACAAACCCATTTGGAAAGCAGCATGGCAACATGTATAAAGATGTTCCTATTCTTTTCTTCCCCACGCAGTTATCCCATGCCTGAACATTTATCCCATGGAATTAATCAGGAAAAAAAATGCTATATGCATGAAATTGTTCATTGCAACATCTACAGTGTCAGATAAATCATAGGAGATCAAAAAAATAATCATGTATTGATCTAGCAGTAAATGAATATACGTTTCTGCTACAGGAACATTCTATATAGGATAACTCTATGATAATGGGATGTTACCAGAAATCATATGTGCAAAATATGTGCCACCATTTTCTTTTTTTTTTTTGCGGTACGCGGGCCTCTCACTGTTGTGGCCTCTCCCGTTGCGGAGCACAGGCTCCGGACGCGCAGGCCCAGCAGCCATGGCTCACGGGCCTAGCCGCTCCGCAGCATGTGGGATCTTCCCGGACTGGGGCACGAACCCGTGTCCCCTGCATCGGCAGGTGGACTCTCAACCACTGCACCACCAGGGGAGCCCTGAGTCACCATTTTATAATCAGATAGCTTATCCAAATTATACAGTGGTTGCTTTTGTATTCACTAGTGATCTTATGCAAAATTTTTACAAGGAAAATAATCTGGGCATTGTTTAGTGCTTAATATAGAGTAATGGTTCTGAAACTTATGTGTACATCAGAATCACTAGAAGGACCCCACCCCCAGAGATTTTGAATTAGGAGGTTTGGAGTGGGACCTGAGAATCTGTGTTTCTAATAAGTTTCTAGGAGATGCTACTGCTGCTGAGGTCCCAGGACCTCACTTTGAGAACCACTGGTTTAGAGTCACTAGCTTTTGCCCAGGGAATCATAATGATAACTAAGAATCTGGAGTAGAAAACAAAAACAAAGATATAAATTCCTAGAGGTCAAAAATTGTGTCTTACTCATCCATATGTCCCCAGTGCCTAACCCCATGTAGTGTCTAGGTAAATACTTGTTAAACTGGGTTGACCCATAGCCAGGAATTTCATTAGATAGTGCAGATCTTCACTTTCCAGTTTCTTTCCATCCACTGGAAGTAGGACCGACAGCACTACCTGCTCATCGTAGTGTTTATGTTGGGGCCAGCTGGTTGACACAGGCTCTCTGATCTGACCCCTGGAATATTCAACCTGGGTAATGAGTCTGGGCAATGGGGCAGGTGGTGAGTTCTGCTCTTGCTGTTTTCTGTGCCTCTTAGATCTGGACTCTCAGCAATGGAAGCTGAAAAATCAATGCCCTGGCCTGCTATGAACTCCATTTTTAGCTGTGAGGAACAGAAAAGAACAGTGCCTGTGAAGTCAGCAGACTTGAGTCTACTGAACTGATGCACTACGATTTAAAGAATACTTCAATTAATATCTTTATTCAAGCTTCTTTGTGTTTTTACAATTGTGGAAATGTTAGTCACGTTTGCAAATTGCTCTGCAAAAGGATTTTGTCATGGTTTTTAAATTTTACTTCCAATAATAAGGTTTCTTTACAGTTTTACTGATATTGGATGTTATTAATCTTTTTAATTCTTTCTATCTGAGGGAAAATAATTATGTTTTTATTGTTTTGGGTTTCATTGTTGTGATGCCTAGTGTGGTTGAGCAAATCTCATATGTTTGTATTTCTTCTTATGGGACTGCTTGTTCTAATCTTTTTCTTATTTTCAAGTGAGTTGTCTGTCTTTTCCTTACTTATTTGTAATTGCTTTTCTGAATTTTGAGTAGTAATTCATTTTTGGTTTTATGGTCTCTCAGTCTTTTGAATGTCTTTTCACATTTTTATGTGGTCTATTAGTACTCTACAAGTTTAAAATTTTTATACAGTCAAATGCCATTGGTTTTGGCTTCTGGGTTTTCTGTCATAATATTATAAAAAGATACTTTCTGTTTTCTAAACTTAAATTTTATTTTAAAATACTGTATTTTTAAATAATCTATCTGGAATTTGTTTTTAGCATGGCAAGAGGTAGCAATCTAATGAATATACATTTTTCACAATATCATGACTATCCTTTCCCCGCTGATCTGAAATGCTGCCTTTATAATATTTTAAATTCCCTCATACACAGCATTTTTGAATTTTTTGCTTCAGTGAGCCATCTCTCTATTCACTAGCTAATACTAACACATCTTACCTTAGCTTTTTAGTATTTGTCAAGTTATCGCTCACTGTTGTTTTAAAAATGCCTTGGCTTCTCTCATTCATTTTCCTTCATATAAAATTTGGAATCAGTTTGTCAGTTCCAGAAAAGATTTTGTTGGAATTTTAATTAACTTAAAAAAAAACCTGTATATTTGCATTTAAATCAATGGTATATCTCCATTTATTTAGGTTTTGTTTATCTTATTCATACTGTTCTTGAATGTTTCTTGTTGGGTTTTTCGTTTGTTGCTGTTATGATGGTGTCTTTTTTTCTTTTAATTTTCTAACTGATTATTACAGATTGTGATAAATTTTGTGTGTTGATCTTGTACTAGCCGTATCTACCCTCATATAAGTTCTGGAAATTTTTTAGTTTATTCCCTTGGGTTCTATGTAGACAATCATATTATCTACAAATCATGATTATATGTCTTTTCCTTTTCCATATGTATGTTTCTTTAAAAAATTTCCTATCTTGTTTAATTTGTTAATACTGCTAGTAAAATATTTAATAATTGCAGTGATAGCATGTTTTCTAATCTTTTTTGATTTAATGGGAATTATTTCAATGTTTCTTTCTGCATTAATATAGTGCTTTCTATAGGCTCTGCTATATACTTGTCTAAACTTTAAGCTAAATAAATTTCCTTTTATTTCTTTTCTGGGCTTTTTTTTTCTTTTTAAATTGGAATATGTATTGAAATTTAACAAATGCTTTTTAAAGTATATTAAACTGCATGTATTTTTTTCCTTTGATCTATTATTGTAGTGAATTTCATGAATATATTCTACATAGAACATAGAATACATTCTACTTGCTCATAACATATTATGCTATTAATATTCTGCTGGATTCAACTTTCAGATACTCTCTTTGTATCAGTTCATAAGTGAAATTTGCCTATCAATTAACCACATATTGGTTGATCCAAGACCACCTCTGCAATTTGTGTTTATTCAATCTTAGTTGAGGTTCATGTGTTCTGTTCTACTATTTACAGTATTTTATCTTATGTTTTTATTTTCAAAGAATTACTCACGATTTCTCTAGTCACTGATGAGTTGCCCCGATTTTTCAGTACTCATCGGGTTTATCCTTGTTTTATTAAAAAAATTTGTGAGGGAGGGTCAACAGTCATCTGTATTCTTGATCCAATTCCAATATAGTTGCTGCTGTATTTAGGGAAAAAAAATTATGCCTATTTTGTAACTTTCTGCCCTATTAAATTCTCTTTAAGATTGATAGTTGCTTTATTTATTGGTTTTAATTTTTTAGATAAACAATAATATTATATGCAAACAACAATTTTATCTCCTTACCAAAAGATACATCCTACTTTTCTTTTCATTGTTTTATTTCACTAACTAGAAATTCCAGACCATGTTAAATGCTCATGATTAGAGAGGGCATCTTTTTCTTATTTCTGATGTTAATGGGACTCACTCCCTCACCATGTATATAGTTTTTGCTGTTGGTTTTGTACAGATATCCTTTTTTTAAAAAAAATTATTTATTTATTTATTTATTTATCTTTGGCTGTGTTGGGTCTTCGTTGCTGTGCACGGGCTTTCTCTAGTTGTGGTGAGCGGGGGCTACTCTTCGTTGCGGTGCGCGGGCTTCTTATTGTGGTGGCTTCTCTTGTTGCAAAGCATGGGCTCTAGGCTTCAGTAGTTGTGGCTCGTGGGCTCTAGAGCACAGGTCAGTAGCTGTGGTGCACGGGCTTAGTTGTTCCACAGCATGTGGGATCTTCCCTGACCAGAGCTCGAACCCGTGTCCCCTGCATTGGTGGGCAGATTCTTTAACCACTGCGCCTCCAGGGAAGTCCCTATACAGATATTCTGTATTTTGTTTAGGTTATATCTCTTTCTTCCCTCTATTTCTAGGTTAACTAAGCAATTTTTTAAAAATTAGGTATCAATGTTGAATTTTTATCAAATTCCTTTTGACTTATTCAGAAGGTCAATCTTTTCCCCTTTGACTTAATGAAAAAAGTACTTCTAATTGAGGGAGGTCACTGACATTCTTTTTTCCTTGATTTTCTTTTATTGTTCTCCTATTGTCATTGCAGAACAGGATGAACAGCAAGACCCTAACAAGTGAAGGGGTGTCTCCTGCCAGTGAAGATGGCAAGACAGATGGATTGAAGGGTGCTTTTCATGTTGGTTTTTTTCAGTCATGGCAATAAATTTTCATCACTCTCCAACACTCTAAAGCCCCAAAGAACAAGGGCCTGCAGAGTCAGCTTCCTGGCCAGGGTGCCAGGTACATGCTGTAGCCATTGAATAAGATGAAGCCAACTGGGGAACAAGATAGAACGCATGACCCTGGCTCTTTACGAACTACATAACCAGGCACAGATGTCACAGGTTTTCTCTTTGCCATTCAACACACCCAAAGGGGATGCAGGGGCCAAGTTCACTAAGATTCGCTCCAATGTAGCTTCTGTCCCCCTTCCCATTTTATTTTTGAGTAGGGGATTTGATTCTGAAATACTTCATATTTGACAATTTTTGTTAATGCTAAACTTTTAGAACTAAGTCTCAGGATTTCCCATGTCTATGTGTAAATGCTTTTCTTATGAACACTGTTTGGAAAATGTGCCCAATTATCACTTGTGCTCACAAGGATTTCCTGAAGCTACATCCCGGACCTTTCTAACTAAATACAAGTTCAATGAATTATCTGTGGGGGAGATTTTTTTAAGTATTCCACAGAGTCATGGAAGGTGACTCATATTCCCATGAGTGTGTGATTGTAAAGGCCTTTCTTAGCATTGAACTACAAGGTAAGACAACAGGCCTTAGTGATGAGCCTGTAGGCTAGGTTTCCAAATTGTGAGAGAGTATTCAGGGTGTTTCACACCCCAAAAACATGCTCAATAAAGGGAAATCTAGGAAACTTTAATATGACCCTTAGACTGCAAACATTTACCAATTGAAGGGGCTCATTCCCTGCTTTAATCACAACTCCATTCTAAGAGGAGAAGCTTCTCACAGGAAGTGGTAAGAGCTATTATGTGCTTAGTCCCCATTACCACTGCCCTATCGCATAAATACATAGCAGGTTAGTGGTATCTGACTTAGGCTAGCCAGTGACCTTGCTCAAAGTGTTTTTGGGTGAATCACATTGCCCTCTCAGTAAGGTAGAATTGGGGCACTGAGAGACTAAGCCAGTTAGGGATGGACATGAAGATCACAGGTCAAGCTGGGGCAAGAGAGGTCTTAAGAAGCCAAGTACGAGTTAAAATGATGAGAGAGAAAAGACTCTGAGCAAACAGAGGACAACGGATGGCAAAAAGAGAAGCAAAGAACAGATGTGCTGAGAAAAGCAGGTAAGTCCCAAGAAATAAAGTGACCTTGGTTCCTTATGGTTCCCAGCTCTGTTTCTCATGAGGTACAGGATGTGCTATGTAGCTTCCTGTTCTTGGGTTTCTATGAGATCTCCATGTATTCTTGTAATACTCATCCTTTATATGCATCAGCTGTAGGATTATTGCAATCGAAAGACCTGGCTCAAAACCCTGACAATGTGGGAAGTCTACATTTAGGCAGGCAGTAGAACCTTTAAAACTCTATCTTTATCCCTAAACAGTTGCTCCTAATTTGCCCACCTCCTAGGAAACTTGTAGGATTGGAGAGTGAATTTTTTGGTGCAGGCTGAGAATGTCCAGACCTTGAGGATCAAGGTTTACTGCCTGGGCTGAGATCTCTCCACACTCCTGCCCACGAGGCCTGGCGATTTTCTAGGCCCTTAAGGCGGTTTCGTCTAATGCTTTCATATCATGCATGACTATTTACAAATGATGCTGGGCAGACTGTGTACCCACCTCCACCACTTATACCCCCAGAACTGTTCATGGTGACAAGGCCACTCTATTCTTTGGTAAACAGAGAGCAGAATAAAAAAAGATAAGAATTAATTGTATGGAGAGGGCATATTAGGAAAATAATTCTAATTTCAACTTAGTGGAGAAAGAGAAGGCTTGAATGTGATAGAAGTCAGTGCCAGGAATTTTCTGAATACTCTAGGATTCCTGTGGGGCCTGCAGTTATCCTTCAAGGCCCAATTGGTGGAGCAGCTTTTCTCGAATTGGGATTCGAAGGGTGGGTAGGATTTGGACATGCAGATGAATGCTATTTCGTGGAGAAAATAGCATGATTGAAGATGTGGAGAGGGTCAAGTATGTTACGTATACAGAAAACTAAGGACAAGTCAATTAGCCTGGGTGCTAAGTGTACATGAAAGGGGAAGATGCATGTTGTACCAGGAAGGTAAATGGACACTAAATCCTGCAACGTGCCCTAGGCAGGCAAAGTGAGCATTAGAGTTTCATTAACAGGAGAGTCCTTCAGCAGCTGCTCTTAGGAATGTTAACTTGGAAGCAATGGCTGTGAGGATTGGTGAGAGGAGGAAGTGAAAGTCAGGGGATCTGGTGAAAGATAATGAGAGAATCATGTAGTTTTAATAAAAAGAAAATAAGAAGGGAGAAGAAGAGAAAAATATTACAGACCAATGGCTCAGATGGGCCATGAAAAGAAGCAGTCTGAGCTGCTCTTGGAAGTGGCTTGTGTTTGTTGTTGGAAGGACGATGGTGCCTTTTAGGAAAGTGGGAGATTCCAGAGGAGAAGGAGTGGGGGAGATGGGGAAGAGGAGGAAATAATGGGGAGGGAAGGCCATTCTTAAATCACTTTACGAAGGTTCAAAGACTCATTTGATGAGTTAACATCAATTTTGAACACACCCTGTCTTAGGGAAAGACTCAGAAAGGTACACTTATGTCATGGCTAAATTAGACTGAATGTTTCATGTCTGCACTGGGGGGAGTGTGTGGGTCTATGCCTGTAACTTATATGTCACTAAATTGTTCAATGTGTATGTAATTTGTATAAAAATGTCAAAAAAAAGTCATTTTTTTCCTAAGAGAGTTAAGCTATCCTATGGTCTATAGCCTTGGATTTTTATTTCACTGTGATAATTTTCAAATCCCTTAAAATGTTCCTGTATATTTATGACTCCAAACTAGAAAAATCTAAGGCCTTCTGTCTTAGCACATTTCATTTCCGATAAGACGTTCTTTCCACAATGACATTTGAAGGATCCCTGAAGGTGACCGATGGGACAGTAATGCTGAGTGAATTTAGAGTTTTAATTACTGTTTTATTTAATTGCAAGTGGGTACTGTGGGGGAAAAAAGCACCAACAAAGGAAACAATTGTTCCAAAGAATTACATCTGCACTGCATTCTCTGTCAAAAATTTCTCATTAAAAATGCATTTCTTTAAAAGTAACTCAAAGCAGCTGAGGAAATACAAGCGCATGGAAAGTTTCTAATCCCTGTGCAAATTTGGATTCATCAAGGATCATTTGCCAGAGACTTGACTCAATGGCAAAAGAGCTTCTTACCATTTCTCACATCTTTTAACTGGGTTCCATACTTAAGTTCAGATGCCTACAGTTTTATTTCCAAAGCTGAGTATTTTCCACTTAAAGACTTCCTTTCCATAATACTCTCAGTGTCTCTGGAGCACTATTATTGTTTGATTTTTCCCTTTAATCATGACTCTGACGGTTGTATTTCTATATTTTAAGAGAGTGGATAAAGAGAGACTAAGCCATAGACAGCGCTCCTAAAGAGGAGACAGCCCTGAAAGCCATCTTGGGTGCCTGAGCCACCGTCAAAGACTGGGGTCCGAGCAATGGCAGTTATCAAGACTATTCCCAACATCCCGTAGCTTTATGGATACCACAGAGATCAGGCTTGTCTGCACGGGGGCAAGTCTTACAAAAGAATAAAAACCTAGAAAAATATGGGCATCTCCTTGAAGCTTGCTCTGCTGATGAACAGAAAGCAATAGATGGGCAGCAGGAGAAGGGTGAAGAGAAGGTCAAAAACTCAGATTGGGGCTGATGCTCTCTAGAAGAGGAAAAAGCTCATTTATAAATTTAATGAGCACCTATTATGCATGGGGACATTGCCAAGGGCTGTGGGAATCCCTGTCTCGAGGACGTTTACAGTCTATAGGGGAGGTGGGTATAGGTACCACATTGATTTAATTATCATCTCCTCGGGCAGGTTTTCCTGGGTGATCTCTCTAAATGGAGTCCCTCGTGTTCTTCCCCATCAGAACCTAGTGATTTCCTTTTATTCATGTTCAGAGTACTTTTTCTACATATGTAATTGGACATGTATTTGTTTTGCTATTGCTGATATATCTAGTAGCTGGCACCGTGCCTGCCACATGGCAGGTGCTCAATCGATGTTCCTTGAATGAATGAGTGAATGAACAAATGACAAGACTGAGTAACTGGAGAAAGTCTCAAAGGCCAGTAGAATGCACTGCACACACACAGCTGGAAATAAATCTTGTTGGACAGGGAGAAGCCACGTTACTTACCAGAACTGACTTCAAAGTGCAGGTGGGGCAGTGTCCCGGTAGCAGTGCCTGGTGGGGTCTGCTACCTGAGGACATCATGGAAACAATAAAGGAATCAAATGAGGCTGATGGAGTCATGCAATCATTATGTATTCAGGGGTAGAATCTTGATGACCATGGCCACTTCCTCCTCCCTGAGGAGCTGCTGAGAACCATGGCCCAGTGTGGCTCAGGGGAGCAGTTTCTGTTCCGGCCTGATCCAGATTCCTCTTCTCCCATCTCCTTCTGCCCTCCTTCTGAGTCTGACACTGGTCCTTGACCTGCAATGCCTGCTCGGAATCTGTCACTTCCTTGTTTCAGGATCTTTATTACTATTTGCAGATTATTCTCAGTCTCTGAAAATGTGATTGCTCAAATTTCACTTTAAATACAGTCTGTATCAGTTGATATTTATAGAAGTTTTACTTCCCTCTACTATAGGCTGCAAGAAAGCCTCCTGCCTGTACGATCCCAACAATAATAACATAGTCACAATTTACTTATTATTTACTGTGTAGCAGGATTGTACCAACTCCTTTAAGTAACTAATTTAATCTCTGTCATGCAAGAGCACACGGAGGAAGACAGCATGTGTTAAATAGAGCGGAATAGCTGCTATGACACGCAAAGCCTGATGTTTTGCTCACGTTACTGTCCATGTAGTTTGGTGGTCAAGGGTGTCTACTCCACACAGCTATTCGGGGATTCAGGATCCTTCCATACAGAGGTGCCACTATCCTCTAGGGCTTCAGAATCCTCTCGTAGGTCCCCTGAATCTGGTGGCAATTGATAAGAGAAAGGAGAGAGGAATAGAAGGGCTTTGATGTCAGGCCTAGAAATGGTATATTCCTTTTGCTTAAATTCCATTGGCCAGAAATCAATTGCATGGTCCCATCTAAATGCACGGGGGCTGGGCTGTGTGGTCTTGTTATATGCCCAGGAAGAAGAGGAAATGATCTTAGTGAAGTATCTGGCTAATCTCTGCCACACACAGGTTAAATGACTTATAATACAATAAATAAGAGCAGACCTCAAACCCATGTCAGCTGAACTCCAAGGCCAAGCTGTTAAACACATGTCTATGCTCCCTTTTACTCCCGTTACCCGTCACTTTGTTTGTTTTGTTTTCTTTTGTATACTGCACTCCAGTCATACCATAAAGGGAAGGTTATAATCTGCTCTTTATCAGGAAGATTCACTGCCTGATCAAGGGCCAGGCTGAAAATGGATTTGAAGGTACAGAAAAATGGATGCTGTGACACTTCCTCTGTGAAACCATAAAACCTTCCTCTTCAGGTCAGAAGTTCAGGGGTGCTGTTCCTGCTTAACCAATTCCTGCTAGATAGCAGAAGCCCGCATTACATTAAGGACTTTGGACCTTACCCTGCGGCCAGCCTGCTTGTGTATTCTTAGCTGGGTGCTTTGAAACTGTAAGTGTAATCTCCCATTGCTGTGATGGGAGGGCCTTGCATCTGTGTAATAGGCAAACCTTGATTTTACAAGCATACTTCATTAATTCTAATATATGCTTTTCATATGTTAACAACTCTGAAATCAGGATCTTTTTTTTTTTTTTTTTTTTTGCGGTACGCAGGCCTCTCACTGTTGTGGCCTCTCCCGTTGCGGAGCACAGGCTCCGGACGCACAGACTCAGACTCATGGCTCACGGGCCCAGCCACTCCGCGGCATGTGGGATCTTCCCAGACCGGGGCACGAACCTGTGTCCTCTGCTACGGCAGGCGGACTCCCAACCACTGCGCCACCAGGGAAGCCCTGAAATCAGGATCTTATAACTGATGGCATCTTTGAATTGTTGTTGGCCAGGTGACAGTACTGACCTGTGCATATTTGAACTTAGCCATAGGTATTTGTATTATTGTCCCTTCAGTTGAATTATATGCACTGTTGGTATTACCCAAGTTGAGTTTAGCTGCTCTTTGAAAATTTTTCAAAAAGATCCTCCTAAATTTCAGTATTGAAATGAAAAGTTAGAGTTAACGGAAAGGTTTGTAAACAGAGCAGTGGGGTATAAATATGATATCAGTAAAGAAAATTATATGTTTGGGGAATCACTGTAAAGCAACAACCTCATACAGGGTAATAGAGGTAGATTACTGCAAGCTTATGAAACTGTGATATATTTTGTTACTGAGTTGTATAAAAAGGCATTGCCTGTTCGTACGTGCCAAGCAAGAATGCACCCACATTACACATTTTAGAATGGGTGGCAACATCTTGAAGAAAACCTGGAGCCAATAGTGGGGGCATTTGTAAGAAATGTTCCATCATCAACACAGAGGACAATATTGTGCAGAAAAATATGCATATTGATTCAGAAGAGTTAGACGCTGAACGCGAAGGTCATTTCAGGAATTTCTTAACCAACTTATTTTCTTTTTTATATATACACAAGCATGGTACATAATAAAAGTCTATGTCCCAACAAATCTAGAAGAGCTTTTTCAGCAAGTATAAAATAAAAATTCTAAGTGATGAGAAAGCATCCTTTCACAGATTAATTGGCATCTTTTTTTCTTCATGACACAGAAGTTAATGATGCATTTTACAATCGATGGCTTTTTGGTGTCAATGAAATAACTACTTTCTCATTTGAGCTCTCATTCCTTTGGGTATCAGAAATTAAATTTCATTCATTTCAGCAGCCCCCCCCCGCCCATGATTACACTGCATTTCTTGGGGGTTGACATCTTGCCACCATCTAGATTGGGGGCAGCACATTTGCTGAGCGTGATTTTCTATCTGCGCTGGCAGCCACCGAGATGACCATTCTGTCTGATCCTGGTCATCAGGCCACACTGATCATTGCTGCGTCCTTTTCGTTCTCATCTCAGGGCCCTTTAAGAGCTAGATGGCTCTTTCTGCTGGCTCAGGAGAGCTTGGGCCACACCTCCCTGGACACAGAAACTCTTTGAGGCTGCTAAGGCCCTGGGCCACTCAGTGGGCTCTCTGGAGCACGAGAGAGCTCCAGAGGTATTCTGGGTATTCTGCCCCTTCGCATCCTGCTAAGTGGTGGGTACTGGGTAGACCTCACTCCTCCCAAGCTTCTCTTAGACCTGCAGGAATCCAACTTCTCTATCACTTCAGAGTGAGGAAACCCAGCAGCTGCTCGGGGCTGTGTATACCTGCCATGTCACCTTTCCTCTTCTGGCACCTTGAAACCTTCCTGGCTTTACCTGGGAAAAGAACACAGACGCCCTCAAGCCTTTGTGGACTTTGTGGCATTTCCTTACCCATTCCTGCACAACTAGGGGAGGTGGCTGGGCTGTGGGACCTACCTTTGGGGACCCACCAGTGTCTCAGCTCTCTTAGCTTCTGTTCCAACTCCCCTTTCATCCTAGTCTGGGCAATGCTTTCTAGCCTTGAGGGCCAGCAAGCCTCTCTCACTTCATGCCCCAAACTCTTCCAGCTCTGTGGAGGCTTTGGGCTCTAAAACCCAAGCGAAGAACAGATGTGTGATTTTTTTCCTACTTTCTGAGCAAGTGTCTCACAATACACAGCTGACTGAATAGAAGAAAAGTCTGGGAAAAAACCAAGAAAATCACATGGGCTAACATTTCAAAATATTATCCTAATGCAAGTTCTCACTGTGGTTCCCCTTTTACCTATATTTTAACGTGTTCTCTTAGGTCCATTTCTTACATTGCTGATTTTCTGCTCTCCGTCTTAGCCGCCTGGTGCCTGATTTCAATGAGGCCTCAAAGTTTGTTTCTCTAACTGCCTCAGAAGCCAGGGTGGAGGAATAATTACTCTCTTCCCCTCTCCTTCTCTTCTTTCTATTGTTATAAAGTTTATAATTTTGTCCCATTATAATCAGTAACATGCAGCGAAGTTAGAGAAAGGAAAAAAATCATGTGTCACCTCTCTATCCTAAGACAGCCACTCATTGGTGACATTTTGTTGTTTCTTCTTCAAGTCGATTTTTACTGCTTACTTCAGTTGTGTATATTTTTCATGCAGTTTACTTTGCATCTGACATAAACCTGTATATCCTGCTTTGTTCGTTCAACACTATGACTACTTTTCCTTATTATTGTAAAGTCTTCAGAAATATTAAATATAGCAGTTTACTCAACCATTTCCCTAGTATTAAGCACTTAGCAAATTTGCATTGTTTTTATAAATAATAATAGCACTGTGATAACATCTTTGTGCATGAAGATTTTCCTACATTTCTGATTATTTTCTTGCGATAGACTCCCAGAATTGAGATCACTAGAAAGACTACCATTTTAAAAACAAGCTATTTTCCTAGACTCCACGTAGGGTCTCCTCTCTAAATATGGAAAGTCTTTTGCCTGGTTAGCCTATATTACATTGGGCTGTACTTGACATTTCTGGTGGGAAAAAAAACCTGATTCCTACTGATGCAAGAACATTGTACATTTTCATGAGAGTAAAACTGATGATACAAAAAAATGTAAAGCCCAAAACTTTGCCCTGTTCTTTCCCCATTTATCAGTTGTTATAGTTATGCTTATCTGAGGGTAGTATGTACTGTTTGGCTGGAAGTTTTCCACAAGCTTGCTTGCTTGCTTTCTTCCTTCCTTCCTCCCTCCCTTCCTCTCTTTCTTTCTTCCTTCCCTCCCTCCCTCCCTCCTCCTTCCTTCCTTCCTTCCTTCCTTTCCTCCCTCCCTCCCTCTTTCTTTCTTTTTTACTTTTCTTTCTTTCTTTCCTTCCTTCCTTCCTTCCTTCCTTCCTTCCTTCTTTCTCTCTTTCTTTCTCTCTTTCTTTCTTTCTCTCTCTCTTTCTTTCTTTCTTTCTCTTCAGTTTCTATGGATCTTGATGGCTTTTTTGGCCTCATTACAACAATTTGGCATTCATCCATAGGAGGAGATGTACTGTGCCTACAAGTACAAAGTCTGACTCAAAAGGTTACCTCTAAAGTTTTACTATTATCTTTTAACCGAAGCTGTTGATAGACAACCTCTGGTATTAGAACTAAAGGATTACATTGAACATAAAAGTGACTCTTAAAAGTTATCTGGAGGATTAACACCCAAAGCGGATTCATTCAAAGCACTCTCCTCTCCAAGGAGCTAATCTAGATGGCTGAGCACTTATTCCAAGGATGTATCATCACTCAAGATTTTTTAAGGCCTCCTCTTTTGAAACTGCCATCAGTCTCCGGCACATTCTTTTGAATATCCTCAATGAAAAAAAAAAATCTTAATCCTTTGAGGAAGAATTGCATCTTTTAAGCCTTTCATTGGTATTCAGAACCAAATCTGAGTGCATAGTGAGGTGAGTGGGCAGATGGACAAGATTAATAAAAATAAAACACGAATGTACTTATATAAAGCAGTGAGGCTGATTCTTCTGTGTGACTAGTAAATAACACAATATATGAAGGCGTTCTTCAAGAGAAAGGAGATACATTTTAAGCCACAGCAGCATCCTTGGGATATATAGGTCAACCTCCTTGTTGACCAGGTTGAGGCACTATATACTCCAAAGTGTGTGCCTAAGGACGGGAATAAGGATGCAGATGTAGAGAATGGACTTGAGGACATGGGGAGAGGGAAGGGTAAGCTGGGACAAAGTGAGAGAGTGGCATGGACATATGTACACTACCAAACGTAAAATAGATAGCTAGTGGGAAGCAGCCGCATAGCACAGGGAGATCAGCTCAGTGCTTTGTGACCACCTAGAGGGGTGGGATAGGGAGGGTGGGAGGGAGACGCAAGAGGGAGGGGATATGGGGATATATGTATACGTATAGCTGATTCACTTTGTTATAAAGCAGAAACTAACACACTATTGTAAAGCAATTATACTCCAATAAAGATGTTATAAAAAGCAACCACAAAGTGTGTGCCTAGGTATTTAATCTAAGCTCATTACTTACTAATGATATCATTTAAATATCTACATATTAAAATTTTTTTTCATATCTTTTTTTATTAGTTATCTATTATCTCTACACTATACATATTAGTGTATACATGTCAATCCCAATTTCCCAATTCATCCCACACCCGTCCCCCCACTGCTTCCCCCCTTGGTGTCCATACATTTGTTCTCTACACCCGTCTCTATTTCTGCCTTGCAAACCAGTTAATCTGTGCCATTTTTCTAGATTCCACATATATGTGTTAATATACGATAAAAACTACATATTTTAAAAGATAATCCAAGTCTGAGATGAAGAAAAATAAAATCTGTGCATTGAAATTCATGGGCTTAATTAAGTTCCACACTCCAGGGAGGAGCCTGCCTCTTTTAAAAAATGTCATTTTATTCATTTAAAAGGAGTAATACAGACTCATCATAGAGAATTTGGAAAATCCAGGAATTTCATCACTCAGAGATATTCCCTCATAATATTTTGATGTAAAAATATCTTAGATGGGGTTCCCTGGAAACAGACTCAGAGAAAAAAAGCTGCATGGATGTTATCGGGCGGGTTCTTTCTGGAGACATCCCTGTAAGAAAGTGAAGACTAACCCTGCAGAGGGGGAAATCTGATGCCAGATGCAGGTGCTACTGAGACTCAGCTGATTACGTGGGGGAGCTGGAGCTGGGAGAGACTTTCAGAAAGGTTCCAGGTGGAGGCAGGTGGGTGGGCTTTGTATCCCTGCATCAGCAAGTCATTGGCCCCCTGGAGGGGGCTAATTTTGGATGAGTCTATTTCCCAGGGCCAAGAACAATTCCCAGTGAGGGATGCAGCTGTGAGCTATCTGCAGTTATATTTGCTGCAGCTGGGGAGGGCTACGTGCTCCAGAGAAGGGATTTGGGCCAAGACTGCCGTTATCCACTACAACGTCCTTTCAAAATTGCTATCACACCGTGAGTACAATTTCACAGCCCACTTTTTCACTTAATGTTATTGGCTGAATTTTTCCCATTTCATTAACTTTTGGGGGGAAAGCATTTTAAATAGCTGCTTATTTTATCACACGGGAATATCATTTATTTACCTGTTCTCTTGTTGTTGAACATTTAATTTTTGATAAATTTTCACTCTAGTAAATAATATTGCGATGAACATCTTTGTCTCCTTGTAATGTACATGGTAATCAAAAGAAGAGCCTATATTTAATTGTGTGCTTACTAGTGACCAGGTTAGGCCAATATTTTTCTTGCCTTCCTTGTGGAGCTTTTATGAGGAATAAATGACAAAATGTGTGTAAAGAATGTTAAATTTAATACCTTATTTAATCCTCCTAACGACTCCATAATGCAGAGACCATTATCATGTCCATTTTGTAGATGAGGAACCCAAGGCACAGAGAGCTTAAGTAGCTCATCTAAAATTCCACAACTGGTGAGCACTCAAATACAGGGACTGTACAACCAGAGATTAAGGAATAAACCATACTATTCTCTCAGGCTGCTTTTCTGGTGATTTTCCTAAATTTATATCCTTAGAAGGAGAATCCTGCAGTTAAAGGGTTTGACTTACTTTAAAGCTCATGATAAGAATTGCCAGATTACTTTCCAGAAGCAGCGAGCCCTTCTACCAGCAGAGTAGAGGGTTTTCTTTCACCATAGTCAACAACAAAGAACCCGAATCCTTTATCAGAACCATGATAAGAAAACAACTAATCTATCTCCTTGTCTTCCATGAGGTACTAGGAACATCAATCATTCTTAAGCAGAAGGCTTTCCTTTTGTTTTTTAGTATGCTCAGTTATTTCAAGATCATCTTCTGCATGTTGACTAAAACGTAGCACCTACATTTCAGAGAAGGATTTTTGTTTGTTTGTTTGTGGAATGAATGCGTGAATGAGGGCAGGGAGAGGGCATAGACCAGCAATCTTGTACTGCATTGAGAGCTGTATAAAGCAGTGAATGAAAACCTTGCAGAATAAAGTCCTCCAAAAACAGGGAAGGGATTTTTGATAATTAGAAAGTTTTCCAAAAATTCTTTACTAGGGTCTTTCTTAGTCTCAGTTGAATTGCTTGTTTAATAAACATTGACTGAATACTCCCTACTTGTGAGATGCTATTGTGTGCTTGGAAACATTGACTTTTAATGTTGGAAGGAACTTTAGGGTCATGAGACTCCATCTCTTATTTTAAGGAGGAGGAGCTCAAACCCACTGCAGCCTCTTCCAGGCTTTTCCCACTTCTGGGGGTGGGGCTGCCGGAGCTGGGGGTTCTGTTATCCTTCATGATCAGAGAAGCCCTTCAGAAATGTCTTAGAAGGCACCTGGAGTTATTTTGCCTTATTTTAACATGGACTTAGACTGTTCTTACCTTCAAATAACTCAATAAATAATTTATTTCTGAATTCTGAAGGATTTCTTTGTAAAACCAAGAAGCTTTTCACTCAGATTTGACCTTTGGCACCATATTGAACCTCTCTAAGTTTATTTCCTCACCATCCCCTTTTCCACATAGGTTATTGTGAAGCTTAAATGAGCCAAAGTATGTAAAATTCTTAATAAGATACTTCCACAGACTAAGAACTCAATAAATATTGGGTTCAATCCTCTTCCCTCTCTCATGCCCTCTGTTCTTGCTTCTTCCCAGAATGGTGTATAGTCGTGTGACCTTTCTAAGCCCCAATATCCTAATGTACTAAGAAAAAAATACAGATTCTACTTTACTATATATTCACTGCATAGGGTTTTAGTGGAGATAAAATGAGGTAGTCCCTGTAGAGTAACTAGCATAGCGCCCAGCACAGAGCAGGTCAGTCATTTGTAGCTGCGATTACTTTAACACCTGTTGGTATGTTTTAAGTCAGTTGTTTCATTGGCTGGGCTGTCTAAAGGAATGGATCCTAGCATTTGATCAACTTTCAGACCTGCTGAATTTAGATAAAGGATAGAATCTATATAGAGAGATTGTAACATTTAGATTTTATGAAGGATTAATTTCAGCCCAGTTATCTTCAATGTCTGTGGTTTTCTCATCTCTTTATTTCTTCTTTTCTTTTCTCAACACTCTTTATTTATTTATTTATTTTCTCTTGACAATAACTGAAGTGTGCTCTTCTTCATGATTTAGTCTGAAGATAATTTGGGCCAGTGATGAGCAATCGAAATGACTGTCACCAGTCCATGTGGCCTCTTAGTTGCCGAATTGGATAGATTGGTCCTTCTGGCCTTGGGCAGCATTTAACACTGCCGGATCCTCCCTTCCCTGGGCCTTAGGGACATGATTCCCTTTGTGCTTCCTGTTTTGCTTCTCCTCAAATCCTTCAGGGCTTCTCTCTCTTCTTTTGCCTAGCACTTATGTTCTGAAGTTTACCCCGAATTTCATGTGCAAACATCTTTTCCTCTTATTTCCCATTCTTTTCCTGAGTGATCTTTTCTCCTCCAATGATGACTTATCTTTATTGTATTGAGTTCAACCAAAATCTGTGCCTCTGGCCTAGACTGTTTAGCAGTGTCCAGTGGCTGGTTTCAATCTGTGTTTGTGTGTGTGTGTGCTACTAATTCAAAAATGAATTTATTTCCTTGAAAAACAAATTTAAACAGATGAATGGCAAACCTCCTCTTGGCAAGTCAAGCTCAATGTGTACAGAACATCATAATTTTGCCCCAAACCAGCTCCAACCCTTAATCATTATGCAACTACCAGTGCAAAAATGATCAGTCCAGGCAGCACAGTGGAGTGAATAAATTAAGTATTTTGCCTTTTCTGAGTAAAATCTCTCTCACTTTTCAAATGTCACCTTCTTTATGAAGACTTTGGTTCAACCCATCATCCCCTTTTCTGTACTATCTGTGCATTATTCTAGCATTAATTTTAACCCCTTGCTATGCTTCATTTATGTTTCTTTTCTTCTAGAATAGGGGGCCAATAAACTTTTTGGGTAAAGAACCAGAGAGTGAATATTTTAGCCTTTGTGGGCCATATGGTCTCTGTTATAACTACTCAACTCTGTAGTTATAGTGTGAAATTGGCCATAGACAAAACATCAGCGAATGAGTGTGGCTGTGTTCCAATAAAACTTTATTTAACAAAACAGACAGTGGGCTGGATTTGACCCATGAGCTGTGGTTTGCTGCCTGCAGTTCTAGACTGTAGATTCTTCAAGTGTTACTTTTACCTGCCAGATGCTGTAAGAGGCCTGAGGATCCAAAGTCAAATAGGATTCAGTCCCTGACCTCAAGGAGACTACCTGGAAACCAAGCACACCTGCTGTGATGGAGGTGTTTATTAGTCTCCTGGGGCTGCCATAACAAAGTACCATAAACTGGGCAACTTATTGTCTTACAGTTTTGAAGGCTGGAAGTCCAAAATCAAGGCATCAGCAGGGTTGGCTCCTTCTGAGAGCTGTATGTGAGAATCTGTTCCATGCCTCTCTCCCAGCTTCTGGTGGTTTGCGGGCAATCTCTGGCATTCCTGGGCTTATAGATGCATCACTTCAGTCCTCCACCTTCATGTGGCATGCCCCCATCCCTGGGCCTGTGTCTCTTCACATAATCTTCCTTCTGTGCAAGTCTGTCTCTGTGTTTAAATTCCCCCCCCCCTTTTTTTTTTTAGATGTTGGAGGTAGGAGTTTATTAATTAATTTATTTATTTTTGCTGTGTTGGGTCTTCGTTTCTGTGTGAGGGCTTTCTCTAGTTGTGGCAAGTGGGGGCCACTCTTCATCGCGGTGCGCGGGCCTCTCACTATGGTGTCCTCTCTTGTTGCGGAGCACAGGCTCCCGACGCGCAGACTCAGTAGTTGTGGCTCACGGGCCTAGTTGCTCCGTGGCATATGGGATCCTCCCAGACCAGAGCTCGAACCCATGTCCCCTGCATTAGTAGGCAGATTCTCAACCACTGCACCACGAGGGAAGCTCCATAAATTTCCCCTTTTTATAAGGACACCAGTCTATTGGATTAGGGCCCATTCTAATAATCTCATTTCAACGTGATTACCTCTAAAGACCCTGTTTCCAAACAAAGTCATACATCCTGAGGCATTGCAAGTTAGGACTTCAACATATTGTCTTTGGGGGAACACAACCCAACCCACGACAAGGTAAGTGTATTTATGGTGCACCTGAGGTGAGGGAGAGCCATCCTCTCCTTACCAGCCCAGACGGTGGGAGAAAAGGAAAAAGAAGGCACACAAACCCCCCACAACACTTGGCCTGGAAGGATGGCTAGTATCTTGCTAGACTGAAGAAAAAGGAAAGAGAAATCCAGGCTGAGCCAAGGCACAGGGGGAAGATTGTAAAGCACATATATTGAATAATTATCCTGTGCAGCTACAAGATGGTGAAGTTCGGGGAAGGGGCTCACACTGATGTTAGAAAGATAAGCTGGGGCAAGACTAATGGTGTGCAGGCTTCAAGAGATGTTTGCACAATGTTGAGTGAATGAACTAATGAAGTTAAAAGGAATGGTGGTGACTCATTGGCAGCCATGAATCCCTTCTCGGTCAATGTCGGGGGGCTCCCTCACTGTTCCAAGTGCTCATTAGCATCTGGGCTGTTATCCTGAAGCTCCTCCAATTGGCAACGTTTGCTTGGGCTCACAGCTCCCTATAACTTTTGTGCTTCTGTGTCTACTAGCAGAATTCAATGACAATGTAAATGGAGGTGTAACTCATAAGCAAATGTTCTCCCACGTAAATCCGTCACACTTTTCTTTCACTAATAAAAATGGCCAACAGCTGTTGAATGTTTATTCAGCACCAAGCGCTTTTCTAAGTATCTTATATATTAAGACATTTAATCTGCTCGTGCCTCCATGAGATGCTATTATCCCCACTTAATATATGAAGTAATTGAGGCTCAGAGTGATGAACTGGCCCCATGTAATCTAGCTGGTGGATAACTGACCTTTAACCATTAGGCAACACTTCCTCTCTCTGTCTCCCCATTCTTGTCTCTCCATGGCCCGTCTTGGATGAATTAACCTGCTTTTGTTTGCCTCCACCTACTAACAATTAATATTTGACATTCTGATTCTTCTCTGTTTCCCTGTTCCTCTTTTCCTCCCGTATCTCATGCTTTTCCCCACGCCTTGGCCTCTCTCTCACTCTTTCTACATTGACTTACTGGCTTTCCTACTTTTGGTGTCAGCCATAGATCATTATTTTAAAGGACTCTATCTCAACAGTGACCAAATGCTTACCAGCTGCATATAAAAACGCAGCCCCTACAGATCTGATAGCTAATCTACTCCCATGTTTAGGAAGGTGTACAGCGGCTTACATGTTCAAATATAAAAATATGAAATGTCGTTGGAGCCATGTAAGTTCCATTAAAGAGGATCACAGCGATGCTGAGAATAACAGACTTTGAGAACAGAGTGTACAAAACACTCCCGTATCTTGTGCTAGTAGCATAATTTTCTGGATTACTGTTATTCTGACATTACCCACATCTGCCTTTATTAGCACATATTGTTCAGTATTGAAGCCTGAGCATATTTTCCTAAATTTACCATTTCTGATCCTATGGTAGGAATAACTTTAGAGAGAGCTCGTGGCTGATCATCCAACAGTGGCTGGCTGGAATAAAGGCCATGAACTTTGCTCTGAGGCAAGCTTTGGAAAGTCTTGAGAGGAATTCTGGGATGATGGTGGGAGGGAGGAGGGGTGACAATGGGGCCATTTTCAAAATCATTACACTGGATTAAGTTAGACTTTTCCTATAAAGTGTCCTTGAGGTGCCCTAGCTCTCTTTTCTGGTAACTTTCTTGGATAGAAAATAAACAGAGGACTTTTGGCTCCTGACCACCGCTGCACCTACAGAAAGCAGCTTTTTAGAACTTGCGAGTGGCTGTGTATGTATGAGGGTGCGTGTTTGGCAGGAATTTTCTGAAGAGGCATGAAGCCCTACTTTAATTCCCATGGATGCTGCTTGTTCCTCAGAATGGAAAATGTTCTATTTTTGGCCACAAGAATATTTCTGAGGGGAAAAAAAAAATTAAACAAAGCATGGTAACAAGTTCATGTGTGTAGTTTTTGGAGTTTGAAGAAGTTTTGAGTTTAATGCATTTTGGGAGCGGGGAAAGCAGCTTCTTGGAGGCATTGGTCTCCGAGTGATAAGAACCTCTCAATTTGGATTCCTGGGTTAGCACGGGAGGGTTCTGGGCAGCAGAGAGCCTGCATGGGTGGGTCCCAGCTGAAGCCGTGAAGGCTACAGCTTGGTCTTTGATTGTAGGCAGACTGGCTGGTGAGCAGAAAAATGCCTTTTGCACCTGAAAAAGGAAAACACTGAAAAAGGCATTGTCCGCCCATCATAAACCTATCTTGGATCACAAGATAACACTCACCCCAAAGCGAGGCAACTGTGTTGGCACCCCTGCCTTAGTGATACAGTTGGCCACGAGCCTTTTAGGGGAAGGACGTCCAGGGGGCAGATTTCCAGCAGAGTCTGATCTCAAGGCAAATCAATGGTGGGGGGGCAGCTACATGGTGAACGAAAACTTTCTTGGCCTTTCCCCCAGCAGATACCTTTCCAGGAAACAGCTTTCTGCTGCCATAACCTCTTTGGCTGCTGTGTGACATCCTTGATATGAAAAGTGAGAAAGCAGACCAGCACGTCATCAACCAGCACCTCTTAAGGAGCATCGCCTGTTGAAGGCTGTCTTTTCACATGAGCCCAACAACACAGCCCAGGGGTCAATGGGAAGATCTTGAAGGAGAAGGGACCATTTTGCAGAAGTGGTTGGAGCGCCTGGCAGGAGTGATCAGAGAATCTGTAAAATCCTGGTTTGCCCTGGAAATGGAGCTGCGCCCTTTGGCTCTGATTAAGAAACACAGGCTTGTTTAGAGGGAGCCATGTAATCTGATGCCCTGAAGCGCAGCCTGGGGTTTTCTCTCCCCATTGTGCTGTTGAAATATTCTTGAATTCCAGTTGGTTGTTTCTTTCATCTGCTTTAAACCTAGCCCTTGGGTACAGATGCCCCCGTGCTTCTGGGTAACATTTAATTCTTGGTAGGAAGGGCTGTTCTTTTCTCATGAAGAGATTTGATATCTATTGGAGTTAGGAAATGAAGTGCTGGTGAGAAGACCTGTTATTACAAGTTCCTGAAGCAAAGTATTTCTGAGGAGCGCCGTTCTTGAAAGTAGCTCTGAGTCCATGCGATGTGTTGTGAGCTTGGGAATTTTTCTTCTTGACTGCAGTCTTTTGAAACATGTGCTCAAGCTTGTGGAACTTGCATTGTATTGGTTCAGAAATGTATACAGGCGGTGACGGCAGGCACTTTTCCTTGGAGCCAGCCGGATTTCTTGTGCCTTTATGTTCATTTATTCAACACATAGGTACAAAGCACTTAGTACGTGCCACGCACGAGGGCAAACACAAGAGACACAGTCTCTGCCGATGTAGTGTTTATAGTCTGAGAGACAGACAGTACATAATATAGTCTCATCCTGAGAAGTGCTGTGAAGAAAAAGAACAGGGTACTGAGAGAGAGAATAATGGTAGATATGCTTTAGAAAGGGTAGGCAGGGATGACCTTTCTGGGAGGGTGACATTTAAGTTAATATCAAAGGAAGAAGCCAGTAACGTGAAGAAAGGAGGATGGGGATAGATTTTCAGGTGGAAGAAACAGCAAGTGCAAAGGCCCGAAGGTGAGAAAGCTAAGTATGTCTGAGGAAAGCAAATAATACCTGAGACGAGTGGGAGCAAAGTGATTGAGGATGAGAAAGTCCTGAGATGAGTTTGGAGGGTTAGCCATTGGGCTGGATCACATGGCATCTTTAGGTCGAGAAAAGGAGCGTAAAATTTATCCTGAGTGTTGGAAAGCCACTGGGGAGCTTGAAGCAGGGGTGTGGCAGGATCTCTCTTACAGTTTTGAAAGAGCACCAGCTGCTGTGTGGAGAATGGATGAGGGTGAAGGCAAGAGTGGAAAAAAGGAGGTTCCAGAAGCTTTAGAGAGTTCCCAGCAGAGCTAGGTTCTTCCACGTCCAGCCCCAAACCCTCTGTCGCTCTATGCAACCCATCCCGTTGACCTTTGGTTTTACACTGTCAGTCTGGCTTACACCCTATGTTAAAAAAAATGATTTTCAAAAACGTAAAATTTTGACTCTTAGGAAACATAAAAGGAACACAAATCAAAGATTTTATTTAACTCGTTAATTAATGAGGGAACCAATAAGGTGTTATGGGCTGCTCAAAAACTGTCTAAGAAGTGGGGATATTTACAGGCAAGTTAATAAAGAAATGTTAGAAGAAGATTACTGAGTTAAATATAAACTGGTTAGTGCTCCACAGCCCATAAATCTTAAGGGTTATCTGTTCCACTGGACAGAGATTATTTGCATCTCCACCAGACAAAAATCTATAAGATTTTCTTCATGAAGGCAGGGACCTTTAAGTCAATAGTAAATCGTAAGATGAACTGAGTGCATTCTCCTAGAAAAGGGGCCTTGGTGGCTTTGGAAAGATGTGCCACCCCCTCTTTTTTTGGGCCTTATTTCTAAGTTTGGGGTATTTTTATGACTATTTCTTAGAGCAGCAATCACTAGGTAAAATACCTTTGTTAAGATGTTTATAGAAAACCTAGGGAGAGAGAGCAAAATGAGTAAGGGATGGATCAATTGAATGCAACCCCACCTTCCCCAGAATGAGCTGGAATTCAGTCATTTATCAGACATATATGGAGCCCTGACCATGGATACACAGAACCCCGGGTGAAGCTGTGGGAACACAAAGCTTCACACAAAACAGTTCCTGCCCTGTGAACCTCATGGTCTAGACAGGGTGACAGACGCATAAATGGATGCATTCCAATCCATTGAAATTAGGGCCAAATAGGGACCTGGCGATTGTGTGGGCGCCAGAGAAGGGAGTGGGACCCTCACCCTGGGGAGTCAAGGGCACTTCCCAGAGAAGGTACATTTGAGCTGTGTCTTGAAAGATGGGACAGTGTTGCCGGGTTGAGAAGCAGGGAAAGCCATTCAGGCAGGATGTCAACTACCCACCTGAGAAATAGCGCGGATGCGCGTCAAGAGATTCACCTTTTTGGTTATGGCAGATTTTAAAATTTCTCCTCCATTCTCACTGCTAGTAGCAGAATTCTAAGATTCTGTGGGGCAGGGAGGGAAGGGGGGTGGAAAAGGGAAGGAGAAGTGGAGTCTCTTGGGCAAGCTTGCAAATTTTTCTTTAAATATTAGGTCAAAGTCTCTATAAAAACCCTATTTTAAACTTTTGGAGAGACTTTGAAGTCCCAGAGAAGCAGGAGGTCAATGAGGGCGGCTTTGATATCTTAGGGTGTTGTTTTAACAGCTGCTTAAGGCAGTTTAAACAATAAGAACTTATGTGGTTTGGGATGCGTCCCTGATAGTCAGCTCTAGCCAGAGTGAAATATCACTGCATCTGACAGCAAGAGCAGTTGGCTTTAATTTTAGAAAGAGTTCAAGCCAAAAAGTTCTCTAAAACCCAAGAGAGGAACTTCTAAAGAGGAAGGTTGCTCCTAGAGAATGTGTTTGGGGGTGAAAGATGAATTGAGTAGGGGACAAATAATCTTAACTTGGTTTTTGGAGGAGCCCAGGGGTTGTCCATTCCTGAATACTTCTCTTAAGGTGGATTTAACCAAGGCTCTTTGTTGGCACCTGCCATTTGTGAAGGAGTCTCCATGGGGTGGATTAGCATCTCTAAGGAACACTTGAATAACACAATGGGAGTCCAACCAATTTAAAATTTCTGGGGATTGTCAATGTGCTTCAATTAACACTTAATTTGTTTCCCTGGTGGACACTTTCAGCCTTCTTAATTATTTCCTCTGACTCTGTCCCTGACTGGATCTTCTCCACACTGGGGAAGAGCATGCTGAGGAGTCCTAGGACAAGCAGTAATGAGCTGCCTGTGGATCAGATTTCCAGAGATTCTGGGAAGGCCTGCTCTGGAGGCCCTATATGGACAGCATGCCATGTTGCTGCTGTAGCTGCTGGTGATGATGGCGCTGGTGGTCCTGGTGGTAGTTGTGGTGGTGATGACATTAGCTAACATTTGAAAAGTAACGGTTATATGATAGGCACCCTGCTGAGCATTTTACACCCATTCTCAGGTGGTAGGTATTTCACTCCCATTTTACAGATGAAGAAACTGAGGCTCAGAGGCTTCAGTAACTTGCCCATTCATCCATCCATCCATCCATCCATCCATCCTCTAGGTCTTTGGTTTCCATCAAGATCCCCACCTCCTAGCAATTTGTACAATCGTGTATTTCAGCCTCTTTCCCCATAGGCAAAAATTGACTAAAAACATAGAAGTGGTTTGTAGAGAGCTACTTTTTTTTTTTTTTTTTTTTTTGCGGTACGCGGGCCTCTCACTACTGTGGCCTCTCCCGTTGCAGAGCACAGGCTCCGGACACACAGGCCCAGCGGCCATGGCTCATGGGCCCAGCCGCTCTGCAGCATGCGGGATCCTCCCGGACCGGGGCACAAACCCATGTCCCCTGCATCGGCAGGCGGACTCTCAACCACTGCGCCACCAGGGAAGCCCTAGAGAGCTACTTTTGGTGAATGGGCCAACAGCTAGCTGACAGATGACTGTATCATCCCAGTCAAAAGACAAATTTATCTTCTCAAAAATATTGCCTTGGGCATCTTATACCAATCTTCCAAGGACTTCCATTTTCCACAGAATAAATACCAAATGTTTCTGCCTGGGCAGTACATACCAGTCCACTCTGCATATCACTCTTCGTGGGAAGGGTTTGAGTACTTGCTTGCTACTGCAGTTGGGGATTGTCTGTGAAGTATGTTGTTTGCTTCTCTAAAGACGTGCCACCACTACATCTTTTCTAAAGAAATGCTTGGATTCATTAATAAAATAAAATGAAATGAAAACAAAACTGCAGGAGACCACATTTTGACAGCACATACACTCAGACTGAATGGTTGGAGAAAAGATTGGCATGGGTCCTGGCACAAAGATAACCTGACGGGTTTTATATGTTCATTTTTGGAGTAGCATCTGCGTGAAGTACTTCAAAACAGTTAGCTCTGTGAGTGAGGTGCATGTGTAGAGGAAGAAACTTGATACAATGTCCATGCACAGACAGTTAGCCTTCTGCAATAATGAACTTTTCTTGATAAATTGTTGTCCTCAAACTGCTTAAATTTTTTTTTGCAATATGTACATATCTTCATATATGTATATATGTATATACTTTTTTCCCTCTATATACAAATACACAAGTGAGTGGGTGGGCTGCCCAAGCCCACTGGGGAAAAAGGTACAAAAGGTGCATAAGGAAAGTTCAGTTAGAAAGCACGAAGGGAGTAACCATCTTTCTTAAATAACAGGCACTTTCCATTCAGAGAAGAGGACTACGACAAGGTGTTCTCGTGTTGAACACATCTGCCATGAATAGGAGGGAGGTACAAAAACAGGGAAGAAGATGGGACTTCCTTGGTGGCACAGTGGATAGGACTTCATGCTCCCAATGCAGGAGGTCTGGGTTCCATGCCTGGTCAGGGAACTAGATCCCACATGCATGCCGCAACTAAGAATTTGCATGCCGCCACTAAGGGCCCACGTGCCACAACTAGGGAGTCAGCGATCCGCAACTAAGAAGCCCTGGAGCTGCAACTAAGGAGCCTGCCTGCCACAACTAAGACATGGTGCAAATAAATAAATAAATAAATAAGTATTAAAAAAAAAAAAAGGGAGAAGAGAAGGCACATCAGCTTCTCTTTTGTCCTGCACTCACGGGCATCTTGCTTGTTCTCAGGGAGCCTTTTGTGCTCACTGTCTGTGGGATGTTCTTTGGGGTATCCACCTTCGATTTTACACCTTTGATGGTAGGTTCTGACTCCTTCTTTGTCCCGACTACTGGGATAGGTTTTTCTCTAGATCTTGGCTGCACAAATTTGGGTGGAAAATTTTGTCTAAGTTCCACATGTTGTCTCTGGAAAATAGAGCTTGTTCTTCTTTTCTTTGGATTTAGGTTTGGCTTTATCTTTTTTTTTTAAGCAGTCCTTGAAGTGCCATCAATAACTTACAGATGGATGATACTGACAGTATGACATGGCTCCATCAAAAGCAGACTGAATTCTGCCCACTGCAGTGAGCATATTGGAGTTCACAGCTGATCCCAAGTCTCTTGCCTGCGAGCTCATGCCAGCTGTAACTTGTTAGCAATCAGCTAGTGGGATGATGTGGGTAGGGGGCTGCCCCTGCTGCTTCCAGGAGCTGAAAAGAATAGGCTCTTGGGCATGCAAAAGGATGTTCCATCTTTCCCACGTCAGTCGTCTCATTTAAGAATTCTGGTGTTTCCAAATTTCCAACAGATATTAATCTTCAGGATTCAGAGATGAGAAACCAGAATTCCCAGGAATTCTTAGGAATTCCCCAAATCCTAAGTGATTCTTAAAGTACTTCAACGTTCTTCACATTCTTTACTTATGATCATGAATATCTAAGAAAATGTATTTAATAAATAAGAAACATTAGGTTTAGTAGTATTTGCAAGGAACTATAGCCTATAGTAAACATTCAAATGCTTGAAAATGCCAGTAAATATTATTAGGTAGTATTTAAATAATGTAACATTGGATGTCCCAGCAAGTTTAATAGCACAATAGAATCTCATGTTGAAACTGCCAATTTAAGAACTACTTTACTTCCAAAACTTTTTATTTTTTAGTATACTCATAGAATTTTTAATAAAGTATATATGCATATAAATTTATTACTGTTACTTTTTTCCCCAAAACAACTCACCATTGACAGCTAACAGGACAATGAACACACACTTATAACATGGCAACAGCTACAAAGAAAGATCAGCTGACTGGATGGGGACAGTTTCCCTCCAACATGAAGCTGGTCCACTTTCCTGAAATGTTGGCCTCAACCCTTGGCTGCTTGTGTCAGCTGTTTGCTCTTGCTTTCTACTTGATGTCAGTGGATTCCTTCAAACGTCTCTTAGTTGATTATTAGGCTTTAGTTTTCTCAATGTAATTGTAATATTTTCCCCATTTTCTCAATTTCTTGACCAACTTTTGTTGGGGTTTGGGATTCAGAAAAAACATAGTGATTTCTAGAGATATGCTGGGAAGAAATTCCCTCATGGAAACACTGAAGTTTTCCAATGTTAGTTTCTCTATTCTGTCCACTTCTTTATTATATGTCCAGTCTTGGAAGGGATCATTCTTTCTGGGAGCAATCCAGGACACCACCACTCTTCAAAATGGGGACTGCAAAGTGGGAACTGTCAACTCAAAAATCTCCAGTAGCCGATCTTGGATATTCACGCTTGCCATTACTCAATTGTGTTTGTGGGGTCTTCCTCCAGTCAAAATATAAAAGCTGAACCACAACAGGCAGGGGAACTTCATAACTGGAATGGGTTAGTGTATAGCATCCATCTGGAAGCCCTGTGGGTCTTTGATGAAAATGGCTACATTCAAGCTATGTTGAAAACCTTGATGTTGGTTAGCTCATTTTTCATGGAGTATAGAATAAAAATATGGTGAAGAGTAAGAGTGTCAGACCACCTGAGATGAAATCCTGGCCCCAACTAGTTGTGGGACGCTGAGCAGTTTGCTTAACTTCTCTAGACCTCAGTTTTCTTGTCTGTATCAACCTCACAGATCTTTGGGTATATAAGGATTTAATGAGATAAACGTTACAGGGGGTGTCAAGATGAAATGAGACAATGCCCTGGCACATGCTAACTATGAACTCAGAGGACCCTGCTGTTGTGTTTTGTTTTGTTTTTTCCGGGAAAGAGCACATGCGGTTACTGAGAACACATCTTGCCAGCACTTCCATTCATCATCCAGAGGTCTAGGTGCCCGCGGCGAGGAGACAGGCAGGGCTGGTTATGGTTCAGAGCCCTGCGGTCTGTCTCGGCTCTGTACATTTCTCCAGTGTCGTTGCTATGCTCAGGCTGAAGCCCTCAAACCAAGTCCAAAAAATGGTGCTGGGAAAGGATCTTACGTCTGCTAACTCTTCATCTTGACCCATTATAGGACTTCCAGGGGCAGTATCGGACTTAAGCATTGTTATGAAGGCACCAGCAGGGGACGGGCTGAAGAGATCAAAGTCTGGGCAGCCTTGAGGCCAATTAGAGAGCAACGCATGCCCCGGCGCCCAGGGCAGACCACTGGGGTCTTCTGCCCATGCTCTTCTTGCATATTTTAGGCTGTTGGTACAGGTTTTATAAGAGAAAGGGCCACCTGGGAAGAGTTTGTCTTTCTGAATTTATCTTAAAAAGATATAGGACTCTCAGATATGGTCACAGAATCTGATGTCAGAGCCCCCTGAGTAGTTTGTTATGGGGCAGTCAGTAAACAGTTTGCACTGGAGTATAGTAGAAGGTTCTAGGTTAAGAGTATTAGTGTAGACTTTAGCATATCTAAGTTTAAAAAACACCTTCTTCTTTTACTAGCTGTGTGACTGAATGAGTTACTTATTATCTCTCAGGTTCTGTTTCCTTGGTTATAAAATGGGGATAATAATTGTACCTACCTCATGAGGTTATTCTGAGGATTATATAAAATACGTTAAGAGCTCTCAAGACAGATCCTGGAACACAGTAAACCCTCCAGAAATATTAGCTTTTTAAAATTATTACAGTTGAGTCAAGGAAGTGTACAAATCCTCCTTGACATACACAAATGTTGCATTCCTGAATGGATCAAAAGGAATTTTCTCATAAAAAATACGGTAAAGCGGGGAGTGAGATGAGTTTAGTCACCCTTTGGGACATAGTTTTCTACTGTCCTGGCCTATATTCATTCACACAGCATGGTGTTCTGGACGTGGGCAGCAGGAGAGGCGGAGTGGGGTGAATGAGAAGTAGGGAGGAGTAGAAGGACCCTCTGAGTAGGATGTGGATGAGGGAGCTGTAGGTGGTGGGATGCCTTCTCAGCACCCCCAGAGGTTGATGGCTGGGCAATCTCCTTCAGCCTTTTCTTATCAGTTCTTTAAATTATTCCAATCCTGGTCTAGTCAAGATCGTTAAAAGAGACTCTTGAGTGGTCGTTCATGAATAAGGCTTTTAAACAGCACCCCAATTCACCACCTGCAATGCCTTGTTAGCAAAAAATGTCTTTGAAAAGACCCAGTTTATCAGCAGTTGATCAAATCAATACCAGTGATGAGACCTCAGGGAATGCAAACATCACCTTTCTCAAGGGCTAGATGGAACATTATTCTTCAGCGATGTTCTGACCAGATTCTGGAAGAGATGGAGAATCCCAAAAGACCTCATTTTCTGACCCATCCTTACATTTCTGATCCATTAGCTTTTAAAATGAAATCAAAAGAAATGTGACACTAGAAGCTTCCAGGGCCTTTTTCTCAGACTACATCATGAACACTGCTGAGCTGTTCCCACCACTCGAAGAACGTGCAATCAGTAGTCTCTGGCTATAGACAGCTCTTAGGATGTCTTCCCAGATCCTGATGGACTGCCACCCCCAGAGGGAGGGATGGATTCCCAGCACCCATGTATATTGTATGACCTCCCCCTTCCTGGAGTGATTTCTGATTTGGTGCTTGCATGATAATAGTAAAGTTCACAGTAATAATAGTAGCTATTTTGAGTGCCTTCTCTGTGTCAGGCACATCACTAGATACTTAACATTATTTCCTTTAAACCTCAAAACCAGTTAAGTATCAATATCCCTAGTTCACAGATGAGGATAGCGGCTTGGAGAGGATCATTCTTTTCCTGCTAAAAATCAATGGAATTGAGGTTGAAACCTTGGGCCGTTTGACTCCAAGCCCTTTCCTTTTGACTGCTAAACAGTGGCTTAAATGGATATGGCCATAGCATCAACTCATTTTCAATGATCAGAGCAACATGTAGATGTGTGAGCTGGGTGACACCAGCTGTGCCCTGACAGTTTATGCTGATCATAAATCTCTCTTGGTTCTCTTTCTAAGACCGATATTACACCCTTATTTCGGTCTCCCGTCTGCAGCAGTGTCAGCTCTTGCCTTGGGTTTATGATAGATGCTTTTCAGTTGGCATTAAAAACTTGTCATTATCGGTTGAGAATTGACCCCGGAATCAGATTCAAACCACATTCTTACTACTTACTAGGTCTGTGACCCTAGGAAGCGGCTTAATTTCTCTCAGCTCTTGCGTCTATAAAGTGGGGGCAGTAACAGCACCTAACTCATAGGACTATCTCGAAAAGGAAATAAGGTAGAGTGCTTTGGAGAGCAAATGCTTCATAGACTTGTGGTTGCCAAGAGGGAGGGAGGTGGGGGGGGTGGATTGGGAGCTTGGGATGAGCAGATGCAAACTATTATATGTAGGATGGATAAACAACAAGGTCCTACTGTATAGCACAGGGAACTATATTCAATATCCCGTGATAAACCATAATGGAAAAGAATTTTAAAAAATATGTGTGTGTGTGTGTGTGTGTGTGTGTGTGTATAACTGAATCACTTTGCTGTACAGCAGAAATTAACACAACATTGTAAATCAAACATACTTCAATAAAATAAAATTTAAAAAACCTCTGTCAAATAAAAAACAAAACAAAACAAAGAAAGAGCAAATGGCTCATGTTAGGTGCTTAATAGAATTATTCAAACTTGGGAGCATTCCCTGGATATTACTTATAACTAACAAGTTTACACACTGCACATTACAATCTCTCATTCCCTGCCTTGGTTTGATTTTTAGACAAATATTTATCGAGTGTTTACCATATGCACACACTGTACTGAGGGTCATGGACACAGAGAAGAATAAAACACCGCTGTGGCTGCCCTCAGGAAATGGATGGTGTGGTGGGGTAGACAGACTATAAACATACCTGCAGCGTCACGTGCTGAGAATGCAGGGTTCATGAGGAGCCTGGCAGAGAGGAGCATGGTTAACCTGGCTGTACAAGAAACGAAAAGCAGGGCTTCCTGGTGGCGCAGGGGTTGAGAGTCCGCCTCCTGATGCAGGGAACACGGGTTCGTGCCCTGGTCCGGGAAGATCCCATATGCCGCGGAGCGGCTTGGCCCGTGAGCCATGGCCGCTGAGCCTGTGCGTCCGGAGCCTGTGCTCCGCAACGGGAGAGGCCACAACAGTGAAAAATCCGCGTACCGCAAAAAAAAAAAAAAAAGGAAGAGCAAGAGTTAGTTACACGCAGAAAAATGGGAAAGAAGTTCCACACAGAGAAGTAAAAGGACATGGAGGTGGGAAATGACAATATGAGTGTTTTCTTTAAAAATTATTTTATTGAGTATATTTGATTTACAAAGTTGTGTTAATTTCTATTGTATAGCAAAGTAATTCAGTTATACATATATATACATTCTTTTTCATATTCTTTTCCATTATGGTTTATGACAAGATATTGAATATAGCTCCCTGTGCTATACGATAGGAACTTGTTGCTTATCCATCCTATGTATACTAGTTTGCATCTGCTAATCCCAAACACCCAGTCCCTCCCCGCCATGAGTGATTTTTTGATGTTAGAATATATATTTTAAGCTAGGAAATGAGGCTGGAGACCAATGTGAAGGCATGGACTCTATTCTGTAGGTCATTTAATGGGGAAATTGCAGGGTGGAGGGTGGGTTTAAGAGGAGTAGGGCAGAGGTCAGGACTGGAGCAGGGAAATTAGGTGGGAGGAAGAGACAAAATGGCCCAGACTAAAGTGGTCAAGGTAGGATGGAAAGGAAGGGAGGAATTAAAGACATATTCAGAAGGTGAGATTGCAGGACCCGTAATTGAATGGAAATGGAGAGTGGGAGGGAAAGGAGTCTTGGACGATTACCCTTCACTGTGGTAAATCCTGAGTGAATGCACTCCCTCCGCTGGGAGTTTTCATTCTAGAGGGTAATTCTTTTCCCATGCTTTCAGAAGGATCAATTAGACAATCGTATATGCTTCTAATGTCCAGTAGAGAAACTACCTGAGGAATTGAAGCCAGTTCTAAGCAATCAACTTTAAAAAGTCAGCAGAGAGATGATAGCACTTAGCGTCTCTGCATCTCAGTTTCCCAATCTGTAAAAGCAGGGCTTGCTTCATTGGATTGACATAAGGATTAAATGAGCCAAAGCTTTCATAACAGTGTCTACCATCAAGCAAGCACTCAAAACATGTGAGCTGTGGTTAATATTGTTGTTGTGACCATGATTCATTTTATAGCACAGCCTCCTGAATCTCACTACCTAGGTTCAAATCCAAGCTCTGTGCAAAATTGATTAAAACATTACTTAACCTCATTAAGTCTCAATTTCTATTATGGGAACAATAATAGATGGTAATACAAAAAGTGCCTATCTCATAGGCTTGTGTGCAGATTGAATGATAGACTGTATATTTGATATGTAGCATGGGTCCTGGCATATAGAAAGAAGTCAGGAAATGTAAGCTACTGCTGTATTTCTTGGTGTGTGCTAGGCATTTCTGTGTATGTGCTGTAATATCATTTTCCCTGTATCCAGTTCAATAGGTAGGTGACATGATCCCCACCTTACAGATAAGAAAATTGACACATGGGGAGGTTAAATACCTTGTCCAAATTCATATACTGCTGTAGCTGAGCTGATATATGCTATTCTATTAGAACACCTTGATACTTTTAGAATCTTTAGGAAGTTCCTTTAGGCCCATAGCAAAAGGAGTTTTCAGTTGCACCCAGTTCATGTCTATATTGATTTCTACCAGAAGGGAATTAGAATCATCATGAAAAGTTAGAGCTCGAAAAAAAAAACAAAAAACAAAAAACAAAACAAAACAAAAAGTTAGAGCTCAAAGTAACTTTATTGAGTATCTGGAAAGGTGAATTGCAATCCTGTGTTAGTCCCCCTATCTGTTGTTAAAAGTAAAACAAAATAAACAAGAACAACAAAAATCCAATATATAAAACTTAGGCCAAAAGCCAATATGAAAAACAGGTACTTGTGGATCTCTGCTGCCGGGAGGAGAGGTGAAGAGGTCAAGCCTTTGCCCTCACCTTTTCTAAAGGGCTCCACAAAGCTCCAAGGGACACACTTTGAAAACCACTGATCAGAAAACTCCTTCTTTGACTGATGAGGAAACCGAGGGTAAAGGAGTAACACGATTTTTCAATGCCAGACACCAAAGACTCACTGAATCCAAAGTTAGTAATTCCTCCTGTGGTTGTCCCAGCTGCTTAGTCACTGGTGTTGCCCCCATGTTCTCCACAACCACTGGCCCCCCCGCCCCCCAGTATACTCTGCAGGGCCATGACGAAGTTTCCCAGCAACTTCTTTGTCAGTGAAAGCCTATGTTAATGTTCAGAGTAGTGATACTTCATTTCTGTTTTATATTTTTCTGTGCTTTCCAAATCTTCTATAATAAATATGTATTACTTTTATAATCAAAAAGAAAAAATTCTAAAATGTAAAGTTGGTTAACAGGAAAGAGGTGATTTGTATGCCAACCAGCGAGTAATCCCAAGTTTATGGACTTCTCTTGTCTTTTGTTTTCTCTGAGTGACTTACTGCAATGACTTTGGATTGGGTCGGGGTCGGGGGTGGTTGTCCCAAAGAGATATGGCGCTATTCTGTGAAGGTGAGCTTGCTTTCTATTTGTTTATTTTTAATGCTGCCCCAAATAAGGCCAAGCATTAGAGACCTTCCTTCATCTGTCTCCAATCCATCCCTCTAACATCATGCCCCTTAATTCTAGCCCCAAATGGCTAATTGCCCAGCAAAACAGACCAAGCCATTCCTGCCTCTTTGTTTTTGTGCACATAACTCCCTCTGTCTACAAAAACCTTTTTCCTCTGTCTCTGCTTATCAAGGTACTGCTATTGCCTTTCAAAGGCTTAAAAATATCACATCCACTTCACTCATTCACTGATTTATTCATCCAACAACAAATATTTATTAAGTGCCTCCATATACTAGGAACTGACTCTTCTAGGCCCTGGGGCTAGGATGGCGAACAAAGTAGACATGATCTCTGCAATTACAAAAATTAATCGTCAGTGACAGACAGATATTGAACAATTAAACATATGAACTCACACACCTATCTATCTACCCATCCATCCATCCATCCATCCAACCATCTGATTTCAAAAGGTGATAGGCGCTTTGAAAGAGAATACCAAGACGGTCCTATTTTAGAATGAGTGGTCAGAAAGCCTCTTTGGAGAAGCTACCTTTAAGCTGATACCCAAAGGATAATGTAGAATGTTTGGGAATGGTAAAGGAAGAGCATCTTAGGCAGAGGAGACCCTCAGTTAAAAGAGTTGGAATAACTTAAGGAAGCCTAGTGAGGCTGGAGCAGAGTGAATGACCCAGGACCACCCAACATACGATCTTACTTTCATATTTTGTTTATTATGTCTTCCTCCCCTAGAGTGTAAACTTCATGAAGGAAGGTGTTTTTGTCTGATTTGTTCACTTCTTTATCCCTAGTGCTTAAAACAGTGCTTATATGTAGTTGGCACTCAAAAAATATGTTTGAGTGGATGAATAGAGGACAACAAAAGGAAACTAGAGAGGTAGGCAAGGATGAAATAATATAGGGCCAGTGGGATAAGATAGGTACTTGGATTTTATTCTACTTGAAGTAGCAAGTAACAGCTACTTTAACACAAGAATTATATGATCCAATATATGCTTTTAAAGGCTTACTCTGACTTGAGTGGAAAAAGAAGTGGAGGTCAGCAGATGGAGAATCAAATTAACTTAAAGAGCTATTGCAGTAACTTGGTAGGAGGGATCATGATGCTGGCACAGTGTAGATAGAAAAGGGTGAATTTATGATATATTTTAGAGGTAGGAATAATAGCTTGCTGATGGATTTTGTGGCGGACGCTTCAGATTGATTTCCCAATCCATTCTCCCCTTCTTCCTTACTAATATAATGCTATATAATATAAACTATATAACATTTATAATGTAAATGTTGTTTGGCGTGACAATGGGCCTAACATAAAAAATAAATCTATATTTGCCAGCTTCTCTTGCAGCTGAGGGCGGCCATGTGATATAGTTCTAGTCAAAAAGATGCAAGAAGAAATTTCTGGGCAGGGAGTCTGGGAAAGCTCTTTAAAAGGAAATGAATTCAATCGCCGAATGACATTTTCCCTTTGCCCTCCCTCTTCCTGCTGCACGGATGGCAGATTCTGAGGTGGAGCCGTAATCTTGGAGGACAGGGAGGGGGGTGTGTGTGGGGGTGGGATGTGTGTGGGGGGGGGAGGCGGGGTGGGGGCCAGGCAACAAGATGAGGATGAAGTTACCCACGAAAGAAACAGGAAGAGAGGAGCCCGATTTCTGATGACGTTCAGAGCTGCCATCACACCCTGGACTGCCAATTTTTGGACTTTTTTCTGAAAAATATAATCAAATTCCTATTTGGTTAAATCATTGCAAGTTAAATATTATTTATACATTACTAAATTTTTATAAATTCCTAAATTTCTAACTGATTCAGTTTGGATGTAGGGGAAGCAAGAGAGGAGAATCAAAGATGATTTTAATCTGTTTTTTTGTTTCCCTGAACAGCTATTTAAATGGAAAACTGGGTGAAGAACAGAATTTAAATGGAGGTGGTGTTTATCAGTATGTGTGTGTGTGTGTGTGTGTGTGTGTGAGTGTGTGTGTGAGTGTGTGTGTGTGTGTGTGTGAGAGAGAGAGAGAGAGAGTGACAGGCAGATGGAATCCAAGACTTCAGTTTGGATATGTAAAGCTTGAGATGTCTGTAAAACGTCGACGTGGTGCTGTGAACCAAATAGTTGATTATACAAACCTGTTGTTCAGAGAAGGGTCTGGGGATAGAGATAGAAATCTGGCAGTTGTCAGCATAGAGGTAATATTTAAAGTCATGTAAATGGCTGAGATTTCCCAGAGCAGGAAAGTATAAAGATGGAAGGGAAAAAGACCCATTGCTAAACCCAGAGCATGTCAACATTTAGAGGCAAGGAAGGGAACACTTGCTGTAAAAAAGACTGAGAAGGAATAGCCAGTGGGAAGAACAAGGAGGGCAAAGCATTGTCAACAAAGTGGGCTTCCTGGGCCCATCTCTCTTCTGCACGGCACAGTGGTGTCCTGTATCACCCATTTGGCACTTTATATATCTTGCATTGGGATGTTGTTTCTCTTTCTGTGTGTAGGCTGCTTTCCCTCTGTCATGAGATCTATCCTCCAAGGACTGGAGTCATGTCTGCCTCCGGAATTCCCCAAACCAGGCCTGGCACTTGACTTTGAGGGGATGCTCCAAAACGCTTGGCAGTGTTGATCTGTGCCCACTGGGGTCAGGGAGAAAAAAGAGGGTGTTTAGAAAAAGGAATCTAGTTTGAAAAAATGAAAAATTGGAAACTTTGCTCTATCCCACGTAGAAAGGCTCATTGAGCAGCAGAATGAGATTCATTATCTGACCAGAAGGAAGCCTTTTTAAGAGTAATTTCAGAGCACAGGTTGGTTGTCGGTCAAGGAAACACCTTGGAAAAGCCAGACCGATTAAAGCAAAGACTGTGCAGAATCCAAGAATTCCACTGAAGCAGGGTTCAGATGGGGAGGGTAGCTTTGACTAGAAACCCAAAGGCTTATATCAGAAGCTGAGCAGGAAAGGACAGCATGTTCTTAAAACTGGAATGAGCTCATGGTGGAAGCTGGGGTGAAATAAAGAGGAGGGAACCGTGAAACCCTGGCTACACGCTGACCCACAGTTGTGGCATTGGTCGATTCTCGAGATTTCCTACAGTGGCCTTTGGCATGAAGTACTGATGTCCTGCTATAGAAGCCTAGTATGTGGGAGAGCTGTAGCCCTGAGCTAGAAGGCCACATTCCTGGTCATTCATTCATTCATATTTGATATGCAATTACTATATGCCAAATCCTGAGGATATGGTAGTACAAAAGACAAAAAATATACCTAAATTCATGAAACTCATATTCCGGTGGGGGTGGTTTGTGTGTATGAGAGAACAATAAATAGAAACACTTAACAAGATAAATTCATATAGTGATAAGAGCTATGAAAAAAATCAGACATTGATATGCTGGAGCTAGAGCTACCCAGTATGATCTCTGAGCTTGTTAAAATGCAGAATCTCAGAAGGCACCCCAGACCTACCGTATCCGAATCTGTATTTTAACAAGATCCCACGTCCCACTCCTTCCAGGATTCCTATGCATGTTAATGTTTGAAAAGCACTGTGCTAGGGAGTGTTTGGAAACGGGGATCCTTTAGGTTGGGTGGTTTTGGAAGGCTTCTCTGTGGAGGTGACATCTGAGCTGAGACCTAGGTGAAGAGAAGCCATCCATGTAAAGATCTGGGAGCAGAGCATTCCAGGCTGTGGGAATGGAAAGTTCAAGGAGCTGTGTGGTAATCAGCTTCTTACGTTCAAAAACCAAAAAAATCTATTTCCTAATCATGGACTCTTCTCATCTCCCCTTACCTGGCTGGTCCTTATCCAGATGTCAGACCTCAGTCTAAACCTTACTTCTTCTTGGAGGTTTCCCTGACCTCCAAACACGCTTCCCATACAATCCCACCCTCACCCTATCCTAATCCTGCGTGAGAGTGGTCTGATTATTTATCTCCCCAATGGGGCTGCCATCTTGGTACGGAACAGGTGCTGTGTAATTTTGTTTAATGACTATCTGAATGGAAGCGAGAAGCCCAGAAACACGGAAGAGGCAGGTTATAAGAGCAGTCAGACCACAGTTTTGCTGCGGAGCAAGGTCAGTCACTCTTGAAACCTTCTGGCTTTTGCTTGGGGAGATGGCCCCCACCCCACGGTTTGTGCCACCAGTCCTCATACATTTCCTTCCTCTTAACCCTCATTGCTCTGCGATCCGTGCTCAGACCCTCCCTAAATATTTCTTTTGAGTCAGGGATTCAGGGTCCAGCAGAGGATATGAACTATTAGAAATGACATGCAAAAGAATAAACTACAAGGCAACGTGCTTGATGGCAATTACATAGTTGAGAACAAGTGACGGTTGGAGATCAGAGAGGGGCTTGGCACTAAATTCAGGAGGGATTTAGGAAGTTCCACTTGAGCTGGCTATTAAGAGAGGAAGAAGACATTTTTTTCGAGCTTAAAAAGGTAGTGAGTAGGTAGTGGTCATTGGATGGTAATGGTAGGGGAGGGGCAGTGATGGTGATGGTGGGGAGATTGTTTTTTTGTTTTTTGTTTTTTTTTGCGGTACGCAGGCCTCTCACTGTTGTGGCCTCTCCCGTTGCGGGGCACATGCTCCGGACGCGCAGGCTCAACAGCCATGGCTCACGGGCCCAGCCGCTCCGCGGCAAGTGGGATCTTCCCAGACCGGGGCACGAACCCGTGTCCCCTGCATCGGCAGGCGGACTCTCAACCACTGCGCCACCAGGGAAGCCCGGGAGGTTGGTTTTGAATGGAAATGGTGGTGGGTGATGGTGGTGGTGGTGAAAATGGTGCTGGTAGTAGTGGTGAGGTGTCTATGGTCATGGTAGTGGTCATGGTTAGTGCAGTATATTCTAGACAGAGACCTCAGCATGCCCGCCAGCATGAGGTCATGAAAGATCTCACTAAGTCCCCAAACCTGGAGAAGTTCACTTGGTAGGAAGGCTGCAGATAAGACAGATTGGCAGATGGGAGCCAGAGATAAGGGGGTCATGGGCCGAGACATGGGCCAAACCTTTCGTTAAAAGTTTAAGTAGATGATGGATTTGGTTAGCTTTAGTTTGTGGGAAGAGACCTGGCAATACTGTAGGGGGGTGAGATCTCCAGTCATAACTGCCTCTCACTTTTATAATTATCTAAACCAAAAGGAAAGGGTTTAAAGGAGGCATGGAACATGTACAAATCTACTTCTCCTTATATCCAGCATCCTAAAGGAGGAAAGAATGTCCCCTTTCAGGAAGGATACTGAAATCACTCAAGAAAGATGCTTAGTGATCTCATTCGTGTAACTGTGTTCATCTACTCAGTCACTAATTCATTACTCAAAATATTTTTATCAAGTGCTTGCAAAGTTCAATGCCTAGGATATTATGGTCCAAATGAACAATAAGCTACCTTCCCAGCCCTCAAGCAGCTTACAATCTAGTGGATACACAAGAGGTAGGGCTCTGGGGACCACACAGAGCTGAGAAGTCCCGTGTGCTGCCCCTGACTTTGCAGATGGGGACTTGTTCATTCACCACTTTCTTCCTGTCTTTACTGTGGTCATAGAACTCTGATGGAGAACGCAAGTACATAAAATAGTTCTTGCTCTAAGGAACAAGAAGTTTACAATCCAGGGAGGAAACTTCTCCAGACCTCTTCCCTCTTCATCTGTATTATTTATGTGTCTGTATATGGATGAGTGTGGAAGTGTTAACCTGATGATTTTTAAGGTCCCTTACAAATTTAATATTTTATGACAAAAAGATCCAAGATTTATAGAGAGTGCTTGGGTTATAAATAAACCCAAGGTTGATGCTAAATTTGCTAGATGTTCTAAAAATTAATTACAGACACTCCCACTCACCCCTCATATACACAGAGTAAGTAATCTAGGGTTCTTGTAAAAGGCTTGTGGTAGATTTGTGAGGGGTTGTCAGTCGGCCTTCAAACCCAAGGGCAGGGCATGGGACGATCCAAGGGAATTTCAGGACCCTGGAGGGTGTGACGGGGGACGTAGTCACATCATGAAAGAGCTAGTGATCTCTCTTCATGTTGGGGAATGTGGTTTGAGTGGCTGTGGGAACTTAAACTTTCTGACTTTCTGTGTAACCAAAATCTCAACCCCCAAGTGTGTCGAAGTGACTTTCCTGACACAGCACATGTAGCCTGGCTCTCTCCTGATGTCTGTTTTTCTTGCTCTTAGAAGAAGAAACGGCCTAAATAATCCTCATGGGCCAACAGTTGAAAAAATATTTGTTTTGGTTTTGCTGAGCGCTTTCCCTGTTAAAACGTGAATATTTTGAGGGGAAGGGAGATCCCCATTGTGTGGGTTTGATTCATTTATGCTTAACAGATCAATTGTTTCGAGGGGAGACTTTATGTCCGAGAGGCTATAGAAAGCTTTACTGCCCCTTTCCTTTCAAACAGGAAGTTGCATTTTGCCAAAAGTAAACAAATGTGAACCCGGGAAGGTTTGTTTAGTTTCTGACGCTGACTTTAGGACCTGAGAATGGAGTCTGTGCTTGGCAAAAATGCCTTCTCTGAGCTCTATCTGGGCCAAAATGTTCTCTGCTCAGGACCTGGCCTTTGCGCTCTGGTAAACATCCTCCTCTCACCAGCCCCCAGAAATTCACTGCCAAAGTCCCTCAGCAGCTTTGCTTACTTATCAGGGACATTCTAAAGCTGAGGGCAACTTGGAAACCAATTTTCAGCGGGACACAGCTTTCTGAAGGGGGACTGCTTTATAAAAATGGCCTGAGGCTTAGAAATCTCAGAGGATGTGAATGCAGTTGACATTCTAGGTGTTTTGGCATGGGCTAGTCCCTCTGGGTGAAGAAGCTTCTAAAAGAGTGACAGTTTCCACTCAGCTAACATGGTAGTGCTAAGCACTGTGTAGGACTGAGTTTCTATAATCCTCACACAAATCCTAGGAGAAAGACACTGTCATTACCTGCAATTTACGGATGAGAGAAGTAAGACTTAGAAAAGGTAAGAAAAAACACAGCTGGTCAATTTAAGGGAAGCCTCTAGTCTCTCTGTCTTCTGGTTTGGAGATTTTAAATAGTTTATGATCAATATCTGAACTCCAGGAAGTTACAAAATATTTAGAAGAGATCAGCACAATTCAGGTAAAGAGTAATGTGAGACAGTTTACTACTGCAGGACAAAGAACTGAGAAGTAGCATTTAAAGCTTTTAATGAATAAGTCTGACATTGAACCTATCTTGTTCTGTGAGGGGTTTAAATCAGCTGATAAAAACAGGGGCAATGTCTGAACAGGTAGAGACGGTGAGGTCTAAAGCAGTCTGTGATGATTCTCAGAGGAGGGGTCTGGTTCACCCTTAAAGAATGAGTGGGAATTAGGTAAATGAGGAATGTTTCAAATTTGGGGAATCAGAATCGACTCTTTCTTTAGGGGGCTTGTATTAGAAGCTACTTTATGAAAACATTCTTGGTATGCATGGTGACCTTCCTTGGGCCTTGATATTGTACTCTCTGAACTCTTATATGCTTGAGAGATAGTTTATCCACTGAAACATACAAATAAATGTTTGGTCTGTGAAGTAATCCATCATTGAGAGGCAGTGGCAAAGCTAGAGGTTGTTGGACCAGAAATTCACCCTCCTCCACCTCCCCGTTCCATCACAAACTAATTCTCCCACATCCTAATGGCACCAGTCTTGTCAGGGCTCTGAAAACAGGTTATTGCTTAAGTGCATTTCTCTACTGTACTTTACAGACATGTTAATAATCCTCACAGCTGGTCTCAGATGATAAGTCAGATTCATCCCATTTCATAGCTGAGAAAACTGAGACTGAAAGAGTAAGAACTTTGCCCAAGGTCATACAACTTCTTGATGGTGGAATCAACGAATTGATGATTCCCCCATCAATTGAATGAATAATTCAGTTGATTGAATAATTCTTTCCATTATTCCATAGTCACCTGAGAACAGAATGAAGACTCCTCAGGTAGTTTTTAGCTAGTATTCTGGATTTGCTTAAAATCCTTATGAGATGTTAGCAGCTTTAAGTCTTATGGTGTATGGGACACCAGAGCACTTCTGCATTTCCTTTTAATCAATCTAACGGGGACACGGACCTCTGGCTTTCCTCGTAGAACCCCTGTTTTGAAGTATCTCTGCTTTCTTCATTCAGAAGGACAGATCAGCATCTCTCATGCAAGGCCTGGCTCCGCGCCCATCTCACTTTTGCAATGAGTTTAGCAACATCTGCTTTGCCCATTAAAGTGATTTTTCTCTTCCTGGCCCTGAGCCTGTGTGCTTGCTGCAATTGATTACCAGCAATTTCCTTCCCAAACCAGAGGGTTCAGTGAACTCTAAATTGAATTGTTGCTCACTGGTCTACTTTGGACCAATGCATATGGCTTACGTGCAAAATGATCAAGCCATTTAGTTCCTGAATCTATGGCCTGACAATTCTGGTTAAACACAGGGGAGGACCTGGTGAGTGACATTTCCCATTTTTGCACGCAGTGGCCTAGGGCTGTAGTCATCTCTGGGTTTCTCAATTTCAAACCTAAGGTGGGGGGAGGGGATGAAGTCACCTTGCTCACAACAAGGCTGTTGCAGTGTTCACACCTTCATTTCTTCTTGTCCAGTTGTAGCACTAATGGCCCCAGATGTAGCTGCCTGGAAGGTTCACCGAAGAGACATCTGAGAAAACGTATTTCTAGCTCTAGAGGCAAAAGTAAAGACCTCAGGACAAGGTACATCATTGTTCCCTTCTGAAGGTAACTGTGGGTCCCTTTACATGGTTCAGGCAGCTTTAATCCATAAAGCAAAGCGCCAAAGGAAGTAGAGCCTGTGTATCTGGCCCACTGCTCCATCATTTCTCAGGCTGGTAGATTCCTAGTCATCCTTTAAGATGCAGTCTGACTCCCCCAAACCTCATCACTTTTCATATGCTTTGGGTACCACACACGATATTTCATTGCATTTGTCTGCTTACATAGAGGCCTCTTACCGGGCTGGGGCCCCATTCCTCAGTCACCCTGTATTCCCAATACCTAGCACAGGGAGTCACATACAGTAGGGCCTCAGTCAAAGGATGAAGGAGTGAAGGATGCTGCTTGCCTTGTGAGAAGATTTTCAGTTGGTACTTTGCTCTGAACTGTTCCTAAAATGTTTCTCTCCCCCACAGCTGTGGTGGTTTTACAGGACAGTGAGGAATAGTTGGTTATTTAGAGAAGTGGAACTCAGGAGTCTTCTCCACCACAGTCCTTGCAAAAATCAAAAGAACCTATTACCCATTACTAATTAAATTGCTCCTTTTTATTAGAGCAGTTAATTTTTTTTTTTTTTCTTTTGTGGTACGCAGGCCTCTCACTGTTGTGGCCTCTCCCATTGCGGAGCACAGGCTCCAGACGCGCAGGCTCAGCGGCCATGGCCCACGGGCCCAGCCGCTCCGCGGCATGTGGGATCTTCCCGGACTGGGGCACGAACACTTGTCCCCTGCATTGGCAGGCGGACTCTTACCCACTGCGCCACCAGGGAAGCCCTAGAGCAGTTAATTTAAAGCTAGGTGTCTAAAATTAGGAAAAGGTAACATAAATGGTTAAATCCAGTAATATCAACCATGACTTGAAATCATTGCCATTGCATTTTCTATTCCTTTGAGAAGACATTCCCCATTTCCACCTCGACTGCTGAGACGAAACCCACGTGTATCATCAAGCACTTCTGAAATGATTATTGCACACAAGGCTGCTCCTATCCTATTCTTGTGGATCTTTTTCACAAATGTCTTTGGCATCCAGCTCAAGGCTATTTGCTTTTATTTCTGGAAGATATCTCATTTATATTAGTACCTTTATGAGAAGTATTAGAAAGAGCACAGTTTTCCAAAAAGTATGGCTCAGCTTGAAGCTCTGAGACCCACTCCTTGTAACCAAGGAGATTCTGAGCTGAACCTCCAAAGCTTTGAAGGAATCCTAGGATTTTCAGCTTCTAGAAAGGCCTTCGGTCTTTATTTAACCCCTGCAGGTTGGTAGATGGCCCTGTAGACCTACTAAGGAAGTGGGCTAGTGAACTTCAAGGGAAACTTAGCTGGGCTGCATGTGAAGATAGGTAGTTAGGGAAAGGACATTTAGCATTTTTTTTTTAGCTTTGAGAATCTAACAGAGGAATGGCTGGGAAAATGTTCCAATTGCCTGCCCTTGCTCTTTGCAATCCATTTATCAGATGCAATTAAGCCTGGTACCCCTCCCCCCTCCAGTCCCACAGCAGAGACGGAGGGGCCTTAGCCCCCCATGTGGGCTGTGCTGAGTCACGCTCTTTCAGTTCTGCTGCCAGCCACCGCAGTAGCTGGGATGTAAAACACATCCTTCCCCTTTCCAGAGTTTCTGGCTCAATTTGAACAGGACTTTTCTAACAGAAATGGATCACCCTGAGATCCAACTCATCAAGCCCATGCTTAGTCCAAGATTCCAGATAGAACAAATCTTTAGGGATAGGAATGTGCTACAGTTTACCCAGAGCTAACTAAACCTCCTCTGCCATCAGACCACCACCCTTGCCACCCAAACGGCAGTTCATTTACATGAATGCTTATCATATACCAGGCACTGCCATACTCAGTTTCATGTTATCCTCACGTAACTTCACAAATTGGGTTTTTGGTTTTTTAAAAAAAAAATTATTTATTTTTGGCTGCGTTGGGTCTTCCTTGCTGTGCACGGGCTTTCTCTAGTTGCGATGAGTGGGAGCTACTCTTCATTGTGGTGCGCAGGCTTCTCATTGCAGTGGCTTCTCTTGTTGCAGAGCACGGGCTCTAGGGCTCGTGGGCTTCAGTACTTGTGGCACACGGGCCCAGAAGTTGTGGCTCGCGGGCTCTAGAGCACAGGCTCAGTAGTTGGTGGTGCACGGGCTTAGTTGCTCCGCGACATGTGGGATCTTCCCAGACCAGGGCTCGAACCTGTGTCCCCTGCATTGGCAGGCGGATTCTTAACCACGGCGCTACCAGGGAAGCCACGAATTGGGTTTTGTAATCCCATTTTACAAACGAGGAAATGGAGGCTCTGAGAGTTTAATATTTTTAGGCAGCAAGTATTTGTTAAGAGTATTGGGTGCTATGCTAAGTGCTGGGGATAGAGTGGTAAATGAAATAAACACAGTCCTTCCTTTAGGAAGTTTACATTTAGCTAGTAAGTGTAGCAAAGCCAAGTCTAGAGCCTTCATAGGCCTTATTCTAAAGCTTGCCTTAAACCCTACATACAATTCCTCATAGTCTAAGGCACCCCTTGGGGACCCTTTTAGAAACTCAGCCTACTCGGCATGGCTATTGGGAAGGTAGATCCTGAAATGAGTTTATCCTTCTAAATCATACCCCCGTGAAGTGTAAGCTCACTTGGACAAGGATCATATCTGTCTTCCTCTGGGCACAAAATTGTCCTGCAGTAAGTCTGTGTTGGATGAATGAGTACCAACACTTGCATTTTGGGTTTTGGTCTTCTGCCTGAGAATGGTCCCCCTAGGCTCAATGAAAGCATGTTAAAACCCATGTGCTGTGAGAGGCTGCAGAGAAAGTCTTTGAGCCCTTTACATGTAGTAGGTTTAATTCTTCTTTTCTCTCAATTTTCACACGCCCCCGCACTTCCTGCTCTTTCCTGGGCCTGGAAGCGGAAGTACTGAAATACTGAGACAAACTGTTCTCATGGTTTTTAGAGACTGGTTGAAACCAGGAAGGATAGGAAATCGGAAGGCCGGCTCTCTCTGGTTTCTCTCTGTCCAGGAGACAAGAGCTGGGTCTTGCGACCCTTGATCATGTTTCCACTCCTACTTTGAGCTGGTTGGGCTCAACAAGACCAGTCAAAGGCTTGATCTTAGCTGCAGCTTCCTTGTTCAATGACAAGTTGATTACCATTCTTTTGACTTCATTTTTCATCTGAAAGTGAAAGGGGATGTCCTTAATGGGAGACAATGCTGATATTTATTTCTTGATTACAGGTAGATTTGTGTACACACTGATTTGTTTATTCAGCAAATATTTATGATGTATCTATTCTATGTCTCCCATGAAGGGCCCTGATACAGCTTACATTCCCATGGAATGTGTTTTGCCGTAAACAGAATAAATAAAATATGTATTATGTTAAAAGATAAAATGCCGTGGAGGAAACTAAAGTAGAGGAAGGGGATGAGGAGTGTTTGGTTGGGGGTCCTGCAATATTAAGTTGGGCTATTAGGGAAGGCCTCATAAAGAGGGTAATATTTGAGTGAAGATCTGAAGCAGTTGAGGGTGAAAGCCATATGGGTATGGAGGAAGAGGATTCTAGACAGAGAAAACAGCAAGTGCAAATGTCCTGAGGCTGGTAGATGCCTGGTGTGCCCCCTCAAAGAGCAAGGTGGCCAGTATGGCTGGATCAAAGTCAGCAAGGAGAAGAGCAGAAAGAGATACAGTCAGAGAGGAAGTGGGGTCAGATTGTGTCATGAAGGCCTTGAGAACAGGGGAAGCCTTTAGGTTGTTCTATAAGTAAGAAGAGGAGCCCCTGGGAGGTTTTGAACAGAGAAGGAACATGGTCTGATAAAGTGATGTTCAATTAGCTATTTTTGCAGAAGCCCTGACACTTCCTACTGACTGGCCTGTGCATGAGAAGCACGGGACAATGGATTTGAGATCTGATTGTACCTCCTGAACCTCCGTGACAAGGCATCACCCCCATTTTAGTTGAGGCCAAGGAGACTCAGAGAGTTTGAGTGACTTCCTCAGGCCTTTAGCCATACTAGTAGTGGAAGAGGCAGACCAGGGAGGCAGCATCATATCTGTGTGCCTTCTGGCTGCATCCTTCTGGTGGCTCTGGGGCGAATTTATTTCCTTGCCTTTTCCAGTGTCTAGAGGCTGCCCACATTCCTCCATCTCCAAAGCCAGCAACATCACATCTCCACGACCCTGGCTCTGTCTTCATTCTCTCTCTCTCTGACCCCAGCTGGGAAAAAGAAGTGATTCTCCACTTTTAAGGACTCATGTGATAAGGTTGAGCCCAACTGGATGATCCAGTATACTCTTCCCTTCTCAGGGTGTGTAACTTTAACTACATCTGCAAAAGTTTGTTTAAAATATATATAAATGTGTTATATAATATATATAAACATTACATATATTAAAGTTGTAGGCCAAAGCAAACACTTGTAAGTGATGTAATAGAAACATAAATGCCTTTGGGGACCACATTAGCCTCAAGAGAGAAAGGTGTCCAGGAGAAGAGACCAGGGGAAGTAAAAAAGAACAGAAGACCAAGAAGATGATCCTTATTTTGCAAGAGAAAATAGGTGGCTTGCTATCTGCATATTCACACATGCAAATCCAAGCATAGCAAAGACTCAAGATTAAATGTACCAAGTGGCAATGGTTCATTATATGTAATATATAGTTTATGTATTATATTAAATAACACGTTTTATATATTATATATACACAAATATGCATGTATGTACATATATGATATGTAAGATAGTATTATTATACCATATTAACATATTTATTATAATACAATTAATATATTATTAACATATATCAGAAGAATAGGAGGGAATCTAGTTTTCCTTGGATCTTTCCTATCACATCTCCTCCTGTAATCAATTCCCAGGTCCTAGACAGTCTCTCTGAAAAGTCATCATTTTGGTCCTCCAAACTCACATTTTATTATGCTTCTCCTAGTCAATCACAATAACCAGGGCTGGGGTGATGATAACCTCTACTTCCAGTCCATTTTCAGGTTTAGTTTTCTCCAGTGCAGATCCAATCACTTTTTAAACTCTCCATTACCCCCAATCCTATTCCACTACGTGAAGTAGAATATCCTTAGTCTGGTTCAAGGCCTGTTATACTATAATCCCACCTCATACTCTGCCTGACTTGTATTCTACATCTCAGCAAAATAAAAGGGATTTGCTCTCCTGATACCACTTCCCAGTCTTCGTACCAGTGCTCAAGTGTTTCTTCTTCTCTGGAATGTCTCCCAGATCCCCCTCCCTCTCTTTTTTGGGTCATTGAAATTCTACCCATCTTTCCAGCTTATCTCAAATGCCATCTCAAATCTCCATGAAGTCTTTCTTGACCTCGTCCAGCAGGCATGACTTATCCGTCCTTTGAGCACCTCCTATGGGGACTTTGTACCTCCTCTTTGGGGCTTATCTCATTTTACAGTTATTTGTCTGCTCGTCTTTTCTTTCCTACTAAATTATACTCTTTTTGGGCCAGTGACTAGGTCTCACTCTTTGTTAGTTCCCCACAGCATCAGTACACAGTGCCTCTGAACGATGGCCAAGCTGTCTGCAAGGGCATAGGAAGCAGTGCTCTTTACAAGATCGTTGCTTCATCCAACGTTGTTTGGATGCTTGAGGGAGCAAATGCCCACTGAGGGGTAACTACAACCTCTTCTATTTCTATGGGCCACATGCATTTTTATTTTCACACACGTTATCCTAGGGATTTGAAAACATCAGTTCTTCGAGTTGTCTTTTCACAATTTTTGCTGTTTCTTTGTACCACCTCCACTATGACTCACTTAATTAAAAAAAAAAGATTCACTATTTTTATTTAGCCTTGCTTAAGCCACAAAGTCCATGAAAACACTGGGTCTAATGGGATACTCACACATTAAATAATTCCAAAACAATTAAAGCAAAACGTCTTCACTACATAATAATACTACAAGGACTGTGCTTTGGAAAACCCTACTTGAGATCCAAATAGGTGTGAAAAAACTTGAACATGGTCACTGAGCTGTTTTGTCTCTTTCCACTAGGCCACATTGCCTCAAAACCTGGCACCGAGGAACAGAGCTTACAGAGTCCCTGATACCGTACTCTCCATCAGGACAGAGACCAAGCCTGTAGTGCTCACCACTGTATGGTAGGCACACTACAATTATGTGTAGAAACAGTATAACAGGAAACTGCAAGCACGTGTACACAGAAGAACGTGCACACCCACAGCTGAACTTAAAGTTAGTGGCTGGCAGTGTTTCGATTCATTCTTGCTTTCCGCATAGTTTCCTCAGACTTTATTTAATGGGATGATGTTAGTTTTCCATCACCCCCAGCCATGGCCTCACCTGTGAACCTCTGCAAGCTGCCACTGCAGCCGGCCCCTGGCTTGTTGCTTCCTTCGCCACCTCATTTGGGGCTGTTCCACAGCTGCTCTGCCCACTCATATCTGCCACATGGCTGTGAAGCACTTCCCAGTCTACGGGGCATGAGAAATGCTTCGTCATTCTCACCAAGCCTTTTGCTACTCGCTATGGCCAGTCACAAGAGCATCTGTCTCCGAGAATCTTTGAAGTGTCTTCACAGAAGAAAACAATTGCTCTGAAGTGATAGCCCAGGCAGGAAATGAGGCCATGGCAATGTCACTCCAGGGCACCAGAGCAGCTCCAAATTCCCTTTCTCCTTCTTTCTCTCAGCCCTTACCTTTCCCTCGAAAAGAAGGAGAACACTGAAATTATTTAATAACTTTGTTCACCATTCAGTGTCACTTCACATGACATCTGGACTGTGCCCACAGCAGACACTTGTAAATTGGAGGTAGGTTGTAACAGGATTTATTCAGCGGGGTGCTCTGTCTCTGCCCTTCATCGAAGAAGTGTGTTCTTCAGGAATTGGCAGATTGCGGGAGAGGTTGCCTGGCATAAGAGGTGAAAACTCTCTTTGACACTTTTTGCTTTCCCACCTCAAGCACAAATGGAGAGAGGAAATGGGGAGGGGGACCAAGTGGGAGGCCACAGCCTCTACTAGGAACAACATGCATGACCTTCGAGGTCAGAAAGAGTAGAACCCAGGACTTCCCTGGTGGCGCAGTGGTTAAGAATCCACCTGCCAATGCAGGGGACACGGGTTCGAGCCCTGGTCCGGGAAGATCCCACATGCCGCGGAGCAACTAAACCCGTGTGCCACAGCTACTGAGCCTGCTCTCTAGAGCCCGTGAGGCACAACTACTGAGCCCACGTGTCACAACTACTGAAGCCCGCGTGCCTAGAGCCCGTGCTCTGCAACAAGAGAAGCCACCACAATGAGAGGCCCGTGCACCACAATGAAGAGCTCATCTCAACTAGAGAAAGTCCACGTGCAGCAACAAAGACCCAATGCAGCCATAAATAAATAAATAAAGGAAAATATTGAATTAAAAAAAAAAAAAAAAGAGTAGAGTTAAAATCCCAGTCCTGCTGATGGTTGTTAGCTTATAGAATCTTGAGAGATTTACTTACCTTTTCTTACCTCAGTGTACCGCACATAGTGGGCCCTCAGGAATTTTAGTTCCCTTCTCCTTTCTGCTAAATATCTCTGCATCATCTGTGACCAAGTTATTCTGGTATCATTCTCTCCTTCATTAATGTTTATGATGTCTTCTAATGCTATAAACTACTGAGACAAGACAGACACATATGAAGTGACTTCAAAATCTTTATGAAGCTGTGGGTCCAAATGCACTGCTTAGTAGAGCTTAAAGTCTGTTGTGTTTAAGCGGGGATTCCAAGCACTGGAAGGGATGCTCAGCTTAAAGGTCTTTGACACGCCTTCCCGCTTAGAGATTCTGTAGTTTGGTGGTCTTCGATCTTACATCATAGATAATGTATTCATATAATTTACTGTCCAAAGTAGGAAGCTTCTGAGAGCGAAAGAGGCTCCTATTAAAATTTACAACTGGACAGCAGGTGTAAATTAGAACCGTTTCAGGCAAGTGGGGTATATTTTTACTCTAATTAGGGTGCACACGTTTAGCCCCAAGCTCTGTGTGTTGTGAGCCTTCATACAGTACTTATCTGGCTGCCACTCATTTTGAATCACGTCAGTTTTGTTTCCTCTTCAGCCAAGGACTCCCGTTATGTAGGTAAGGACCTTCCGGAAAGTTAAAGATGCGTGGCACAGTGCACGTGTAGATAACACATCAGATGTACATAAAGAGACAAATGAAAGGCAGAGGGTGAGCCAATCCAGGACCCAGATAATCCTTTAGCTCTCTCACCACACCCCACCCCACCGGCCCCCGCAGGCGGGCCTGCCGCCTCCATGATGACCAGCTGTGAAGGGAAGTAACAGGCTGGGGCAAGGCCAGCCAGATGTGACTCCCAGAAAACCCAGGTCAACTCTGACATCTGTTCATGGTCTCAGTGGCTGGCTCTGATGCTCCAGACTCATGGCATGAAAATTAAAGGGCGAACTTTCATCACCGTGGTCCTCAGGTACCAAGTGAGCCTTACTTGTCTCTGGGAGCCAGGATGCTGCAGCAGGTAGCTTCAACTTACAAAGAGCGCTGCCTAGTGAGGGCCAGGGACCTAGGAGACAGGTGCAGAAGCACAGACAGTGAGCTTGGAAGGGCCCTTGGGGATGCTGGTGGGTGAAGAGGAAGGAGCTTTGGGCTTCTAATCAGTAGATCTGGGTTTTCTTCTCTGCTACAGAGGAACCTCAGTGTTCTCACCTGGAAATTGAGGGTAACCTTCCTACTGTGTCTACAATCTGGGGTCACCGGGAGATAGAATGAGGTAATGGACATGGAAGTAGCTTACAAACCATAAATCCCTATACAAATGCCAGGTGGCATCCTAATTGGAGATCCTCAGCTCAAACCCCCAAATTTACAGATGAAAATCTGGGGTCTAGCGAGGTAAGCTGTCTGGCTCAGTGTGGGTGAGTCCCTTTACGGAGATGGACGTGGATGGCCTGTGTGTGATGCAGGGAGGAGTGGGCTGAGAAGGTAACACTTAAGAAAAACAGAAAGCCAGGGACCAGTCAGGGAGGCAAAATCACTTCCAAGGATCTTAATTTAAATTTGTGCTGGATGAGCTGAGAAGAATGATGCTGTGGTGATTTTTTTTTCAGGCAGCAGGATCCTCACAGCTTTTATTCCTCATTGTCATGGACGCTGACTGGAGTTGATTTCATCTGAAGCTTTTCATCCTGAGGCTTTGAGGCTAGAGCTGATTATGCTGTAATCTGGTTAGGCCACATCTCTTATGAAAAATTCTCCTTCGGCCTGACTGCCCTGCCCTGACACAGAGGATGGGGGCCTGGTCAGGTTGGAAAAGACTATGAGGGCCAGAGATCATCTATCTTAAGTAGGAGAAGGTTGAGGCAGGTTAGCAGAGTGCTTAAGATCATAGACTCTGGAGCCAGACCGCCAGGGGAAGAATCCCAGTTTTGCTACTCACCAGCTGTGCCGCCTTGAGCAAGTTACCTCATCTTTCTGTGTCTCAGTTTTCTCATCTGTAGAATGAGAATATGAATGGTATCCATATCACAGGGTTGATGTGAAGCTTAAGCAAGCTAATACTTTTAAAATGCTTAGAAAAGTATCTGGCACACATTCAGCTCGATTTATCTGTTTAGTAAATAAAAATAAAATAGATAAGAGTGTAAAAGAAGGACATGATAGAGAGGTCATGAGGAGTGGGCTTTGTCATCAGACAGACCTGCATTTGAATTCTAATTCCACAACCTTTTTCTATCAACATTTATATTTTTCTAATTATAAGAGGCATATGTGTTTATAGTAGAAAATTTAGAAAATACAGAAAGCCAGCAGGAAGTAAATAAAAACCAACTCTAATTCCAGCACATGGAGATGGTCATGTGATGGTCAAGTATCACTGTTGGTAGTGGTACTTGAATTGGAGTTTGGGTCTGGTGCTGGTGGCTTGTTGGTTTTTATCCTTCCTCCTCAGTTTCTAAATTCTTCAGGGAGAGATCCAGGAACCACTTGAGGGCAAGGAACGATAAATGCCTAGTAAGTAAAATAGTTTTTAACAATGATGAGACCCTTGATATGTAATTCAGAGCCCTTAATCTACACAATTTTTACAGTTCTCTGTTCCCGACTTTTAGGAGCTCAGTGTTCTAGTGATACAGCATGCCAAGCATTTAGATTGAAACTCATAAATTTCTTCTTCCAACTTCCCTGCTATAATTACTTGGCCGCCCACATTATTGTTGCCAACTGCCAAGTGTGGCCGGTGAGTGACAGGTAGATTATTTGTGCCTGATGTGGGTCACACTTTTGCTTGGTCTGAGCTTTTTTGTTTAATGCTCCATGAGAAGGCCATAGATGGGGAGCAGAGTAGGGGTAATAGGAGAAGTCTACTGGGCGATGATTTGGCAGCTCAGAGAAAGTTGTAAATTAGGCTGTCAAAAGGGAAATTTCTGGCAAACTCAGTGAACAAACACAAGGTGTGAGGTGGTCAGCACTTGTAATAAGCTAACTTTCTCTCTCACTGGTGGTTTCCTCTTGTTGGTCTTTTGGTGAAGTGGTTAGATGTGTTAACTATCACCCAAACAGAATCTGAATGGCTTTGGGGTTGGGGATATGGTGGTGGCTAAGCAGTGGTAAAGAGGACGGGTACAAACGTACACAGTCAGAGCAGCATTCCATGTGCTTTAGAGATTGGTTAATGGCGTAACCAAATGTATTCCTGGGGACTATCAATGAACAGTGGCACAGCCACTAAGTTTCCTTGTCATTTTAGTGACTTCGGTTGGACAGTCCTCAATAATCTGCTCTGTGTGCTTTCAAAGTCAGGGGAGGGGAGGGCCTATAATATAAAATTATGACATTAATATTATAGAAACTTTAAGGAGGTTTCCTCTCCTCCAATTTAGTGGACAAAAAAAAAAAAAAGCCTTGGTATGTATGCTCAATCCAATTGTACAAATTAACTTCTTTATTGGAACCATCTTCTTTGGTCAATGTGACAGCAATTCACACTGATGACAGACTTAGAAATGGGTCTATCTTTCCCACTAAGGCCTGTGTCAATACAGCCAGTAGCTGCTTTAATTAGGGTGACCAAACATTCTGGTTTGCCCAGGGCTGTCTTGGTTGATTATGCCTCTTGTCTCAATCAGTAAATTTTCATAGAAACCAACTTCATTCTCAAAAGTGTCCCAGTTAGGACAATAAATTATATGGGTCCCCCAACACGAATGAAATCAAGGAGGAGCCTCCCAACAGACAGGCCTGCTTCCCTTTTCATAGTGTTGCTTTGCTCAGAAAAATTTCCAATGCCTCTGTCTAAAAGACTCTTGACGCTGGGGTCACAGTTTGACTTCTTTCATTCTCCAGCAATATTCCTTCCCAAGCTTTGTTTCAGCAGCAGAATCTACTTTTTCAGATTAAACGTTAGACAGAAGCTCCAATGTTTAAAACAGAAAAAGGTGGAGGCTTTCTTGGTTAAAGTGAGGGTAGCGAGCTGATACCCACACATTTGGCTTCTCTCTCTCTCTTTCCTTCTGGTGTGGGTCTCTGTTGAATCTCATAGCTTTGTGAAGCATAGATTAAATCTACTGCTAGAGCATATGCTACCAACAATTTAAAGTGCTGTCACTTTTTAGGTTGAATACTTTTGTTCCCTAGTCAAGTTAGGTTAGCAATACTGTATGTATTTAAGGTTGGCACAAGTTAAGGATCATCAGGCTCTGTAAAAATATTATCCCAGGGTTCAGCCTCAGTTCTAAGTTAGGCTACTCCTGTGGCCTTGATTCTTCAAACCAATCAAATCTTGACCACTACCTTTTTGTTTTTAAATTGTTTTTTTTTTTTTTTTGGAGTATAATGGCTTTATAATGTTGTGCTAGCTTCTACTGTACATCAAATGTTGTTCTGTCACAGAATGTGGCTGAGGAATGACCACACCAACCATAGTTCCTGGTAATTCCCTGATCTCACCTGTCCTCTTTGGGGGCCCTTCAGCTTAATTCTGGCTTTATGGCTCTTCCTCTGTAACCTTATCCTTTGTTCATGATTTGAAATGCTATTCCAGCAGACTTATTTTATCTTCATCCTTTCAAATCTTGAGCAGACCATCCTGGGTCCTCTCTTTTGTTAACTCCCCAGTTTATTTTAAAGTTCTGTGTAGTTTTAAAAATGCACAAAACCTACCAAACACATCAATGCATTAAAAACCTTCAATCATTAATCCCATGAGTCTCTCTCAGCCTTACCAGCTTCATTATTTTAGACATCCTAGCCAAATACAGAATTTCATCAGAATTAGCCACATATGTACTATTCCACACCTATGTTTCAACCACAGTTGATTCACCAGCCTGACAACCCCTATCAATTCTCAGTGATTCTGGGGAGCGGGTTATTCTTCTTGGCACACAGACCCAGATGTTGAGGTTAGAATTCAATAGTAAGCTGGTCTCCCCAGGATGTCCTTAATAGCATTTACTTACTGAAACATTAAAGGATATTGTCATAATATAGCAATTTCACTCAAAATGGCCTCGTGTCCCAGCCATTGTGACTGCCACATTTTAAAACTCTAGTGCCCTTGGTGGGGTTGAGGGGAGGGACCCGATCAGGAATGGATGCCTTTGTTTATTTGTTTATCCAAAAATATTTGGAATGAAGTGGAATTTTCTTGACAGCTAAATTGAGGTACTAGTAATTATTTCTGGATAATTGGAAATATTCAAAAGAAAGTTTTGTTTACTCAATTATTATTTGCTCAGGACATTTATGGAAAAGAGTCACTTATACTTTGAAGAAAGTATGCATTTATATGTGTTGCCCATTGTATACAGAAAGTTGGCTTGAATTTTAAAAAAGGATAATTTTTATATATTTAATACATTTTTACCATACAATTCCTCAGACTCACACTTATATACTTTTGTAAGGGGGAAACATCAAATAATTTCAACTTAAACTATAGAACAGAGTAGCTCGACCTTGGCACTATTGACATTTTGGGCCAGATTATTCTTTGCTGTGGGGCTGACCTGTGCATTGCGAGGCTTAACGACAGCTCTGCCTTCCACCCATTAGATGCCAGTTTCACCTTCTCCTTAACTCAGCTGTGATCACCAAAAGTGTTTTCAGATATTGTCAAATGTCCTTTGTAGAGCAAAATCATCCCTAGTTGAGAACCTCTGCCATAGAGAAATGAGGAAATAAAGAGGAAGTGTTGGAGATGGAGTGGTCCATGGTACTATAGTGACTTCACATCCTGTCCCCATGCATCAGCAGTGATGAAGATGAAGTGTTGGCTGGCTTGCTGAACAGGGCTACATGGAGCTATGAGGGATTTCTTCCAGCTAACCTGGGACCTCTCCCAAGTTTCTTCCTTTACAAATTCACTCCTTATGGAAAATAGGCAGAGTTAAAGATATTAAGTAGCTGGTATTATTTTTCTTTTAATAATTCAGAATGTATCAGTTGGCTACTTAACAAACCAGTCTAGAGCTCAGTGGCTGAAATAGACATTTATTATGGCTCACGCATAGGCTTGGCTGGGGTTCAGCTGGTCTAGGCTGGACTTGACAGGGCAGTTCTGCTTCTCCATGTAGGTCTATGGGTCACCTGGGTTGCAGCAGCTGACCGAGCTCTGCTCCATGTCTCTCTCATTGTCTTCCTGAGGCCAGTAGGCTACTTGGGACATACTCATCTCATGAGCATGAACAGATGAGCAGAAACGCATGAGGCCTCTGAAGGCCTATGCTCAGCACACCGTCACTTCTGATTCATTCTATAGGCCAAAGAAAGTCACATGGCTGAACCCAAAGTCCATGGGAGGGAAGATATACTTGCTCCTTTGTGGGAAGAACATGGCAAAAGGCACATGAATACAGGGAGGGGTGAGGAATTGGGGTTAATGACACAGTCTATCAAATCCTTATTTTTAGAGTAATAGTTTTGCTTCTATATAATTTCTGAACTGAGCCCCTTTATTTTGCTGGACACCTCTGTAATGAGAGAATAAAATCACAGGACCATTTCAAGAATGGAATCATCTGGTAGGGAAGAGTGGGCCAAACAAACTATCTGAAAAATTATTTTCATTTCAGTGAGCTCAATCTTGCATGAATTAAGCAACAATATATTTCTGTGGTTTTAGAAAATGGAAAGAGCTGGATTTGTCTGACATGGAGACCGAGAGGGAAGGTATTTTCAAAGATGTTTGTGAGATTAAGATGCAAAAACACTGATTTTTAAGGATTGGCAGATTGCAGATGTGTTGGCCAGAGGAATGTGGAGCGAAAATCTCTGGAATGTTTTAGCAACCTTTTAAATTTATTGCCAGGAAATGTGTGCTGTTTGTCTTCCCTGCATCTTTTCAAAAGATCTCTTGTAAATCCAGTCAAGTCTCGTCCAGGTAGGGAGGTTTGGAAACAGTGATAAGTGAAAGGTGTTTTCTACAGCTGCGCCTTGCTCCGGCCTGACCAAACACCGTTAATATGTAACCTGAATCTGACCACTTCTTTTATGTTTACATTTGGTTTCAGTATTATTTTTAACTGGTGAAAGAGCAGTTCAAAGTCATCTTTTTTTCTTGGCTGTTACCCATAATCTCTCAAGGCTCGGTAGCAGAATAGCCATAAGTCACGTCAGGGAGATCTGAGTCTGGCAGAATTAAAAATCACTTAACTTATTACACATGTGAATGTACTAAAGCTGGATAGGTCGGTCTGTGCAAGGATAAGACATTATATCAGAGACAACTTTTAGCTGCTTATGCTGGGACCACAGATTTAGGGGATCATCGTCTACACGCTTGGCACAATCCATCAAAGAGGGGTGTGTACCACATACCTATTAGAAGGGCTGAGACAAAACAAAATAAAACAAAACCAAAATGCCGACAATGACAAGTGCTGCAGAGCATACAGAGCAATGAGAACTCTCAAATACTGTTGTTGGGAATGCCAAATGGTTCAGCCACTTGGGAAAACAAGTTTGCCCTTTCTTATTTAGTTAAGCATATGCTTACCATAAGACCCAGAAATCCCACTCTGAGGTAGTTACCCAAAAGAAATGAAAGCTATCTTCACACTGGAACTTCCATGTGAATGTTTATAGTGGCTTTATTTGCAGTCACCAACTATCTTTCAATTGGTGAGTGAGTAAACAAATGGTGGGTCATCCATATAATGGAGAGTTACTCAGCAATAAAAAGAAATGAGTTGCTGATAAATGTAATAATGTGGTGAAATATCAAATGCATTATATTGAGTGAAAGAGGCTAGACTCAAAAAGCTATAGCTGTATGATTCCATTTATATGACATTCTGGAAAAAGGCACACCTATAGGGACAGAGAATAGATTAGTGGTTGCCAGGGGCTAGAGGTAGGGGCTATCTACAAAGGGGCATATGGGGAAATTAGGGGGGTGACGGAACTTTTCTATATCTTGATTGTGGTCATGATTATAAGACTGTCTACCTATGTCTAAACTCATAGAACCACGCTCTAAAAAGCGTGAATTTATACCCCAATATGCCCGACTTTTAATAAAGTGTATAGCTTATTGTCCCCCAGAATCTTCTATTTATATATTTGTCAATGTAACATACGTGTTGGGGTAACCACCCAACTCACATCTGCTTATTTGGAAACAGCATCCTGCCCCCCAGTCCCTGCTGAAGGGTAGGCTTAGCCTATGCCTCTTCCGGTTGATTCCACACCTTGACCCCACTTGATAGGACCATGGGTGGACATCTACGCCAAACTAAAACAGTAACATGCTCTCTTTTGAGACTTTGCTCTAAGAGACATGGAAACCACAGTCCAGAGGGTGTAGATTTTGGCTTGCAGATATGTTTTATTTGGCTCGCACAATGTTTAAAGCAATTGAATTAATTGCCAACATTAAAAAATGGGAGATTTCACATAAAAATCCAGATTTCCGGCTTCTCTTTAAGAAATGGGAGGATCCGGTAGAATGGCCCCAAATTCCTGCCCGGAGACAATGGCTGGAGCAGCGATGGCTTGCCTCCTTCCCACCAGCATGCCTCTCCATCTGCACAGGGCCTTCCACTCCCGGGGAGTGGGCAGGGGGGCAACGGAAGCTGTGATTGTCTTGTTAGTTTGCTGGTATAGTAGTGTTCAGGGAAATATAAACTATTTCTTGTACCTTCTCTTTCTATCAAAAATGGAGAGCAAAAGGTAAGACCATGTTTTATGAAAACCAACAATGAGCATACTGCTTTGTGACAGTAACGATGACTCTAAGTGGCTTATTGTAAGCAAACCAAATGTGTCCGAACTGAAAGAACACAAATGAAGATTCCTTTCTGAAAACAAACTTGTGGTTACCAAAGGGGATAGCGGCAGGGGCAGGGGGATGGGGAGATAAATGAGGAGTTTGGGATTAACAGATACACACTACTATGTATAAAATAGATAAACAACAAGGACCTACTGTAGAGCACAGGAAACTATGTTCAATATGTCGTTAATAATCTCTAATGGAAAAGAATCTGAAAAAGAATATCTATACATGTAGAACTGAATCACTTTGCTGTACACCTGAAACTAACATAACATTGTAAATCAGCTATACCTCAATTTTTTTAAATGGTTAAATAAAGAATAGGATTGTCTTACATTACACACACACACACACACTCACACTCACACACAGATTCCTTTCTAAAACAAACATGGCTCTCGACACCCATCCACATTACCTGCGTGACCCCTGTAGGCATTTGAGTTTGCACAACCCTCCCAGTCCAATGGTTGAGGACTAGAGCGCTAAGGTTGCCTAAAGTTGAAGATAACTCGGCACCTTGAGATGTTCACCGATGTGCAAACTGGTGTCACTGGAGAGGGAAACTGAGAGCCTTACAAAGAAGTAGTTCTGCAGAAATGTGTGTGTGTGTGTGTGTATTAGAGAGAGAGAGAGAGAATGAGATTGAGAAAGGGACAGATGTTCAGGGGAGAGTGCAAGTGAATTTCTTTCAATCGCTTACAGTAAAGAAATTCGGATTATAACCCAAGTCCCCCAGACAGTGCTTCTCAAACTTTAATGTGCACATGAATCTCAGCGGAGCTTGTGAAAATGCTCGTTCTTACTCAGTAGGTCTGGAGTGTGGCCTGAGATTCTGCATTTCTAACAAGATGGCAGATAATGGCAACGCTGCTGATCAGCAGACCACGTTTTGAGCAGTAAGGCTCCAAACCACACAGTCTACAAAGAAACAGTAAAAATTCACCAGCCTGAACTTTGTTTTTCAACCATTTCTTCTCCATTGAAGCAGTACGTGGTAAAATCAGTTTTTTGTCATTTACCTAAGACAATTACTCCTCTTGAACAAGGAAGGGGCTATTTCAGAGGTAGTGGAGGCTGGCCCTCCGGGAAGAGAGAATAATTTTTGTGATTAAATGGCTGGCATCTTCAGAGAAGCAAGCTGGGTGAGCAGCCCCGCAAAGTGACTGTGCGTCTGGCCTTCTTAGTCTTGATGGCTTTGTTCTGTGGCCTTAGGCAAATCACCACTCTGCTTTCTCACCAGTCAAAAAAACGAAGTGAGATTTTGACCTTGTAGACGATTGTGAAAGATTTAATTAGCATTTGTGAAAGCTTGCAAGATCCATGGAGGAAAGGTACTTCAGGCGAACAAAGTAATTTATAGTCACTATCGTCATTTCATTACCGGTTTCGCTGATATGCCAGGCCAGCTCAGTCTCAAAGAGGCTGTCTCCACAATCTACAACTCCCTCATGGTCAAAAATACTGCAGTGAGGAACATTACAGCTATCTGTGGGAGAAGATAAATCCTGCTTCTTTTCCACAATGCTTGGTATAACGCAGGTGTCTACCATTTCACATTTTAGTATGATAATTTTTTCATGTAAAGAAGGAAGATCCTCTTTTCAATTGTCTCCTCCTTCCAAATATGGGCCACGGTGATGTCTGTTTAAAACTTATGGGCTCTGGTTTGAAAGGAATATGTTCTTTCATTTTTCTTTCTCTAAATCAGCAGTCTAGAGAAACGGTGTCCAAAAGAAATAGAATGCAGGCCACATATGCAATTTAAACATTTCTAAACAGCCACCCTGAAGAGAGAAATCTAGTCCGATAAAATTAATTTTAAAAATGCTTTTTATTTGATCTAATCTTTCTAAAATATTTTTTCAGTATGTAATTAGTATACAAATTATTAATGAGAAATTTCACCATTTTGGGGTACTATCTTTGAACTTTGGTATCTGTTGCACTTCAAATGAGATGTTAAATTTTCATTAAGGAATACTTAATCCATGTTTAGACTTCCTAAAATTTATAGTTAAAAGAGTAGTTTCATCTACCCAAGTTATTACAAACATACTGAAATTTTTTCAGATAACAGTTTTAAATTTAAATATCAGTTATAGAATAAAATAACACTTAAAAATCAGTTCCTTGTCCCATGGACCAAATTTTAAGGGCTCACTAGTCACATGTGGCCTGTGGCTAGGCTGTATTGGACAGGGCAGGGCTAGACCCACCAGTGAGGGCAGCCATTGCCCTGGGATTGCAGAGGTCCTATTCCCACACCCACCACCAGCAGTGCATGTGTCCTTTGTTGATGGAGTTGCCTCCTAGCTGAGAAGCCCTGTGAATGAAGGCCTTCCCTCCAACAATACACATTTTTTGCCCTTCACTTTTAAGAGGATCACTGTTTACGGCCCATCTGTCTCTCAGAATGACCCACATTCCCCAGAGGGACCTTGCAGAGATTTGAACTGGGCGCCCCTGGACTAAAACAGCGTCTATCCACCCAGGCATGACTCCACTTATCCATTCAACAAATATTTATGAAGCCGGTTTCTATGACCAGCCCTGCTAAGCTCTGGGGACTGCTTCAGCCATGAGAAAGGACGACAGGGTCACAGCCCTCATGAACCTTAGTGTCTAGGAGTGGCAGACATTCAGTGGACTCACACAAATAATGAGTTACTAACAATATGACATCTGTGAAGGAAAGCAGAGGTCTCCATGAGTCCCTTAGGGAACCTAATCTAGTCTGGAGGTGCAGGAAATCTTCCTTAAGAAAATGATGTTTCCGTTGGGCCCCGAAGGGATCAGGCTGTGAAGATCTGGGAGCAGGGCCTATTCTTGGCAGAAAAGACAGTGTCTTCAAGAGAGAGGCAGAAAGTCAGGGTGGCTGGAGAGAGGTGACCCAGAAAGGATGCACAGATGAGTACAGGCCAGATCGGAAGGGCCTGGAGGTCCTGGAGGAGGACCCTAGTCTTTGTCCTAAGAGCAACAGGGAGGTCACCTAAACGTTGTAAGAGGAATGACTTGGTCAGATTCAGGTCCTTCCCCCTGTTTTTTTTTTGAGACTGAATGAGTATTCCTTTATTTATTTATGCTACTAGAATGACTATCATTTATTACAGGTTACGTAATTTTTTGTTGATCCGTTTTCATTTTTATTCTTATTAAAAAATTTTTTTTTTGTTTTTATACGGTTTTTAAAGAGGCTCACTCAAACTTTATTCATTCCACAAAACATCACTGAGCACCTAATAAGGATCAGGAAACGATCTAGATGCTGGGATGCAGCAAAAACTAAACTGATTAAAGATAAGCAAGTAAATAAAAGAGTAGATCTTAAATGTTCTCACCACAAAAAAAGAAATGGTAATTATGTGACGGGATGGAGGTGTTAACTAATGCTATGCTGGTAATCATTTGCTGTATATAAGTGTATCACATCAACATGCTTTATACCTTAAATGTACACAATGTCATATGTCAATTACATCTCCATAAAGCTGGAAAAAACCCAAACAATCAAGCAAATAAACCACCACCAACAACAAAAAACTCCATCTAAAAGGAGCTTTTATTCCAGTAAGGGGAGACTGACAATAAACAAAGTAAGTTATAAAATACATAGTATGTTTGATGATAGCAGAAAATAAAGCAGGAAAATGAGATGGGAATGTTTAGGACAGTCAGAGAGGGCCTTGAGGATGGCATTTGAGCAGAGACCTGAAGGAAGTGAAGGGACAAATGATGGGGAAATCTGTGGAGACGGCATTTCAGGCAGAGGAAATAGTAAGTGCCAAGGCCCTAGGCAGGAGTGTACCTAGAGTGTTCAAGGAAAAGCAGAGAGGTCAGTGTGGCTGGAGATGGGGTTGGAGAGATAGCCGGAGGCTCACAGGGCCTTGCACTCCCTGTTAAACCTCTGGCTTTTTCCCTGAATAACATGAAAAACCACTGGAAGTTTCCTAGCAGAGGGGGAGCATTTTTCAGGACCAGTGGTATGGAAAACAGATTGTACAAACACAAGGACAGAACAGTCAGGAGGCCATTGCAATCATGCCTGTGAGTGATGGTGAAGCTTAGACAAGGGGAGCAGGGGAGGTGATGAGAAGCACTTGAATTCTACATATATTTTGTGGAAGAGTCAAATGGATTTGCTGGTGGATTGGATAAAGAAAGTCAATTATTTGAAGTCATTTTTTTCTCCCTACCTAAAAGTTATCATAGTCATTTTAAGGCCTAGATAGAAAGGTACCTAGGATATTTATTACCCTTGATTAGATACTTCTTATCTTCTTTTAAATAATATTTTAACTTCTCAAATTATACGAGGAAACCATTATTTTATCCGTCTTATAAGAGGTCATATAGTGCAAAATGAACACTCCCACTTACCACACCACAGTTGTCCTTTTCCAAGAAAGAGATAATCTCTATTATGTTTGACTTTTTTATGCATTTACGTATAAAAAATTTATAGCTTTATTCTTTTAAGAAAAATGGGATCATACCATTCACACTGATTTCTGCTTAATATGCCTTGCAAATCTTTCCAAATTAGTAACCTAGAGATCCACTTCATTCTTTTAAATAACTTAGGAGTCCTCTAGAAATGTATCTGACTCGTTTCTCTCCTTTCCCCCAATCACTGTCTAAATTAGGGGATCAAAGCAGGCAGGCATCCACGCATATGCCCTAGTCAGAGTCTCTCCTTCCACAAAATATCCACGAGATGACATTTTAAGGTTGAGAGAATGAGCCCAGCATGCAGAGCCGATCTGTTTGAAATGTCTTAGAGGGGATCACAGTTGCCTTGAATCACTTTAGTTTGAAAGTACTTTTGCTGGGGAAAATGCTTGGGGCATTTTGTGCCACTGGTTTACCAACACCTCACTCACTAGCATTCATGGTTATAGAGAGTTCAAGAGCCCAGGGCAGCGGGTTGCCCTGGCCTTATATGGTACGCAAACCTCCCAAACCAAAACGGAAGCATCTGACTCAACAAGAATAAGTGATGTTAATGGCTGAAAAGATTTCTCCACATGTGTATGCGTCTTTTCCAATTATTACAATGTTGCATTTTATTATTTATTGCATAGGTGATGCCTGAAGGTTGTAGGAAAATTAGAACAAAATACAGAAAAAGACTAGATAGGAATGACCAGAAAGCTTCTACCTAAAGATACTATTTTGCTGTTTACAAGAGGATTGGAAATTGGGTTGGCTGTGACATATCTTATTTACGTAGCTGCCACAGTACAAACCACTAACTTTGCTTGGTTCTTCTGCCCATGTGCAGGGATATGTCATGAGGAGGTGAGAGGGAGCACAGACACATCCTGTTGGAAAACCAACTCCTGCTTTCCGTCACCAGGGTCTCTTCATAAGGAAGCTATGTTACAGTGCTAGAGGCAGTTGGACCAGTTGACAATGGTTTCCAGTGGTTGGGACAATGCTTAAAATTCAGCAGCTGCCCTTCACTCTGCTCTTCTGACCCTCTGTAGAGGCACCTGGGACACAATCATGCCTTTCTCTGGAGTTTGTTCACCTGTTTTAAATTAATGACAGGGACCTAGTCCTTCAGCTTGGCATCAATGAAGAATAGCAGAGAAAGGAAATGAGAAGGATCTGCCCAGCTGGGTGGGTCCCTCCAGGATATTAAGCCAGCTGGGAAGGAGGAGTTGGGCCATAAGCTATGTTGGGACTCAGTTCTTCCCCACACAGCTGGGATGGGTGTTTGCCTTGACGCCAGGGGCCATTCTGCTGAGCTGGGACACGATGGCTGGACACACCAGCCTGGAATAAAGGGAGAAGGACTCATGCATATTTTGCCAACAGGGCGATGGATGCGTGAGCTGTCCTAGCTGCTGAATGAAATTCAGTCCTTTAGCCTTCTACCTTTCATGCAAATAACTAGGCTTCTTCTTGCTTTGAGGGGGCAAAAGGCTTTTGTTTCTATAATTGCGGTCAATAACATTTATTAAATGTAGGAATAGTATTATAAGATGGGGTTTAAAGAGATATTGGACAGAGCCTTTGCCCTCCAAAAACCCTCATAATCCAGTGGCAGGGACAAAATGTAAGCGAGGAATAGTATTACCAGGTGGCAAGGGGTGAGCGCTACCTGAGTAGAACGGAATATACATGTTAATGGTGGTCAGAGGAAGGAGGCATCTCCATGTACTAGAGTGGACACGACATAAAAGCTTCAGGAAAGAGGTAGCATTTGGCTTGGGACCTAAAGGAAGTCCAGGGGTTAGAGAAATGGAGATGAGAGTTGGGAGGGAATGCCAGGCAGTGGGAGATGGCTCGGGTAAAGGCTCTGCGGGTGCAGGGCAGATGTGCAAGAAGTAATGCTGGTGAATATCGCAAAGAGAGAATCAAAAGCATGAGTGTGTGGGGAAAAGGGAAGAAAAGTGAGAGACATTGCAAGGTTGTGAAGAGAGATTCTTGAAGGAAAGATGCCATTGACTGCACCGGGGACTTCTGGAAGGGTGATTAGTTTTAGGGAAATGATGACTTTGAGACTTGCCCAGTTGAAGGATAAGAATAGAGATGAAGGTGATCGTCTAGCTCCAGAGGGCAGTCAGAGCTGGAGAGAGTATGCGGAAATCACATTCAAGCCTCATTAGCGCGATCGGACTGAATGAGGTCTCCAAAGATGGAGCAGCCGGAAGCCGTCATCTCAGTCTTGCTTATGCTCACGTGTTGGGTGAAAGGAGGAAGTGGATGTAGCAAAAGACGTGGGCTAATGGCCCCGGTGATAAGACTATCATTAGAAGGTTCACAACAGAAAGGGGAGAAGAGAATGTCAAGAAAATGGAGCCCTGTTCCCGCCTTGACTGCCACAGACAAGCCAAGAATGAACCCTGAGAATAACCCACTGCATATGGCGGTTAGAAGTCATGGCCGACTCCTGAGAAACCGGTTGTGATCAGGTTGGCTTGGCGGGTGTCTGGAGTGTGTGGTGATGAAATAAATACAGTGAGGATAAACCAGTGGTTTTAAAACTTGGCTGAACAGCCTCATCATTTGGAGGAAACCTGAAAAATACAAATTCCTCTGCCCCACGTCAGACCTTGTGAGTCAAATCTTTAGTGGTTGTGCCTATGAAACTGAGTTTCCCCAGGTGGCTCAAACGAAGCCAGTCCACAGAGCAGCATTCGTGAATCACTGGTTAAAGATGAGAAAATTAAAGATTAAGGACTAAAGATGAGAAATTAGATGTACTTGAGGGTAGGGTAGGGCTGAGGAAGTCTTCCTGGTAGTTTTTTCCCCCTTAATTTTACTTTTAGAATAGAGGAGATCTGAGCTCTTTTTCCAGGTCATGGGGGAAATAATCTGATTGAAGATACAAAAGAGATGGAAGATAGGAGATAGTCAAGTGTCCCCAGCTATAGGAAATAGGAGCGGGTCCTCTGAGGCAGGTGGGTGTAGGGCACCCTGGGAGGGGATAGCAAGGTGGAGGAGGTGGAGAGTCAAGGGAATATTCGAGGACGTGAAAGGCAACCCCTGCTTTCTTTTCTTTTCTTTTTTTTTTTTTTTGCAGTATGTGGTCCTCTTACTGTTGTGGCCTCTCCCGTTGCGGAGCACAGGCTCCGGACGCGCAGGCTCAGCGGCCATGGCTCACAGGCCCAGCCACACTGCGGCATGTGGGATCCTCCCGGACCGGGGCACGAACCCGTGTCCCCAGCATCGGCAGGCGGACTCTCAACCACTGCGCCACCAGGGAAGCCCAACCCCTGCTTTTTTAAACTGATTCCAAATCAAGCTCGGTGTATTCTTCAGAGATTGACTCAATTCGCCTAAGAACCTTGTTAAGTCCTTCCTAGCACCGTGTTGAGCAAATTACATGGCACTTTCGTCATGCCAGCTACACCCAGGAAATGCAGGTTATGAAAGTTTAGAATTATGAAATGACACAAGTTGTGCAGTTCAACGTGAGCTTATCTTTTGAAAATTTCTATTTCACAGCTCCTGAGGGGCTGCACTCTACATGACCTGTAATACCGAGGTTTTAGGAGACCGGCTCTAAGAGGAAGAATTGACCAAGTTACCTGTTGCAGCTCCAGGCGACAGCGTCTGAGAGTCCAGTTTGGGGGTAAGAAGGGGAGACTGTGGGTGCCGTGCCCACAGAGCTTGTTGAAAATGGGTTCTCAGCTTTGTGGCAGGAAGCACTAGGTCACAAATCACACCTCACACCTTTCTCTCGCCGGCTGCCTGGGCTCCGTGTGAAATCTGGGTCTGTAATCTTCTCCTTCTGCCTTTTTTCTCCCCACTACCCAGTGTCAGCACAGTCCAACTGTCATTTGCAGATTATCTCTGCATCGTGTGGAGCACGTCTCTAGTGTCCTTATAATAGCAATGAACTTAGTGGTGCAGGTAGTGAATAGCAACACTCTTGAACTCATCGTGTGCATTTTATCTAGTACCTCCCTTTGAAATTTGCCTTGGGCACATTTCTATTTTGACATCCTATTACAATGAAATAATTCTTTCTGATTGTGGAAGACAATACAAACATTATGACCAATAATAGTGCTCACTGTATACCAGACACTGTCTCAAACATTTTAGGTATTTCCATGCACTTTAACCTCACAACAACACTGTGATGTAGTTATTCAGATTCCCATCTTACAGATGAAGGAATTGAGGCTCAGAGGAGTGAGACATGTTGCTCCAAAATCACATAGCTAGTGAGTGGTGGGGCAGGGATTCCAACCCACATCCATCTGACACCAACGCCAGAGCTCTTCAATCGTAAATGATGAAATAGATTGAAACGTAGTTAACTAGAAGGGGAAGGCATCCTTGAGAGTTAAAACTATTTGTTCTGGGTGCTCCCTGATTTTTTCAGCACAATATTGGCCGGGCATTCTTTAAACAATCTCAGCCGAAACGCCTGCTTAAAGGACTCAGACACTTCACCTGAATCTTCCATGTGCTGGTCAGGTTTAGAAAAGCCAGTTGGATGAACCCCTGGAAGCCTGTAGTACCTTCCGTGAGCTCATAGAACATCAGAGTGAGGCAGAGGCCAACCCTGATGTATCTCAGAGTTGATGGACAAGGAGGCCGTTCATTCATTTGAGAAACCATCCCCATAGAGTGCACCTCTGCATGCCATTCCTGTGTTTACGTAACGGAAACAGAAGTGTGGAAGCATCCAGTCCCAGGAGGGAACATTCACAGGAGACAAAGAGGACTGGGGGGGCGGGCAGTGGGGAGTGACCGCCTGTAACAGATGGAACAGGGCCCTAACCCAGACAGCGAGGTGAGTGGGAGGTGTTAGTTCCTGTGAACTGGAGTTTACCCCTTGACTGACATGGACGAAATCCACAGATGGCAGACTTTCAGGATTCGGGGTAGGAGAGAGGTGCATTCCTGTGATGCTCGGATACAGGGTGCCAGTGTCTGCGATTTCTTTCTGACATTAGAGAGAAGTGTGACAGGGGCGTTGCTCCATCAGCCGCCTTGTGAAGCCCTGATTAACTAGCAGCTCAGAAAGAGCTGGGGACTGACCGTCAGGCTGACCTTGACTGGAGCGCCTCCCCACGATTCACTGGCTGAGTGATTTAGGCAAGTATTTACCCCTCTGACCCCTTATAAAGCTGGAGATAGTACCTACCTTTCTGGGTTGTTGGGAGAATTATGGAGCCAATGGATGTTCCATCAAATATCAACATCACTTCTGGCAAATGCTCAGGAGATAGCACTGTTCTATGTCGGTGGTTCTCAACCCAGGGTGATTTTGCCCTCCAGAGCACATTTGGCAACATCTGGGGACATTTTCGATTGTCACCGGTGGGAGGAGGATGCATCAGCATTGACTGGGTAGAGGCCCAGGCTGCTGCCAAATGTCCTACATGCACAGGACAGGTCCACAACGAAGAATTATCCTACCCAACTGTCATAGAGACAAAGTGGAAAAACTCTGGTCTATGTTATGGTAACGCCCATAATCCTCACAGGAACCCCATGAAGTGGTACTATTATTATTCCTCTATTTTAGATAGGGGAATATTGGAGAGATTTAATGCCTTGGAAGTGAAATGACTTGCCCAAGCACAGGTAGCTAGTAAGAGCTGGGATTTGAACCGAGCCAGTCCAGCTCCAGGGTTCTTACATTTAACCACTTATCTTAGGTTGCCTTCTGCTGCAGTGGGTCAAAAGCAGTGAAGGTAGGCGATCTAGAAGCTTCCCTTTCCCCTATGCTAGTGATTCTTAAACTCCAGCAAGCATCAGAATGACTTGTTGGGCAAATTAGAATGCAGTTCCCTGGACCCTATGCCCAGGCCACCCTGACGTAGATGTTTTTTGAGGCACAAGGCTCTACACCAGCCCTTGTGAAAGCTTTCACGTAGAGTACCAGCATGATATCAGCCGTAAAATCTTGTTTTCTGAATCTCAGTTTTTCACGAAATACTGTGTGAAGTGCTTAACATAATTTTAGGATGTTGTCCAAGGGAAAAATTTTAATGCAAAAGCTTTTGAACCCGAATCCACTGATTCACTCACAGGTATTTACTGAGCACTGCTCTGTGCCAGGCACTGTTCTGTGGACACAAAGATAAATATGACCCTATCAGTTCCCTTTCTTATTCAGTGGTCCTCAGCTCTTTATATCATCACAAGCTGGCCTCCTGTCCAATCCCCACATTTCCCTACACAGCCTCTCAGCTCTGTTCATTGCCCACTGTCCCCACTTTCTCATTGCTGCCTCTGTAGCTTTGTCGTGCTCTACTGTACTCGAGGCCTCCTCTCTCTCTAATCCACATATCTAACTCCTATTCATCCTTCAAAACCCAGATCAAATCTCATTTCCTTAGTGAAGGCTTCCCTAACCATCCTACTTCAGGACAATTTCTTCTCTCCCATAGTCTCACAGTATTTTAAGTCACCATTATTTTTGGAACTGCTACTTCGTATACACATATGGATTCATTTTTATGCATGCCTGGTAGGGGAAAAAAGGTTGCAATCTGGAACAGTTTATTGTAAAGGATTTAGTCACTCTGGGCGGCATGGTAGATGTAGACGCAGAATAGGCATCGGTTTGCCAAATGTAGTTTAAAATTCCTGCGGGTGGATCTTAGAGCCCAGATCTGCCGGCTGTGTGCCTGGCTTACCCACTTGGACCAAGTGCTGCTGCTCAGAATGGCCAAAACCCACAGAGGCCCCAGTTAGTATCTGTGTCTGGCACTAATTCCAAGAATTTCTGGATTTGTCCTTCAGTGATTCTTCCCAGAGTTGTCAGCTAAAGAGAAAGAGGAAGACTTTAGCAATAGCTAATGTTTATTGAGTGCTTACTATGTGCTGGTCATTGTGTTCAATGCTTTATTTGCATCGTCTTGTTCAACCCTCACAGTAACCATGTAAGGTAGGAGCTATCTCCTCCATGTTACATGTGAAGAAACGGAGGCTAAGAGAGATTTAGTAACTTGCCCAAGTTCACACAGCTGGTAGCAGCTGTAGTCAGTGGAATTCAGGCCTTTCTGTTTTTATTCTGAACTTTTAACCCTTCTATGCAATCCAGTGTTGGGTGTAAAAACTATTAAGGCCACCCAAGGCTTCCCAATTTTTAGATGAATGCTGGGACTCATAACCTTTGTCGTCTAAAAAGCTTTGTATTGAAATAAGGATTATTTAAGAACCAATGCAGTTCCAACTGAAAAGATGTTTTGTCATATTCAGTAAAAGAAGATTTAAAATAACTGCTGCTTGGTCATACTCCCATTCTATCCTGAAAGCCCAGCTCTGGACAACTGGGAAGATAGGGTGTAAAAGGGCACATGCATTACAATGTTTTCTAGGAAAACTGGTGGGTGAAAGACTTCCTGAGAAATTTCACACTGAAAAGGAATACTCTGCTCTGCTATATTTAAAGGCAGATAATGAAATCTTTTCTTCTGGGCACATGTTCCTTGCCCTGTGTTTATAGTTGTCACTAGTTCAGGTGGCCTGAAATGCCTGATGTTGGAAATACTGGCCATTTCAGATTCCCCATTGGTCAGGAAGGGTGAGGAACGTCTCCTAATTTTATAAAAAGCAGAGTCACAGAACTTAGAAAGATGCAGTTTGTACCCATTACCAGAGGGACAGATTTTATGGTTTTTAGTGTCAATTTGAATAAGCAAATTTGATGGGGATAGCGGTTGCATAATTTAAAAAAACTGTTTTTGTTTTGTTTTATAAAAATCCAGATTTTGAGAGGCATGCGTAGCTGAGATGAAGTGAGCTAACATTTTGGTCCAGAAAGAAATGCAGAAAAGAAGTTCTTGGTGATTCTGAATATTAAGTCTTTGCTTTGGAGTCAGTTGTAATTTTTATGTCAGTTCTTATTAAAGTAACAGCAGACACATACATAATGAAACTTTATTAAATGTGAATGAGTCCCTGAGAGAATCACTAGCGATAGGAAGAACAAAAAATGCTTCCCTGGGCTTCCCTGGTGGCGCAGTGGTTGAGAGTCCACCTGCCGATGCAGGGTACACGGGTTCGTGCCCCGGTCCAGGAAGATCCCACATGCCGCGGAGTGGCTGGGCCCGTGAGCCATGGCCGCTGAGCCTGCGCGTCCGGAGCCTGTGCTCTGCAACGGGAGAGGCCACAACAGTGAGAGGCCCGCGTACCGCAAAAAAAAAAAAAAAAAAAAGCTTCACTGAACCAGCTTTTAAAATCTCCAATGCTTAAATTCTTCTAGTCTCTCAAAAGTCAGCTTCCCCCAGAAGAATGCCTCCCATTTTAAATTTTTCTTATTAATGTGAAATATCAAGTCATTTTTACGTTTGAAATATTTTTTCATTTAAAAAATTGACTAAACCTCATCCTTCACATGTTTTCACAGTTAAGATACTTATGATTATGTTGGGAAAGTGTAATTTTGATTATGCTTCCTTCAGAATTTGCTAATGTGAAAAAAGCATTTTAAAAAAAGATACAAGGTTTAGCACTTCCCTGGTGGCACAGTGGTTTAGAATCCACCTGCCAATGCAGGGCACACGGGTTCGAGCCCTGGTCTGGGAAGATCCCACATGCTGCAGAGCAACAAAGCCCATGCACCACAACTACTGAGCCTGCGCTCCAGAGCCTTCAAGCCACAACTACTGAGCCCCCGTGCCACAACTACTGAGGCCTACGCACCTAGAGCCCGTGCTCTGCAACAAGAGAAGCCACTGCAATGAGAAGCCCGCTCACCACAACAAAGAGTAACCCCCGCTCATCGCAACTAGAGAAAACCTGTGCACAGCGACGAAGACCCAACGCAGCCAAAAATAAAAAAAAAAAAAAAAAAAAGATTTAATGAGAGGTCATTTTTTTTTTCTGTTCCTCAGAAGATCAAAGCAAAATGGAATAGAATGCCATTCTTCCCTAACTTGGGTTAGGTGTTAAACAGTGCTTCTTTGCTACCTTCTTGCATACTGTTCAGTACAAGGATGTTATTTTGGAATATGTGACATAAGGGCTGCACCAATTAAGAATTACTTTTGTTTGCTAGTAACAAAGATCTAGCTACAGTGCTTAAACATATAAGCATGTGATTCTCTTAAACAAAAGCACAGAGGTAGGGCAGTCTTTGCTTAGTACAGCCACTCCACAGTGCCGTCAGAAAACCAGGTTCATTCTGTCTTTCTGCCCCACCACCCTTAGTTTGGGACTTCTACTGTTAAGGACTTCTCATGATTTAAGAAGGCTGCTGAAGCTCCAGTCATTACATATGAGTTCTTATCAGGAAATAAGGGAGGACTTCTTGAAAATCTTATTAATGACTTTTACTTATATCCCATTGGCCACCCCGAGCTGATATATAATATAACGTAATATAATGTGATGTAATGTGATGTAGTGTAATGTAACGTAATTTTTCAGCTTAGGCATATTACCCAACATTCAGTTAGTAAGAAATATAGAAATAATGAGTTACCACCAGCAATCCCGGCCACAATATCTGCATTTTAGGCTGGCTATTATCCAGCTAGACTATATTGCAACAACAAAGTAACCTTCACACCTTGGTGACCTGTAACAAAGACATCTTTCTCACCCTTACAAAGCCTGATCCAAGTCCAGTGACCCTGAAGTGTAGCTCTCCTCCATGTGATGACTGCTTCCTTTTATGGCCCCTTCTTCTTAGCATGTGGCTTTGGGGATGCTGAGATAAGGGGACGTATAACTGAAGGATCTCACAAGGGCTTTTCACTGTTGGAGTACGGAAGTGACACACGTCGCTTCTGCTTACTGTCTTATGGCCAAAACTAGTCATAATGCAATGCGGCTAGGACTACCATCTTCCTAATACCCAGGAAGGATCCTATGATGATGACTTTGTCTATGCAATTCAGTCCTATTCCCAAACTAAGCCAGTTGGGTTCAGTAGGTCCTAAAGCAATACAATAGCCTGTTTTTCAGTAGCCATTTATCAAGTGGTTACTGTGTGCCAAAGCATGGTGTCACATGCTCAAGGTACAGATAGGAAAAAAGACACAAATCCTCTTTCAAAGAACTTATTGACTAATAAAAAAGACATACACACTTGTAGAATAATAATTGCAATAATAAAAGTAAAAACCAGGTGCTCTGGGAATTAAAAGTTGGGAGGATTCCTTCTAGTTGATGCCCAGGGAAAGGTTTTTGGAGGAAGTAATATTTAAATGGGGCCATGAAAGATTAGTAGAATTAACCTAGGTGATGTGGTCCAATCAACAGTATCTCCCTCAAGGGGTTTTCTGAATTAGTAGGAATGTTAGGCAGTAATTTCAGTGTTGCCAGTGTCTAGCTATTTGATCTTGGACAAGTTTTTCCATTTTGTAAGATGAGAGAGTTGCATAAAATGGTCTCTGTTGTTTCTTTCACATCTAATAGTCTGCGATTCTCCATTTCTTAAACCAACATTCTAAAAGCCTAATGATGTGGTTGTGGAACACACAGCCAGTGAAAACTTCAAAGCAGAAGTACAGTCAATGCTCACTGACATACTTGGAAAACAGAGAAAAATAGAAGACAAAAAATCTAAATATCAGGTATTAATTGTAATATCAATCTCATTCTCTTGTTTTATTGCAACTTCTCCCAGGATTTTTGATGCACAGGTTTAAAGATTTTGTGTTGCTTTTTTCTTTTGAATATAGTCGCCAAAAAGAACATGGGCTATATTATAGCAGTCTTTATTCTCTGAATATGCTACCACAAGCATTTTTTCCATGTTATTTCAAATTCTTTAGAAACATGAGAAAATAGGATAAAAATGATACTTAGGTCCATTTCTGTGCCTCCTTCTGATAAACTACTTAAAGGCCAAGTTTCCCTCATGTGCTAGTGAAGCTTAGTGAAAATGAAATAATATTGTAGTAAGTTTAAACTTGTGGTAGCAGGCATTGGGTTGTTTTCATTATAGTTTGTTCATTAAAAGTTATAGCTCACATTTGTTGGACATGAACAACACAGCAGTAACTCTAACAAGTGCTTTGCAAAGGCTATTGACTCATTGCTTCCAGCAGCCCATATTATTGCCCCCATTTTGTTGACGAGAAAACTGCAACGCAGAGAGATTATGCAGCTTGCTTAAGGTCTCATAACTGGAAAGTGGCTGAACCAGGACCCACACTTTGGTTTCTGCACTTTGCGGTATCACTACTGCGTGGTATTGTCCGTCTCCATTGCAAATGGCAGAAACCGAACTTAAGTTGGGGTAAGCAAAAAGGCGATGTGATTAAAGCCCAGAGGTATCTCTTGCTCCAGGTAGGCGGGATACAGGTTTCCACTGGGTCTCCTTCTTGTCCGTCTTGCTCTTGATCACCATCTCTTGGCTGTGCTCTGCTCTGTGTTGCCTTCACCTACTGTGAGGCAATCCGTGTGGTAACCTCTGGTGGCATCTCACAGTTGGTGATTTAAGCGACAAGAGAGCCTTCTTTCCCAAAACATCGCTGAAGTTCAGCAGTAGCGTTTCATTGGCTTGGCTTTTTCACGTGGCCATCCTTGATCGCATCACAACTGGTGGGGGATAGAATATTCTGACTGCTCAAGTCTCAGCCACACGACCACCCTTTGAGTTGATGGGGGTTGAGGGGGGCGCAAATTTTAGTTCTGTCCAAATTTTATGGACCGAGAGGGGTGGGTATTCTTCAAAGGGCAACTAGGGCACTTTTATCAAAAGAAGGTGAATTGGGGGCTGGGCAGGCAAAACCAACCACTGCCCTCCATGTTGGCTTCTGCAGTTTCTTCTCATGAACTTGTTTCTTTATCCCCCTGCCTCCAAAAGGGCTTACACTTTGCCATGTGGTGTTACCTCCCAAGAACACTTCACTTATGTCTTAGAAAAGTAAATACACAGCCAATTTGCAGATTATACCTTCCTTAGTTCTGCTATAAATTATATGACTTGTTCTTGGCAAAGCCTGAAGTCAAAGTTGGCTTTTTCCCACCCCTTCACCAACTCGAAGAATGAGTGGCTTTCACTGAAGTTGTGTGCCCAAGGATGGATTTGCCCACCTGAAGGGGATAGCTAAATTTATGGGAAGAATGGCAACTTTTCAAATAGTTCCAAGCATCTAGGCCAGGGTGAGGAGCCTATGGGCAAGTAGGAAATACTTTTTTCTTTTGAACCTGGGCCAAACCTTCACTTACGGTATTTATAAAATTTGTGATTCTGGAGGAAACCCATTATGGTCACCTTCGCCACATTAAAATTCCAAAATTTTCTCAGCGTGTCCTATGTGGTTTGAGAACAACACAATGTATGGAATTTCAGCAGTGGGAAAAGACAAAACCAGAAATCAAGAAGTTTGGGTTCTAAGCTCATCTCGGACCCTAACCAGCAGGATGGTCTCAGACTGGTCCCTTTGTGTCCCTGGTTCTTGTTTTCCTCCTCTGTAAATGAAGGATTCAGTTTATATGGGTTATGAAGTGCCGGAACCGAGCTGTCCCAGCTCAGGTATCCATTAGAAACACAATTCACTGGGCCATTGGAACTATTCACGAGGATTGAACAAGTCTCAGCTGATTGAGTCTTTTCATTATTGTTATGCCAAATCTTTTTGGAGTTTCTATTCCTGGCTATAATTAGCCTGCTCCGTGCTATTCTCTTCTTTGCCTAAATATAGAGAATACATTAACTTTAACCATGTAAGGAAGTCCAGTTAATTTTATTTTGAAAACTTTTAGATTTTAAGATTTTACTTCATATAACTGATGGCATCTCAAAGTTCGGGTATTCCTGCTTCAAATCATTCATTGAGTAAAACTCTCTTGAACTTCTTTAGCTTCAAGATCCCTCTGGTCAAGGATCCTGGTGCTTATTCAGTTTTGAGTTGGGCCACTATACTGATTCTTTCTGATTTGGGGAGCAAAGTCTGCCAGGCTTTCCTGCTATGTCCTAAGGTAACGTATTTAAAAAAAAATCTTGTCTATTAGGAAACTGAATGTGGGGTTCTCATATACGTTCATTCATCCACCATGTGTTGAGTGCGTATTATCTACCAGGTGCTGTGAAAGGAATAAATTTACTGACACAAGTTTAAATAAATAGTTCTGGCAGATGAGGACCCTTTTTAAAGCAGAGAAAGCATATCTGGGAACTAATTTCTTTAAGGCTGATTCGAGAAAATATAATTCCCCTCATCACTCCTAACATTCCTGTTTCTTACAGCCTGTTATATTTATATATTTTTACATCGAGATATAATTCACATAACATAAAAGTCATGAGTTGGTGGTGTGATGAATTGGGAGGTTGGGATTGACATGTATACACTGATGTGTATAAAATGGATAATTAATAAGAACCTGCTGTATAAAAAAATAAAATTAAATTCAAAAAAAAAGTCACGACTATTTTAAAAAAATGTGCACTTCAGTGGTTTTTAGTATAGTCATTATGTTGTATAATTATCACCAGTATCTAATTCCAGAACATTTCCATCACCCCAAAAAGAAACGCCATACCCACTAGCAGTTTTCATCCCCACTCCCTCATCCCCTGTCAACCACTAATCTATTTTTTGTCTCTATGGATTTGTCTGTCCTGGACATTTCATATAATGAAATCATACAATATGGGGTCTGTTGTGTCTGGCTTTTTTCACTTAGCATAATGTTTCCAAGGTTGTAGCATGTAACAGTACTTCATTTTTTTTCATTGCCAAATGATATTCCATTATATGGATATACCACGTTTTGTTTATCCATTCACCATCTGATGGACATGTGGGTCATTTACACTTTTTGGTTGCTATGAATAACGCTGATATGAACATTTGTTTACAACTTATTGTTTGAATGTATGTTTTCAGTTCTCTCAGGTATATATCTAGGAGTGGAACTATTGGGTCATATGGTAATTCTACTGTTCAACTTTTTAAGGACCTGCCAAACTGTTTGTCCAAAGTGGCTGTACCATTTTACATTCCCATCAGCCATATACTTTTTTTAGTTGTTTTTAATACAAAATATTTGAAACCACCCCAGGAGTTAGGCTAGTAGTTTTCTTCCCAGTTTATTGGTGAGGACACTAGGGCAATAAACTGAAAAATGCTTTCTCAGGGCCCAGATTCTAGGTTTATTCATTTATTCAGCATTCACTGAGCCCCCATTATGTTCCCGGCATTGTTCCCAGTTCTGTGGATACAGAGATGAATAAAATATGTTGTCTGTGAAGTGTTGAATCTTGAGTCTGTGAAACTTCTGTTGAAATCTTTAAAATGGTGGCAACTCCCATTCATGTGACTTGGTTTAGATGGAATCTGCCCAGAGTCTAAGGATGGACCTAAACAAATATCCCTTAATACTGGATGATATTTGAATGGTGTTCCTAGTATTCACAGTAAACTATCAATTCATGTTTTATATTCTTAGTGGAGAAAATGTGTTAGCGTCTGGCATTTGCTGTGTCTCTGAAATGAATAATTTTATAGTGAAATCGTCTAATCCCAGGAGTTTGGGAATAAGTGTATAACTTAAGTTGAGAAAGAATAACAACCCGGAACATTTGTATAGTTCTTCACCTTTTCTAAAGCCATTTTGCGTATTGTTACTGTGTCTTTGACCACAGTCCTGTGAGGTAGGTCAGGCAAACACACATTATTTCCATTTCATGGATGATCACTAACCCTCAGGGAAGCAGAGTGATTTGCCCCAGGTCGCATGAATGAGCCAGAAGAAGACTCTTCACTAGAGCAGTCATTCCCAAATACTATTCCCTGGACTGGTGTCAGTATGGGATAGAGTTCACTGATACATGAGGAAGTGAGAAAAGTAAGGCAAAGTAGTGAGGTTTTCACATCACTAAATTTATTCAATTTTAAGAACTGTCTTTTATTCTAAAATTAAGTGCCTCTTATTTCTATATTAGTAAAATGTCTCTTTACTGAAATGTGGTGCTGGTAGATAATAACATTTCTTTATTTTAATTTTTATTTGACAAAACCAAATGTTGGTAACCTTAATTAATGAACTTTAATTTTTTTTTTTTTTTTACTGTTTCATGAAATCTGCCACTGCAGAGTCAGGCCTGGTCCAATTGTTTGTGATTAAATCACTTTATTATTTTCTCCGGGGCACCTTCTTCTAGCTAAAGTAGAAAATATGTCCTTTTAGAGATGTAGCCATTTTTCCTATGTACTTATGTCACATGCAACTTTAGTATCCAGTCTTCTGGTTTTCAGCTAAACCCTCATAGGCTACTATATAACAGAGGTTCAAAGGCTGGTGGGACACCCATGCAGGCAGAATGACATACTCAGTCTTTTGTTTTCTAATTGTAAGTAAATATGTTTTATTGTTGAATTTGTTAATTATTCTTGGGATTTTGGGGGGCGGGGTGGGAGAGGAGGTTGGACAAGACATTTCTAGCGAAATGCAATTGGCTATATTTGAAAAGATGTAGCAATTATTCATTTGATGAATGGTTCTGCACCTGGTAGAAAGCAAGACTCAACCCAGACAGGTTAATTAACTGCCTACATCACATACAAGGAGAGGAACTAGAAGTGGAAAGCCTTCTACTTCTAAATATTACTCATCTAGTTCAAAATGTAATCGTGGGAACGACATGCAAATTACCAATGAAACAATCCACTTGAGTCTTTAAAACACCAAGCAAAAAGATGTAGCAGGATCAGAGCATTCTCAAGTCCCCTTGATTGTTGCACTGGGTTTGTGGGAGGGGAGAAGTTGCTGAGTGCCAGATACCTGCTCTCCTAAAGCAGCCTTCCCCAAAGTGAGAAGACTTGTTCCAGGGTTAGGTGTCATGGGGTACTGCATTCACATACACTTGGAGAAAGAGTAGCCAGGCAAAGTAAATCCTAGTTCTGTAATGTAGGATTTGGATTAATTACCCGACATTGTAAATATCCAAGAGCGGCACAGCTGCCACACTCCTCAAACTTTTGGACTAGAATCTACCTGTTCCTCTTGTTGCTTTTGCCTCCCTCCTCCGGTATCCCTCAGAGCTAGCCTTCTGCAGAAGGTAGTTTTTTATGTATGTTCTAACTACCTTCTCTTTCGATTCTCATAACAACTTTATAAGCAGTGATATTCTTATTCCCATTTTACAGATAAAGAGCCCAAGGCACAGAGAGGTTAAGAAACTTGCCCAAGTTCACGCAGTGGCAAGGTCTGTATTCAAACCTGACAATTGGGCATCAGAGATAGTCTGTGAGTCCCTGTGTCGTGCTGTCTCCTATGGCTAAGCAGCTTTCTTCCTTTTACCTAAATACAGTGTGTTTCCTTACGTAAATAGTCAGTAATCTAAACTAGAAAATATACTGAAAGTTTCTAGTGCACTTGGCTGGCTGAGGAGCCCATTGCAAGCATAATGGAAAGACCACTGACTTTGGGGTGAAACAGCTGAACTCACCTGTTTTTGCAGCCATTTCCTAACCGTGTGCACTTGACTAGTTGGTTAATTTTAAAAGCCTCAACTTTCTCATTTGTACATTAGAGATAATAATTCCATAATGTGTCCTGTGAAGGAGTCAACCTGAGAATGTAAGTAAAGGCTCAGGAAAAAGATGGTGTGTAGCACACTCGATGTGGTCAACAAGTGTATGCCCACTTCCCTCCACCCCTCCTTACCTCCTCACCTTTCTCTGACTCAAATGCTCAGGTAAGCTTGGCATATCCTCCAACAAAATGGATTGCCCGATACCACCTGTAGCTTTATATGGAACAGGGCGAGAATAAATCCCATGAGAAGCTGCATGACATAGAACAAAGAATTCAGAAAGGAAGCAAGTGTCAAGTATAATGTTCTCTGAGGAAATCGGAAACACCATCGAACCAAGAGAGCGGGTCTAGAGAACCCTGAATTATCCCCAATGAGTGTTTATACTAAAGGGAAGTAAAAAATTGAGATTAAAGGACAGACATTAGAAACGAGTCTCATTTCCCACATGCTCTTGATTGAAGAAATAGAACTGTGGCCTGGCGAGGTCAGTCCTGTGTAATGTGATCCCACCACAGGCCTAAAGAATATGCCCGCTCACCCTGGGGCCCTCTTCAGGTAACCTTAGGAATTTACCAAATTCAAGGAGATGCCCTTGCTTCTCTAGTTTTGTTTTAAGAATGTGAAGATGAATTATAATTCTTCCTATTACTAAAATGCGTATCATCATAGGGATAGACAGCCTCATATACTCAATAGCTATATTTTCTTATGTCTCCTGGGCAAAAAAAAATATGTTTAGTAGTAACTAAATAACAAAGGTGATGATTTGGAGAACGTAGTACTTTAAAAAAATCCTTTAATGCTCTGATTCAAAGGATAAGGCAACAATATTAAAGACAATTTTGAAAATAGGATTAAAAAATCAACCATGATTCTGTCCACTTAAATTTCTATTTTCATATATTAGAAAATTTATTTCATATATTTATGTCATATATTAGATTTTAGTCTTTTCATATACAGATATTTTGCATGATTTCAATCATAGGGTATATGCTATTTAGGTACATCTTAGGAATTTGCACATATATTCTGTATAATTGTCATTTTAATGCCTTACGTGGGAAAGGATAGTAGGGGTTCCTCTTAGGAATGGGGAGAGAATGGCTCCCAGGCACAGTTATAATGATGTAACATCATTTGCTAAACCATGTCCCTACTGGTGATTGTTAACAGCTTTGCGCAATTATAGATAATGCTGTCTGGCACCTAAGCAAGCTTATACCTACTAGAAACAGAGACCCAACTATAGTATCTTAAACACATTAAAAGGAAAAAAAAAAAGCCAATAGAAGGCTGTTTGGGGCTGGTCTGATGTTGTAAGAAGACGTCAGTGGCCAAGGCTGCTTCTGTTTTTCTGCCTCGCCATTCATTTTGCCTGGCTTCCAAGTTCAAAGTTACAATATGGCTCCGTGAATTATAGCTGTAATGTCTGAATTCCAGGCAAGAAGTAGGAAGAAGAGAGAAAGGCAAAAGGTGTCTCTTCCCCACCTCCACAGTCTATTCCTTTTTAAAGAGCCTCCCCAAAGTTCCAGGACAAAGCACCTCATTAGCTGTGTGATCTTGGATAAATCACACAAACTTTCAGGGGTTTAGTTTCTTCATCTATAAACTGACAGCAATAATTCTTACCTCGTAGGATGTATGTGAAAGAATATTGTAAATCCAAAAATGCTGCATAAATGCAAGTATTAAATTAAAATAGTACTTGTGGTCCAATGCAGGTTGCAATAGCTGAAATAGTTTGTATCGCTACGCTCTTGTTGCAAAAGAACACATTACAATTATTTATAATCACTCCCTTTCCCCATCCCGAAGTAATTTTGAGACAGAGAGAAAGCAGAACTGAACCATGTTTAGTTCATGTCAAAGGGAAGTTTGAGGATTATGAGATTCCAGACAGTGGTAGAAGTGATCAAACTCCAAAGCCACTTCCGTAGGCCTCCATGTCATTGCCATCTGGGAGGGGAATAGTATGTTGGAGAAATGGGCCTCCCCTAAACTCAGAGGCTAAAGAACCCTAACATAGGCACTTCCTCAAGAACTCACAGGCCTCCAGGCCAGTGAACAAACTGCTGTGGGTAGAGTGGGTCCTGATCTTAGTAATTAGAATTGTAAGCTCCCTGAGGGCAGGGGTTCTATCTCTATGTCCCTATGTCTTTATTTTTACCTGAGTAAAAATCTATTTATTAATTCTAGCCCCACCTTGAAGACTGAGAGTCATTCTTACATGTGACTTATTTAAGCTCTTGTGCCCTTTAGCCAATCATTGTTGACTGGAGCGACAAAGGACTACCATGGATTGAAGCATATTTTTGAACAAAAATAATTATAATTATAAGATAAGTAAGCATGTATAGCATGATTAATATAAATAACACTGCTATATGTCATATATGAGAGTTGTTAGGGTAAATCCTGAGTTCTTGTCACAAGAAAAAAGTTTTTTTTCTATTTCTTTAATTTTGTATCTATATGAGATGATGGATGTTCACTAAACTTACTGTGATAATCATTTCATGATGTACGTAAGTCAAATCATTATGCTGCACACCTTGAACTTAGCACAGTGCTGTGTGTCAATTATATCTCAACAAAACTGGAAGAAAAAAAAAAGAAAGAAGCAAGCAAGGCCAGAGGCATTTACTGCATCAACCAGGCAGGGGATGATAGGTGGTCAGGATGAGGGAACAATTATGCAAACCTGGACACGGATTGGATGGTGGAGGAGGGGTGGTGAGGGGAACAAGAAATGAAGGTGACTTTGAGATTTGAGGCTGGGTGATGGGAAGAATGGTTCTGTGACCAGAAAAGGGGAAGTTGGGGTATGAGCTGGGCTGGGGGAAGGAAGATGATGACTTGAGTGTGCTGAATTTGAGATGCCCAGGGACGTGGTGCACACATCTAGGAGTTAGGTGGAAATGTGTAGTTCAAAGGAGAGGGTAGGAATACACACGGGCAAATAAACAAAAACATAGTGAGTCAGCTGCATTGTGGGGTGTTGGCTAGAGCCTCAGCAGTTGATGAACTTTGTGGGAAAGTGAGTAGAGCAGGGATTCCTTGCTTGGGGTCTGTGGATGGGCTTTGTGGGCTGAGCTCCTTAATATTTAAAGCAGAATATTATGTGTATGCAACAGTCCACAATTTCATTGGATTATTTATCCTAAACAAGGTTAAGAACCACTGGTATATATAGAAAGAGGTGGAATGAGAGGGTGCTTATGGAATTTTTACATAGTAGGTTCTGCCTAAAATAACCCAGTCAATCTCTGCGTTCCTGACTACCATACCTCAGACTGTGGTGGTAGTTGTCTTTACCATGGCAGACTCTTAGATCAGGATTATTTAAAAAATGTTTCTCCTTTCTCCTTTCCAAGATAATTCAGAAGGGAACGAATAATCTTTTAAAAAAATGGTCCTGAGATAACTGGATATCCACAAGTGAAAGAATTAGTCTGGACCCTCTACCTCACACCATATATCTACAAAAGGTAACTCAAAATTGATCAAAGACCTAAATATAAGAGCTAAAAGTATAAAACTCTTAAAAGAAAAAAACACCTCCTAAAATACATATCTTTGTAACCTCGGATTAGAATGATTTCTTAGGTACTATAAAGCACAAGAAACCAAAGAATAAATTGGACCTTATTAAAATTCAACTTTTGGGCTTCAAAGACACTACCAAGGAAGTGAAAAGACAACCCACAGAATGGTAGAAAATATTTGCAAATCATATTGCAAAGATTTGATAAGGATCTTGTATCCAGAACATATAAAGAATTCTTACAACTCAACAGTGAAAACACAAATAACCCAATTAACAATGGCAAAGGACTTGAATAAACATTTCTCCAAATAAAATAAACAAATAGCCAATAAGCACATGAAAAACTACTCAACATCGTTAGTCACCAGGGAAATGCAGATCAAAAGCACAGTGAGATACTACTTCATATCCACTGGTTCGGGCAATCATCATCAACAACAACGACACATAATAATGTGTTGGCAAAGGATGCAGAGAGATTGCAGTCTTCATACATTGCAGGTGAGTGTATGAAATGGTACAGCCATTGTGGAAAAACAGTTTGACAGTTTCTTACAAAGTTAAACATAGAGTTACCATATGACCCAACAATTCCACTCCTAGATATAAACTCAAGATCATTGAAAACATATGTTCACAAGCTTTTACACAAGTATTCATAGCAGCATTATTCATAACAGCCCCAAAGTGTAAACAACCCAAATGTTCATCAGCTGATGGGTGAGCAGATAAAATGTAGTGTAGTTATACAATGGAACATGTATTATTCGGCCATAAAGAGGAATGCTACAATATGCATAAACCTGAAAATATTATGTTAAGCGAAAGAAGTTGGACACAAAAGGCCACATATTGTATGATTTCATTTAAATGAAATATCTAGAATGGGTAAATCCATTGAGACAAAAAGTGGATTAGGGCTTCCCTGGTGGCTCAGTGGTTGGGAGTCCACCTGCTGATGCAGGGGACACGGGGATCCCACATGCCGCGGAGTGGCTGGGCCCGTGAGCCATGGCCGCTGATCCTGCGCGTCCGGAGCCTGTGCTTCGCAACGGGAGAGGCCACAACAGTGAGAGGCCGGCGCACCACAAAAAAAAAAAAAAAAAAAAAAAAGTGGATTAGAGATTGACAGAAGCTGGGGAAGGAGGAGAATGGGGAGTGATGACTAAAGGGTACCAGGTTTCTTTTTGGTGTGATGGAAATATTCTGGAATTAGTGGTGGTGGTTGTGAATATAGTAAAAATCACTGGTGAATTTTATACTATGTGAAATTATATCTCAGTAAAAAATATTCTGATATTCTGTCTTCTCTGATTCTGATTGTTTTTAAATGGGATGGAAATAATATCCATTATCCAACAAGAAGGAGTTGCATGAACAAAGTCACAGAGATAGGAAATTAAAGAGAGATGTCAGGGAATACTGGATTTAGAGGGAACATAAGTGTGGGTCTGGAGGAATCAGGAAATGAAGCCAAGAAGGTAAGTTGGGACCAGAGTATCAAGTCAGCCAGTTGCTGAATGAGTCATAAATATTCATGAGGACTTACTTGGTGCCAGCCACTACTTTGAGTGCTTAAACAAAAAGACCTGGTGTCTATACACACCAGGCTCAGAAGTCTTGCTCTGGTGACATTAAATTAATATATAATTCAAATTCAATTAAGCAGTTATCAGGGTGTGGAAGGGCTGGAAGTTCAGAGTGCTATGGAAATGTGATGATGGGTGCTACTGGGTGTGAGGGAATCCAGGGGAGTTTTCCCGGGGAAGAGGAGGTTTAAGCTGAGATGGTCTGACTTCCAGGCCAATGAATTCTGACTGAATGTGTCGGCAATTGGAAGCCGTGTGTCTTGTGGGAATATGTGATCAGAGCAATGCCACAGGAAGATTTAGCCAGCTGTGGTTCTTAAAGTCACCACGCAAGGTTCTTCTGGGTGCCAATCTTGCCCAAAACACCCTGTACTGCCAGCAAAGCAGGGGCAGGAAGAACATTTCTTCAACAGTGACAGTTTGCGAGCTGTACTTAGAGGAGTGTCCTTCCAGATGTTGCTGGAGAAAAGGCACTCGTGACCGTTCATGAAAACATGATGGGCTAGCACAGCAGGCTTCTCTTCCTCTCCGCTGAAAGCAGTTCATCAAGAGCCCTTCCTGGCTGGTTTTTTTTTTTGGTCAGGCAGATAGAAAAGTCATCATACAGCTTCATGTCCCAGGATCACTTCTTTACCTTGAATTTGCTGCAATGGGAGTTGTGAAAATGAGTTGCTAGATCATGACACATATATCCTTTAAATGTGTGTGTGTGTGTGTGTGTACCTGTGTCAGGGAGAGGTGGAGAGCAGAGGTGAGAACAATATTGTCAAACAAATTCTCTCTCTTTCTATCTATATCTATATCAATATCTATATCTATCTATCTCCCAGTCTCTGTGGGAGGTGCTAGGGTACACAAATGTGGATGACACGTGGGCCGGACTTAGGGAGCTCCCCATCTATTGAGGGACATAGGTCAAACTCTACTATGTAGAGGACTCTACTATGTATCAAGGACCACTGGAATTCAAAGGAGGGACAGGCTAGTCCCAACAGATGGAGAAAAAAAAAAAAGAATTTCATTGAGTAAGAATTCCCATGTCAACTTTAGATTAGAGCCAGAGGCTGACTATTTATTCCCTTTCAACCCCTCAGAGCTCCTGAGAGGCTCCTGGGCCCCGTGGCTCCTTGCTGGATTCAGCTGACTCACTGATAAGTCCTGCAGACCTCTGCTTCCTGGTGCCACCTGCATGCTGGTCACTGACGCCTCTTCACTCACATAGAACAACTCTGTTTCTAGGGCTGGTGCTTGTTAGGAGGTCTGGAGCAATTCTTGCCTTTATTTAAAAGAGCATACCATTGCAAGGAAATCTTGGTGAAAATAGCAAATATCCTGCCTGTCCTTTTCATTCTGCTCCTCTGTCCCCTCCAGCCCCACATTCTCTTACACGCCATGACCCGAGGTCCTTAAGTCCTAGAACCATTACTTCCTGGGCAAATCTGCTTCTTGAAGAGTTGGAGTTTGGCCTGCAGCCTGGGCTACCGGCATTCCTTTTTTTTCTAGGGTTGTCTCTCTGGAATGGAAAGCGACCTAACCAGCTGGGGTGGGCACAGTGCTTTGAAAAAGTGGGAGCTTGGGAATGAATCATTGAGGAGCGCCCTGGGCAGTAGGAGTTGCCTCTTTCAGCCAGTAGGATGCAAAGATGCAAAATCACCCGGACCACGCTATTGTACTGGTTACTCTTCGTTCCTTTTGTTTAAAAAAAAAAAAAAAAGGCAAAGTGACTGTTTGTTAAGGAAGCTTTTGCTTGGTGGGAAAAAGTGCTTTTCTACCTTAGACAGGAAAGGCGTCAGCAACGGCAGGAGAAGGCGCTGGGCAGTCTTCTCACGGAGCCATCTGGTGGCTCTTCGCTGTAAGCACCGCTCCTGGAGCTGTCTCCCTGTGGGCTGAGCCTGCTCACTCCATGTTTCTCTCCTTGGAGAAATGGCCTCCCAGCTCAGGAAAGAGGCTCCTCTCCACAACAGTGTACCAGATGGCTGCCCACTTTGACTTTCCTCATTGTGGCTTTCAAGGGCCCGCAGGACCTGCCCCTGGGCTTCCTGCCTGCCCATCTCCCCCCATCTCCAGACATGCTCCTCCGGCTTCAGGCCCTTCTGCTCTCCCCAGGCCCTTTGCACTCCCTTCCCACTGCTCAGGATGCCTTTCTCCAGCATCTTCTCAAGGCTGGCTCCTTCTCATTGCCCATATTTTAGCTCAAATGAGCTTTCCTCAGAAAGGCCTCTCTCTAAAGAAGTCCCTACACCACGTCATTCTCCATCACGGTTCTGCGCTTTAGTTTACTCATAGGCTAGCGGTATCTAAAACGATCTCATTCATTCATGTACTTTCCCTTGTTTATTGTCTGACTTAAGTCTATAGGAGCAGGGCTTTGTCTGTTTCATCTCTGTATCCTTAGCATGGAGAAAAATGCCTGATTTGTATGGGGTGTTCAGTAAATATACATGGAAAAAATGAATGAAACGGAATTCACAAAACATGGAAAGGTGGAAGCCAAAGAGGCCAGAGGGGTATGTCTGAGGTTGTGCTGGACTCCTCCTCGTTCGCTTTTCTTCCCAGATTACAATCTATTGAAGGGTCTATTTCCATGGCTAGCATCCATTTTTCTATAGGATTATATTTTCGTTGCCAGGAAATTGGTTCTTTCCCACCATCCAACCCTGCTCTCTCCCTTTCTTGGTGCAGTTTTTCCTAATGTATATTCACATACTCTAATAGCTTTCACAGGGGCTGTATTTATAAAGGAAAGCTGTCTTCCACCTTGAGGTGCCATGGTTTTTAGACGTTTCCAAATATTCTATGTAAAAGCATTGAACCATCAAGAGAAATTCATCCCTCATCTGTTCAAACTCACCTGGTCAGTTTCCCTCACCTTAGAGAGCACTGGACGTGCACATCCACAACCCCTCGCAGCTAGCAGCTGCCTCTTCTCCTGATGAAGACTTTTCATTTCCCAACCAGCAGCCAAGACTCTACCTGCTCAGCTTCTTCAGGGAAGAGCCCTCAGATTCCGGGGGTGGGGGGGGAGGGGGTGCAGGTCATTGTTAGCCGGGCTTCCCGGGTCTGAGCCCAGACCTGGTCAAACGTTCCCTCTCAGTCTTTTCATTCTTCTCCAGTCCTGTGTGCGCATGCATCCACCCTCGCCTGCCCCCAATCACACGCGTGGACTCTTCCTTCCCATCGATGTCTAGAAAAGATGAGCTTGAATCGCCAATCCAAGACACTGTGAATGTCCAGTGATTTCTCCAGATTCTTTGGGGGTTATTTTCTTCTATTTATCCCTGGCTTCTAACTCCTTCTTTCTTATTTCGTGGCTCTGGTCTTTCTGTTATTCTGTTCTACATTTGACTAACACCTGAACTTGAATCTCATCCCTGGGTTCTACCAACACAAACAAATAAACAAAAAATCCCGTTCACACAAGGAAATTTGTAGAGGAGATTTTACAGCTGACATGAGAGGAAGATGGTTTTTTTTTTTTTTTTTATCGCAACAGGTTACAACTACATACTGGAAATAAGACGTCCAAGTTCTGGACACCTTGGGATTTTTTTGACTGGCCGCTCCACCCACAGAGAACTCCAGACTTACCCATTCTGATAACCTCTCTCTTTTTCTCATCCCCTCCTTCCTGGGCTCTCCTCACAATTTCCAATTCTTCTTATTAGTTATGCAGAGCAATTCAGCTCTGCCCCAGGCTCTCTTCCCACACTTTTTTCCCAGCCCATTTTTCATATTCAAACCCATCAAGGTACTCCTTGGACCCAAAGGGTTTCCTATTTATTAAGAGCCACTCTCCTTAGAAGGCAATTGTGCTTAAAACAGCATTTTCTCCTCCTCTGAAAGTGAATTCTCCAAGGAAAGGTCAATGGGAACTTGTGTGCCATCCCTGCGTGTCATCCAAAGGAGGAATGCACAGAATACCAAAACCGGCATTGCCTTTTAGAGGCCCCTCATTATCTACTTACTGCTCTGCTCTGAGATGATGTATGGCTTGAGGATCCGTAGGAGCTGCAGAAATCAAACATCCAAAGTGTTTGGAGTAGTTTTATCTTCACAGGACAGCTGAGAGCCCCTGGGGCTTGTTTGCCCTTTTACTGGGAGTGTCTTTCCATCTTGCGTGAACTAGCAGGTTTCACGAGCTTTTCTCAGCCTGGAACTTAATAAAAAGGTAGCATCCTTCTACTTTTTTTTTTTTTTTTGCGGTACGCGGGCCTCTCACTGCTGTGGCCTCTCCCGCTGTGGAGCACAGGCTCCGGACGCGCAGGCCCAGCGGCCACGGCTCACGGGCCCAGCCGCTCCGTGGCATGAGGGATCCTCCCAGACCGGGGCACGAACCCGCGTCCCCTGCATCGGCAGGCAGACGCCCCAGCCACTGCACCACCAGGGAAGGGAAGCCCCCTTCCACCTTTTATCCTGGCAATAGAAGAGCTGAGCGGGTGGCAGAGGACTTATTGGGGCTGGTGGTGTTTTCTGAGCAAGTTGTGCTGGTGAGGGAGCCCAGGAGGGAGAAAGAAATTCGAGTCAGGGAATGTGCGTGCTCAGGGGTCCATGGAGAACATGTGCAGGAGCAGTCCCTCACTTTGTAGCTGCAGGATCCTGAGCCCAGAGCAGTAAAATGACTTATTGGCTCAAGGTCACACATCAAGGCCGTGTAATTTACGGTCCTCTGTTCAGTTTGGTTAGGCAAGTAGGAATCCCCTTGGACTGCCCTGGCTTCAGGAACAGGCCCACATAAGGGGTGTCAGGGCGGCCCTAGAGAACCCGCAGCTCTTTGAATCAAGGAGAAATGAGTCAATTGCTAGTTCTTCTTAACTCTTGAACTTGAACAATCTGAGTTGTGGTTCAGTGTTTGAGGTGGTATGTGCATTTGCAGAGGGGGTGGAGGGTGACGGGGGATTCAGAAGGTGATGATTAGGTTCTTTGAGCCGTCTGGGGGAGGAGGGAGAGCATGAAAGGGAGGTGGGCTTCTCCCGAGTGGTGGTGGAATAAAGCAATGTTAGTGGGTCGGTTGGATGTCAGTTCTTTCCCTCCTGGACCGCGGTGCAAAGAGCATCCAGTCGAGGTTTTCTTTGGCAGAATGACTCTGTGTAAACCGGAATCAGAGGGGAAAAAATGCTGCATAGGATTGTCTGTGACAGAAAATCTGTTGTGACCAACTTAATTCAGCTCCACAAGTCATTCTCAAGTATATGCCCAGCAGAAGGCCAGACGTGTTGTGGGGAACAGGAAGAAAGGCTTTTCAGTACTACTACGGTCAGTCTTATTAAGAAATCAAGAGCCATCTACATGGAGCAGACAGAAAATGAGATTGGAAAGCTTAAATGCCAAAAGTCCCGGTATAGACAATGTATGTTCTGGAAAATGATGAGAAAAGAGGTCTGGAGGAGGTGGAATGTGAGGGAGCTGGAAAGCCACTTGTTTTGGGGGCTGTGTCTTCTCCTGGATGTGTTTCCTGGTATGAGGCTTTGCCCGTAGTAGGTGCTCAATAAAGACCGTTTCAGTGATGGAGAGAGGGCAGGGCAGACAAGAGCAGAGGAGAGTATGTGAAGGTGATCAGAGGGCTGCGAGGACCAGACCGACCTAGCTGAGCAGAGAGGGTATGTGACAGACTTGCAGGGAGGGTGGGAGAGGATGGGGAAAGTAATCCAGTGTCACCATGGGACGTGTGCAGAGTCCGCGGCTTTGTGTACATAACTTGTGGAGTGGGGATTCTACCTGTATTTATAAAAGAGGGTTTGTCAAGAAAATTAGTAATGTAAACAAGGGAAATGTTAGCCCATGGAAGAGGGCAAACCTTAGCAGCAGCATTTACATTTTAATAATGCTTCTGCTAATTGTTAATGAATATGTCCTTTCACTAGAGGATTTTCAAGATTCTCTAAAGAGGGGCATGTCTGCTCTCTGGTTCATTTGACACTGTGGCTGCATGTGCTCAAACGAAATAAAACCACATTTTGTTTCAGTATTTGTTCATTCAATTCATTCATTGACTTATTCCACCAATATTTACTTAGTATTTTTTTTGTGTTAGGCACAATGCTAGGCTCTATAGAGACTACGGAGAAATATGAGAAGAAATCTGTATTCTTAGAAAATTTAAATAAAATTGTTTTCTCATTACACTTATTTTCCTTATTTAAACTCGAACCACCATGTTCCCTCCCTTATACTTTCTCCACCAGCATCAAGGCCTTTTGACAGCTACGTGTAAGATTACACTATGTTTAAAGTCCTAGAAGCTAGAAACAGAGAAATCAGAAAGTCCCCATCAGGGTATTTCGAAGAGATGGGCTGGGGACAGGAAATATAGACTAGAAGAGCAGGAGAGAGAATGGGGGGACTGAGAGAGGAGGGAGAGCAGAGAAGAGGGCGTGGCGGGCAGAGGGGTGAGCAAAGGTGGGGGGCAGAGAGGATGGAGCAGAGAGGGAGGGGGAACAGAGAGGGGGGAGCAGGGGGACGAGGCGGGGACCAGGGAGGGGGAGCAGAGGGGGCAGAGGGGAGCCAGAGAGGGGAGCAGGGAGGAGAGCAGAGAAGAGGGGGCACAGGGGAGCCAGAGGGGGGAGCAGGGAT